>NC_058375.1:188057661-188364883 GCF_018350175.1 Felis catus
TTAACAAATCTTGAGGGTCTGTTTCTGTCCCTTTAAGATCCAACCACTCACATAATTTCCCCATTTTTAAAATCATATGGACACTATTAAGGAACAGACTTAATTTTTAACATCTCTTTAAATATCAATAAGTATTTAGTAAGTATCTGTCATAGAATTATCATCAAAAGGTATGAAAGATGATTACAAGATCTATAAAAGGATGTTAGAGCAAGCAGTATCTGAACCAGAATTTTCCCACAAATTTCCTTTGGCCCTACTCTGTATCTGTGTGCAACTGAAAAAGTATTTACAGATGATTCCCTCAAATTTCTCACCAATGCTTGTAAAGTATTTACTCTCTATAGGAACTGTATTTCTACAATCCTGATGTCAAGCTTAATTTCAAGTCTGTATTGCTGACTTGCTGTATTGCTTTATGTAAAAAATAAATAAAATGGCCAAAACACTATCAATCAGTAATTTTAAGTATGTCACAAAATTTCTCAAAATTGTCCATCCTACTTGCACATTCATTCATTCATTCGAGTCATTCAGTAATACTTAAGCAGATGAGAAAGGAGCATGTCAAATAATACAAGAACAGAAGAAAAAACACTCAAGGAAAACATCCTTGTGGGGGAAATTCCCATTACTGACTTTATTTTCTACCTTCTTTTACAAATTGAGGATGTTGCAGTCAAGCACCAGGTAGAGCAGCTACACTAAATGTTATTCAAGGTCCCTTCCAAATCTGATATTCTATTAAACTGTTGCTATGAAAGTCCTATTTTATCAGCACTACTACACCAGATAAGCACACATCAGTAAGTTAACCATAGCAGAATGCGATGCATTTTAGAAGAATCTGATAAACTAAAAATGAGATTATTTCCCCAGTACCTAAGCTCCACCACCTAAATGCTGAGAACCTTCAGAGATGCAAACAAAATTAAGACACCAAACTATATACTTACACGTTCTGGATAGCTCAAATAGCCTTATCAAGTTTGTTACTCAGGGCTGACAGAAATATGCAATTCAATGAGGATTTTCCAGAAATGGGCCTAATTCCTAGTCACTATTTAAATGCCAGGTGACAGTCTAAAGGCTCTATTTTACCTAGACTATATACGTATAACACAAGTAATTTTTCAGCTAGGGTCAGACTTAGGAATTTTAAGGCAAGCCAACTATTTCTCAACAGGTGACTTGAGTAGGGTTATATAAGCTGTAACAATTTTTATAAAATGTACTAGAGACAGGTTTCACCTGCTCTTCTAAAGTACTCAGATGACTATTCTATCTAGGATAACATGAAATTAAATTATGTGTATGCATACATATACTAAATTCTGTGATTCATTAGAGTTAAAAGGTTATACTCTCTAATAGGAACTAATTTGGTACTTTAGTTTTACAGAGATTAAATATTTAAGATATAAAGTAATAAAAGGAAAATATAAACAAAGGATACCAAACTTTAACTAAGCAGAGAACATTTTGTAAATTGTTAAAGGAAAAACTTAAAATTATCAATATAAATCAATTAATAATTTTTGGCATGCCCATTTATTCAATATGATTGGGTGACTAGATCATATATATGTACCATACAAGAATATCAAGTTTTTAAAAAAAAACAGAACACTGAGTATTTAAGAAGGTAGTGTGGCCTTAATTAAATCCTTGATTCAAAGGCACTTCAGTAACTTTCAGTGCTTCAAAGTCATGATCATCATCACTGTACAGTACTGAAAAATTTATTTGTACCACGTACAAACAATAATTTCCAGTATTATGCAAAAAAGACCTTATGTTTTAAGCATTTTCTTTTTTCTTTCTATACAATTAAAAATAAAATGAACATTAGTACGGTTTTTACAAATATTTTGTTTATTTTAATGAAGCTGGTACAGACAATGTCCATTTAAAACCCATATCCCAGGCCAAAAAGTACAAATAAAATCAAAAAGAGCAGTGTTCTGTTGAATACACTTCTGCATGAATAACTTTATTAACTGCTAATGAAAATTAGAACTTTTCTGGGATCTTCTGACAAGACTTTTCTTTTATCTTAAAATGCATTCTCTTCAGTGAAGCCATCTTTGGAGTTAGTCATTACTCTCACGATCTCTGTCATCTCGACTCCAGCCTGCTATTTCTCTTCTTTTGGTCCAGACCCTCAAATTTTAAAAGAAGCTTCAAGTTAAGGAAAAGTCATTTTTCCACAGTTCAGTTCTCTGAAAAACTTCCATCTCCCACTGAAAGTCATAGTCCAGGAGTGAAGCAATCACATACTAGAACTTCAGGGCCAAATGGAAAGTCATTATGAACACTCGCATTGGTCGATCTTATTTATCACAAGCCTGAAAATGCACAGTCCTGGAAAAGGTGGTGGCCTCTCTGTGCACACATGTAATTTTTTTAAAAAGGAGAGGGTGACATGAAGGGGGCTGAGGTTTGATCACCAAAAATCAGCACAATGAAAACAAGTGATAATGAATAATGGGCACTAGAATTCAAATTACCAGATGTTTTAAAGAGATGGGGTGCCAGTTTTCATTTCCGTTTTGAACACCACATTACAAAAGAACTATTTTTAAAAATAAAAAAGGATTGAGGGTAAAGAAAAAAAATAAAAAGAATATCTAAATCGTTGAATGACCCCCTGTTTGTTCCTGATAAACTTCAATCACATCTTCTTCCTCCATTCCCAGCTGTAAAAGAGGGGGAAAAATATGTTAGAATACAAAAGCACTATTTTTTAACTGGCTGCAATTATGTGGCCACTGTTTTACTGTTTTAAAGTGCAAAAAAATGCTGAAGTGATCCACAGTTACCCTGTTCTAAGATTAAGAATCTGGGTTTCATTTTTTTTTTTAATGTTTTAATGTTTATTCATTTTTGAGAGAGAGAGAGAGAGAGAAGGTGGGGGAGGGGCAGAGAGAGGGGGAGACACAGAATCCGAAGCAGGCTCCAGGCTCTGAGCTGTCAGCACAGAGCCTGACGCGGAGCTTGAACCCACAAACCATGAGATCATTACCTAAGCTGAAGTCAGAAGCTTCACCTCCTAATATACTTAGCATATAAATGTGTTTTTTAAAAGTACCTCAAAAAGAGCTTCAAATCTAACGAAACATGTATTTAACAGTTTAAGCAACAGTTTGATAGTGTGTATTTTCTAAAAAATCATTTTTTACTTCTAGATGTAATTACCTTATAGAATCTCTTTCATTTATTTCAAAAAAACTTGATCTCACTTTGAAATATATGTGGTTTTAGTTAGAAAAATACTACCTAAAGATTCATTTCTAAGTAGTTTGCTTTGTCATCTACAATTCCTTCTGGCATATAACTATTAGTTTTTGGCAGTGACCACTCTCAATATAGAAACGTTATCCATACATCTACTGTTACTTGATAACTCCAATTTTGTACGCTAGATTTGTCAGCCTTGCCCTTCTCAATTCTTAAAGAAAAAAGGGGAATCCTTCAAAATGCCTTTTACAGAACACTAATAAGCAAAGTAGAGGCAATTATTGTGTGGTTGTTTGTTTGTTTTTAATGTGTTTATAAGCACTGAAATATTCTGGAATTTTTTCATAAAGACATTAACATGGTTGCCTCTGAGAAATGGGAATGTAGAGATATTCAGAGTGGTAATTACTTCCCACTTTATATACTTTGGTATTTTGTTTTATTACTTTTAACTATGATTATTCTTTATTTTAAAAAAGAGTACATAAAGGGGCATGGTGTCATACAGAAACCTAACTATGACCCTCAGTGAGGGTAAAGGACCATGAATCTGTTGATTCTGTTGTGCCATCAGGGTTCAGAAGCACTGTAACAGGCACACTGAAAACAAAAACTAGCCATTGTTTCCACTAAACTACAGTGGATCACAAAAGCAAATGAAAAATAAAGGAAAGTCTAAGATCAGCGAGAAAAGTTATAGGTGACATTTTTGGTGCAGAATTACAAAATATGAAAAGATACTCTAAGAAATCTAAAAATAAAACAGGCATGGGGGCACCTGAATGGTTCAGTCGGTTGAGTATCCAACTTGATTTCGGCTCAGGTCATGATCTCACAGTTCCTCCATTCGAGCCCTGCACAGGGCTCTGTGCTGAGAGCAAAACATGCTTGTGATTCTCTCTGCCCCTCCCCCACTCTCTTTCTCTCTCAAAATAAACTTAAAAAAAAACTAGACATGGATTTAGGACTTTTTAAGTGATTCAGGCTGGCTCTAGTGTTATGGATATCTTGGTTGTGGTCTATTTATGAATGCTAAAATAATTATTAAAGATGCTGGGGCGGGGGCGCCTGGGTGGCTCAGTCGGTTAAGCGGCCGACTTCGGCTCAGGTCATGATCTCGCAGTCCGTGAGTTTGAGCCCCGCGTCGAGCTCTGTGCTGACAGCTCAGAGCCTGGAGCCTGTTTCAGATTCTGTGTCTCCCTCTCTCTGACCCTCCCCGGTTCATGCTCTGTCTCTGTCTCAAAAATAAATAAACGTTAAAAAAAAAAAATTAAAAAAAAAAAGATGCTGGGGCGCCTGGGTGGTTCAGCTGGGTAAGCCTCCGACTTCAGCTCAGGTCATGATCTTGCAGTTTATGGGTTCAAGCCCTGCATCAGGCTCTGTGCTGACAGCTCAGAGCCTGTAGCCTGCTTCGGATTCTGTGTCTCCCTCTCTCTCTACCCGTCCCCTGTTCACTGTCTCTCTCTCAAAAATAAATAAACATTAAAAAAAAAAAGATGCTATTAAAACAATTTTATTTATTATTTAAAGATTTTTTAAAGTAATCTCCACACCCAAAGTGGGGCTCGAACCACGACCCCCAGATCAAGAGTTGCATGCTCCACTGACTGAGCCAGTCAAGTGCCCCAAACTAAATTTTAATTGCACATATAGCCCGATAAATAACAGCAAGGAATAAAATGCCAAACATTACAAGATGCCTTTAAGCCAGGAAGGTAGCAAATATCCTTCATCTGTGGAAAGAAGTTAGGGGATTACTCCCTAAATACCTATTGTCTCACTCTGCCCCATTATGCTTCTGAAAAGATAATCTCATAATAATAGCAAGGAATGAGTCACTAAAATGTAGTAAATATCTACTGTGTTGAAGAGATTATGTCAAATTAGGACAGGGAAAATACAAGATGAGTATTTTATATCTTACTGTGCCAGACATTAAGAAAGTACTCAAGGGGCACCTGGCTGGTTCAGTCGGTGGAGCATGAGACTCAATCGCAGGATTGTGAATTCAAGCCCCATATTAGGTGCAGAAATTACTTTAAAAAGAAAATCTTGGGCGCCTGGATGGCGCAGTCGGTTAAGCGTCCGACTTCAGCTCAGGTCACGATCTCGCGGTCCGTGAGTTCGAGCCCCGCGTCGGGCTCTGGGCTGATGGCTCAGAGCCTGGAGCCTGTTTCCAATTCTGTGTCTCCCTCTCTCTCTGCCCCTCCCCCGTTCATGCTCTGTCTCTCTCTGTCCCAAAAAAAATAAATAAACGTTGGAAAAAAAAAAAAAAGAAGGGGCGCCTGGGTGGCGCAGTCGGTTAAGCGTCCGACTTCAGCCAGGTCACGATCTCGCGGTCCGTGAGTTCGAGCCCCGCGTCGGGCTCTGGGCTGATGGCTCAGAGCCTGGAGCCTATTTCCGATTCTGTGTCTCCCTCTCTCTCTGCCCCTCGCCCGTTCATGCTCTCTCTCTGTCCCAAAAATAAATAAACGTTGAAAAAAAAAATTAAAAAAAAAGAAAAAACAAGAAAGAAGGTACTCAATAAAGTAGGTAGATATTAAACCAGGAAAAAGTTTGATGACAAAGAGGATATTCATGTAGTTTCAAAGTACATCCCCACAAATTACAACAGGAAAAGTAACAACTACATTGTAAAGAAAAAACAAAACAGTTAAACTGAGTGATAAAAATAAACATTATCAATAAGGGACTTCATGTATTCCAAATGCTATACCCTAAGAAAGACATATCACCATTTATGTAGTATTCCAGCCCAAAATACATAACTTAAATCTTAGTCATACGGAAACCAGTCCAAATTGAGGGACTTTCTAGAAAATAACTGGTTTGTATCTTTTTAACAATGTAAACGTCATGAAAGACAAAGAAAGATTGAGGAACTGTTCCAAATTAAAGATGATTCAAGAGACACCTAAATAAAATATCTTGATATTGAACTGGATCCTGTGATAGAGA
Organism: Felis catus; assembly: GCF_018350175.1. Lineage (NCBI taxonomy): Eukaryota > Metazoa > Chordata > Mammalia > Carnivora > Felidae > Felis > Felis catus. Next base: position 188,063,860 of record NC_058375.1, read on the forward strand.
AGAAAATTTGTTATAGAAGACATAATTGGGACAAATGACAAAATTAGGTTGTAAAGTATTCTAACAGTGGTAAGTGTCCTGAATTTGATTAAGAGTACTGTGGTTATGTAAAGGAGTATACTTGTTCTTGAGAACTACACACTAAAATATTAAGTAGTAAATGACCATGGTGTATGCAACCTAACTCCCACATGGTTCTGGTAATAAATACACACACATATACATGGGCGAGAGAAATAATTAAGTAAAGGTAGAAAATGTTAAAAATAAGCCAATCTAGGTGGAAGCGAGTATAATTTTTAGTACTATTCTTGCAAGTTCTCTGTAAGATGAAAATCATTTCAAAATAATAACTTGAAAAAAGATGGAGACATGTCAAAAAGAATACAGACACCAACTTGAAGGGGCCCACACTGGCCACTATCTAAAGAATATTCTCAGAGTTTCAATATCTCCCCACAAATTACTTACTAATTAAAAAGGAAAATGGTAGGGGTGCCTATGTGACTCATTTGTTTGGGTGTCTGACTCTTGATTTCGGCTCAAGTCATGATCCCAGGGTTGTGGGATTGAGCCCCACACTGGGCTCTGCACTTAGCATGGGGCCTGCTTAAGATTCTTTCTCCCTCTTCCCCTCTTCCCTGCTCATACTCTCTCAAGAAAAACTTAAATTTAAAAAATACAAAAAATAAGATAAGAAGGAAAGTGATAACTTTACAATGAACAAATCTGGCAGTTACCACCTTAACTAAAGTTGACCAAAGTTAATGTTACCGTAACAGGACAAATGGACATCACCTACCTCCTGATGTGATTGATACACTCAGAAGTACATAATAGCTTCACTCTGTGCTGCTCCTACCAAAAATGCAAAACTGCATCTAATCATGAAGAAACATCAGACAAACCAAAATTGAAGGACATTCTAAAACATGGCCTGAACTCTAAAAAATGTCTGTCTGAGGGGCATCTGGGTGGCTCAGTCGGTTAAGCATCCGACTTCGGCTCAGGTCAGGATCTCACAGTTTGTGAGTTTGAGCCCCTTGTCAGGTTGTGCTGACAGCTCAGAGCCTGGAGCATGCTCCAGATTCTGTGTTTCCCTCTCTCTCTCTGCCCCTCCCCCACTCACACTCTCACTGTCTCTTGAAAATAAACATTAAAAAAAATTAATAGATAAAATAAAAAATGTCCAGCTGATGAAAAAGAGGGTAATAACTAGTTACCATATACTAATCCCCTAATAAGGGATCCTAGGTCAAGTTTTTTTAAAAAGGCTATAAAGGACCTCACTGGGATAAATGGCAAAATCTGACTATTCTGACTGCATACTTAATAACAGTATTGTATCAATGTCAAATCTCCCATATTTGATCATTTAACTGTGGCTCTTAGGAGGTAACACTAAAATATTCAGGAGTAAAGGGTCATGATATCTACAAAATTAATCTCAAATAATCCATCAATGATAATATGTAATATAGAGAAACTGATCAAGCAAATGCATCACAATATTAATAATTGATGAATCTAATGAGAAGGTTATACGGGAGAATATTATACTAGTCTTATAACAACTCCAAGTTTGAAATATTTTGAAAATAAAAAATTAATAGGGGCATCTAGGTGGCTCAGTCAGTTCAGCGTCAAACTCTTGATTTCAGCTCAGGTCATTATCTCAGGGCCATGGGATCAAGCCCCATGTCAAGCTCCGTGATGAGCATGGAACCTACTTGAGACTCTCTCTCCTTCTCTTCTCCTCTCTCTCCCCCTCCCTCTACTCCACTCACACTCTAAAATAAAAAAAATTAAAAAAAAAATTAGTAATAACCATATATTGTTCCCACTATCAGAAATATCAGAAATGTTATTTTGTATTTGGAGGGGGAAATCTGTATAAATATAAATAGATGTTGGGAATGAAAGCTGGTGTAGCCAGTCTGGAAAACAGTATGGAGGTTCCTCAAAAAACTAAAAATAGAACTACCCTACGACCCAGCAATTGCACCACTAGACATTTATCCACGGGATACAGGTGTGGTGTTTCGAAGGGACACATGCACCCCCATGTTTATAGCAGCACTATCAACAATAGCCAATGTATGGAAAGAGCCCAAATGGCCATTGATGGATGAATGGACAAAGAAGATGTGGTATACATATACAATGGAGTATTAGCCATCAAAAAGAATGAAATCTTGCCATTTGCAACTATGTGGATGGAACTAGAGGGTATTATGCTAAGTGAAATTAGAGAAAGACAAAAATCATATGACTTCACTCATAGGACTTTAGGAGACAAAACAGATGAACATAAGGGAAGGGAAATAAAAATAATATAAAAACAGGGAGGGGGACAAAACATAAGAAACTCATAAATATGGAGAACAAACTGAGGGTTACTAGAGGGGTTCGTGGGAGGGGGGATGGGCTAAATGGGTAAGGGGCATTAAGGAATCTACTCCTGAAATCATTGTTGCACTATATACTAATTTGGATGTAAATTTAAAAAAATAAAAAAAAATTAAATTAAAATAAATAAATAAATGGATGTGCACATTCACAATCTCTCTCATACTTTATTACTTTCAGATGCTTCTAAGGGAAGGGGGGTATATAAAAAAGAAAAGAGACCATACAATGAAACAAACGAATACACAGAAGCATTAAAAACATAAATCAAGATGACAGAGCCAAATATATTAATATACACTAAGCTTTTGTATTAAGTTCTCAAAATGGGCCAAAGATCAAAGATCAAACTTGAACCATTAAGGTCACCAGCACCATGAAAGAGTACCAGAAATCTACCAAATTTGAGGAACACCTATTCCTCTTCAAAACAATGTACATGCCTTATGATTTCAGTACTCAATTCCCACTTGCCACCTCTTTTTTTTCTAAACATTTTTTTTTTTTAATTTATCTATTTTGAGAGAGAGAGCATGCAAGCATGGGGTGGGGGGGGGGGGGTGGTGGTGAGGAGACAGACTCCCAAGCAGGTTCCACACTGTCAGTGCAGAGTTTGATGTGAGGTTCCAACTCACAAACCATTAGATCATGACCTGAGCTGATCAAGAGTTGGACGCTTTTAGCTGACTGGGCCACCCAGGCACCCCTCACCTCTTTTTTTTTTTTAAGATTTTGTTTTTAAGTAATCTTATACCCAATGTAAAGCTCGAACCTTGCATGCTGTATTGACTAAGCCACCCAGGCGCCCCTCCACCTCTCTTTTTATTGGCAATTTTTAAGGCAATATATGGGAAGTTCAACCCAAAAGACTATCTTTCTCTCTGACAAATCATATACCACTTAAATCAGAAAATATTCAAGAAAGGATAGTTTAATACCAGTGAACCAATGATTCAATGCAGAATTTAACATTTTGGGGGAACACCTGGGTGACTCAGTCAATTGAGCATCTGACTCTTCATCTCAGCTCAGGTCTTGATCTCAGGGTTTTGAGTTCAAGACTCACACGGCTCCACACTGGGTGTGGAGCCTGCTTAAAAAAAAAAAAAAGGAAAGAATTTAACATTTTTTTCACCCAAAGAAGAAATTATACTCACTTCTTTTGGAGTGTGATTATCAGCAATTCTCTGACCTTCAAAGAGAAACCTGAGTGAATTCATTGGAACTCCCTAAAAAGGTAAAAACAAAAAAAAACAAAAACAAAAACAAAACCATATATATATATATATATACACACACACGCACACAAATCTTAAAAGAGATAGTAGGAACTTTGATGCACAAAAAGCAAACATGAGAGCTTCAACAGAATACACTGAACATAAAGCATATCTATCCTATCATAATTACCATTTATTGAGTACCACCTATTTGCTGGGCCCTCCCTATACCAAGTATTTCACATACATAATCATGTTCATCACAACAATCCTGGAAGGTAGGTATTATCACCTTATATTCACTTTATAGGTAGGGAATCTAAGGCATGGTAAGGTCATACAGGCCAGATACCAATTTAAGGCCCATCTGTTCTTAAACCTGTGCTCTTAACCACTATTCTATAGTTTCCTCTAAAACCTGTATGCTAACATAAAAGATAAAATCAGAAATTGGATAAGCATTCTCACTAGTTTCCACCTATACAATCAAAATTAGTTTTAAGCAGATTAAATCACATATATATGGTAAAGCACAGTAGCTAGCCAAGTAAGCTACAGTAAACCTGTGATGACACAGACAGCACTATAACTATCAACTATTCAACAAAAAGAGCTAAAAGCGAAGAAATGACTCATTTAAAGAAAAACTGCTTCACTAGTAAGTATAAATCAAGAATCATTTCTTTAGTCTAAAAGTAGAAAGATTAAAACTATCTTCCAAGCAGTATATACATAAATATATGAGACCCTGCAAACTTACCCTTCATTTGATTTTAAATTCTTTCTAGGCTTATACAAAATAATAAACAGGGCAAAATATTCTTTGTTTTAATTATAGAATCTTTTAAAAAAACTTTATCTTGTGCTGAAGTCAAAAAGAAACCAGTCTATAACATCAAAATTGAAAAATGACTCAATAATTACTTTATATACTTTTCAATCTCTATTGCATGTTACATACTTCAGAAAAATTAAGTTTCTTGTTCCTTGTATATCAGTAAATACAAGAAAAAATTATCAAGCCTCATTGAACGAAGCATAAAAACTTTTCTGAAGACTGTAAAGTATACTCTGAAGCATAAATAGGAAAGTTAAACCCCCAAACCCACCATCTTCAATCTTGGATCAAAGTTTAGCTTTCACTTTAGCACTGTGATTTACCTCTTTACTTTGCATTGTTCTTCCTCAGTAACCAACTCCATCATCTATAGATGGGGTGAAAAGACTAGCTGTTGTGAGGATTAAAAGGCAATGTCTTTAAGGACCAAGCATAGTGCACTTAACATATGTTCTTTCCCCTGTGAACATCTCCATTTTAGCTCCCAGCAATATTATTAAAATGTGAACTAGCTGAGCGCCAATTAATCAGATTTTAGTGAGTTTAACCACTAACATCAAAAACAAAGAAATATTTGTTTTACTCACCCTAACACCTAAGTGATCTCTTTTCTTCTGGCAAAATGAGTTTTATGTTGGTTACAAATTTGAACTATAAAAAGCAAAGTTTCTAAACATAAAACCTATAATGCCTAAGTTAATATCATGTAATATAATTATTAAAATCTTGGTTGTCTCCTACAAATACTAATTACAATTACATTTTCTATTTTATTGATAATAATGATTAACATTCATTGAGCATTTTTAAGCATCATGTTAACAGCTCTATGTAGGTTATCCTCATGAGGTAGGTACTACTATGATGTTCCCATTCTACTGAGGGAGAAACAAGGCACATAACTTGTCTAAGATCCCACAGTCAGACAGTAGTAGAGCCTGAATTTGAATCCAGGCAGGTTAAAGAATTATTGATTTAATAATCGAGCTCATGAAGGCCAGGATCTGAGAATTTATATTAATAAATTAATAAGCCTTCTTTATGATTTAAAAACATTTTTTAAAGTTTATTTATTTTTTGAGATAGAGCATGAGCAGGGGAAGAGAGAGGAGACACAGAATCTAAAGCAGGTTCCAAGCTCTGAGTTGTGAGCACAGAGCCCAACGCAGGGCTCAAACTCATGAACCGTGAGACCATGACCTAAGCGGATGTTGGACGCTTAACCAACTGAGCCACCCAGGTGCCCCTGATTTTTTTACAGGAGAGAAAATTCCTTCATGTTGAAAATACATAATGTAATTAGCAGTAACCTGTAGTACTATATATAAAGATAATAAACTAATAATACTAGTACTTACATTTAACATATGGCTACCTTGGTTAAAAACAAGGAAATTTCATAGTGATCACCAAAAATTACTTGCCTTTACTGTTACATACACTGGTAAGCCATTAAAATAGAAATATTCATATAGCTATTTTTACAACTCTGAATCACTTTTCAAAACAGTTCCACAAACCTTATGAATTTAAATTCTGAAATGGGCCACAATGGGGAAAAAGGCAATTAAACAAGGTATAGTTTTCTCCTTCGGCTGCTAATGGTGAAAATAATAAAAGATCATTTTTCTTTTAACAACCTTTCTTACAAGAAAAATTAATGACATATAAAACATTGTATCTTATATCATTACATACAAACCTGTCTTTGACAGTATGATTCTTTGAGTTTCTTGAGATGTGTTGTCATTTTCACTTTGAAGTGAATCTCACTGCTATCCTAAGGAGATGAAAGAAAAATAATTATCCCTTTGTGTAAACTATTTGCTTTGCTTGAAAAAAATTATTTAAGTACACATATAGTACAAATAGAAACATAAACCCTGTCACTTTCCCACCAAAATACTCTTTTTAAAATACATGAATATATATACACACACATATATATACATATATACATAGATATATATACACACATTCTTTTTAACATTCCTAACAGGGTTTATTAGAATACTCTAAGCATCCTCAAAGTTACTTAATGTCCATTTCAAAAGAAATTTACAGTCTGTCCTGGATGTTAAAATTAGCAGTATAAATAAAAACATGTATATCAAAGAATGTATTCCTTCATAGTTACATGTCTATTCTATTTTCAAAATAAAGAGAAGTTAAACTATCACAAACACCCAAAAGCAACTCAAAACAAAAAGTACCCCCCCAACAACTGAAGCACTATTGAAGGTGGTCAAACCTATAAGAGAAGCATATACCATAAAATAACAGACAAGAAATTCATTTCTGCCACAAAGTCACCCCAGAGTCTGGTTTCTCTCACATAAGTAACATGAATAAGAACCTGAGTGAGTCAAAGTAATTTATGGCGCCAGGTTCTTTTCTTCTACCCAGACTGCCAAACAAACCATCAGGCAACCATCCAAAAAAAAAAAAAAAAAAAAAAAACCAATACTGGGGGGTGCTTAGGTGGCTCAGTTGTTGAGCATCTGATTCTTCATTTAGGCTCAGGTCATGATCTCAGGGTCATGGATTTCGCTTAGCATAATACCCTCCAGTTCCACCCATGTAGTTGCAAATGGCAAGATTTCATTCTTTTTGATTGCAGAGTAATACTCCATTGTATATGTATGCCACATCTTTATCCAGTCATCCTCAATGGGCATTTGGGCTCTTGCCATACTTAGGCTATTGTCGATAGCACTGCTTTGAACATTGGGGTGCAGGTGCCCCTTCAAAACAGCACACCTGTATCCCTTGGATAAATACCTAGTAGTGCAATTGCAGGGTCATAGAGTAGTTCTATTTTTAATTTTTTGAGGAACCTCCATACTGTTTTTCAGAGTGGCTCCACCAGTTTGCATTCCCATAAATCAATAATTCTTAAAAATGTAATTCATGGCATAGAACATATAGATCAATGTTAGAATAAACTGACAGCCCAAAAATAAAGCCACATATATCTATAGTCAAATGATTTTTTGCAAGGATGCCAACCAACTCTATGGGAAAAGGATCAACTTTTCAAACAGTAGTTTGGGACAAATGGATAGCCACATGCAAAAAAAAAAAAAAAAAAATTAGAATCTACCTCAAACTAACACAAAAAGTACTCAAAACCATCAAAACTTAATGTTAAGAACTAAAACCATAAAAATTTTAGAAAAATCTACAGGTATAAATCTCTGTGACCCTGGATTAGGCAACAGTTTCTTAGATACAACTCCAAAATCACAGCAAGAAAAGAAAAAATAAATTCAATTAATCAAAATTAAAAACTGTTGGGGCGCTTGGGTGGCTCAGTCTGATGAGCATCTGACTTCGGTTCAGGTCATGATCTCACAGTCTGTGAGTTTGAGTCCCATGGTGGGCTCTGGGCTGACAGCTCAGAGCCTGGAACCTGCTTCAGATTCTGTGTCCCTCTCTCACTCTGCCCCTCCCTCGCTCATGCTCTGTCTCTCTCTCTCTCAAGAATAAAAAATTTTAAAAATTTTTCTAAAAATGGAAAAAAGATCTGAATAGACATTTCTTCAAAGAGGATGTACAAATGGCCAATAAGAACATGAAAAGATGCTGAACATCATTAGCCATCAGGGAAATACAAAACAAAAGCACAATGAGGGGCGCCTGGCTGTCAGAAGAGCATGCAACTCTTGTTCTCGGGGTCGTGAGTTCGAACCCCATGTTGGGTATTGAGATTACCTACCTACCTACCTACCTACCTACATACATACATACATAGTGCCACACCACTTCACACACACCTGGATGACTATAATTAAAAAAAGATAAGAGCAAGCATTGACCAGAATATGGAGAAAGTAGACCTTCACACAATGCTGTTGCTGGGAATGTAAAATGGTAAAGCCACTGCTGAAGACAGTTTGGCAATTCCTCAAAAAGTTAAATAAAGTCTGGAATATTAGACCCAGTAATTCCACACCTAGATACATACCCAAGAGAATCAAACACATCCCTCCACACAAAAACTTATACATGGATGTTCAGAGCAAAATTATTCAGAATAACCAAAATGAGGAAACAAAAGAGCCCAAATGTCCCTTAACAAATGAATGGATAACTGGTATATTCATACAAAGAAATATTATTCAGCAATAAAAAGGAATAAAACACTGATTCATGCTGCAACTTGGATGAACTTTGAAAATATATTAAATGAAAGAAACTAGTCACAAAAGGCCACATATCATGTGATTCCATTTATATGAAATGTCCAAAACAGGCAAATCCATAAAAACAAAAAATAGATCAGTGGTTGCTAGAGGCTGGCAGGGGAGAGGATAGGGAATAGTGCTAATTAGTAGAGTATGTCTTTTGGGGATGATGAAAATGTTCTGGAACTAAATAGTGGTAATGGTGCACAGCATATCCTTGTGGAATATATAAAGGCCACTGAATCATACACGTAAAAATGGTGAGTATTGGTATGTCCAGCTGGCTCAGTTGGTAGAGCATACAACTCTTGATCTTGGGGTTGTAGGTTGAAGCCCCACATCAGGTGGAGATTACCTAAAAAAATAAAATCTTAAAAAATAAATGGTGATTTTTATGGTACACAAATTAAATATTAATTAAAAATTTTTTAAGTAAGGGACACCTGGGTGGCTCAGTCAGTTAGGCATCCAACTGTTGATCTCAGCTCAGATCATGAACTCACATCAGGCTCTGCACTGCCAGACTGAGCCTGCTTGGGATTTTGTCTCTCCCTCACTCTGCCCCTTCCCCACTTGTGCACTCGCTCTCTCTCTCTCTCAAAACAGATTAACTTTAAAAAAAAATTCATAAAAATTATCAGTTAAGATAGTCACAGAAAATGGGGAAAGGATATGAACAAAGAATATAAACATAGTAGGTCAGTAGTAGCCTAATGCTACATCACAAAGCCTGCATCACTTACCTCACTTCATCTCATCATGTAGGCATTTTATCATCTCATATCATCACAAGGGTGAGTATAGTACAGTAAGATATTTTGAGAGAGAGATCATATTCACATGACTTATTACAATATACAGTTATAATTGTTCTATTTTATTATTACTGTTGCTAATCTCTTACTGAGCCTAATTTACAAATTAAACTTTACCAGAGGTGTGGATGTACAGGAAAAAACATAGTACAAATAGGGGTCAGTACTATCCACGGTTTCAAGCATTCAATGAAGGTCTTGGAAAATACTGCCATAGATAAGGGGGAACTACTATATGAAGATTCATTCCTCCAACAGTTTTCAACTAACCTTAATTATCAGTTAACATCTCAAGAAACGTCAGTAAAGATACAGTCTGGGAAAAAGACATGCCAGGAAAGAGAAAGGGGTCAGTAAAAGGACTACTGAGAGGCCCTTTTACGGTTGGCCCTAGCTTTATCACTCAATAGTATTTACTATATTTGCCACTGAAGCATGCTAACCAAGAAAAGTTTTTTATTTGGAGAAATTAAGATAATCTAAATCTGCCTAGCAGATCTGCCTAGCAGATCAATAGAACAGTATGAACCTCTTCTACCTCCCACAACAGATGCATGTATAGTAAATGAAAATGCCATTTTTAAATAATTTGCCTTACTGAAATCATTTTTTATGTATCAGAAATTACTCACTTTAGAGAGTTAAAGGAGAAAAATAATGAAACTCACCTGTCCAATGACTTTGAGTTTAATGTATTCTCCTTCCTTCTTATCCCCCAAGTCTTCAGTTGAAGGTTTTGCCTCCTGAAAGAAAAGTATATTCAAAGATAAAGTTCCTATATGCTATTGTAATTACTTACTCATGAATACCCATTACTTTCACTGAGTACAAAATCTGTACTTGAGAATAAAACAGCATTTATTTTCTCCGCCACACCAATTAAGCAAAAAACCTAAGTCCATTACTGTTTCAAACACCAGTGTTCCAGAAGTCAAAATAGAGGTCTCTTATTTGACAATAAATTCCATATAATAAAAAAAAGATTAAAAAATTTGACAATAAATTTCATATAATAATAAAAAAAGATAAAAAAAATAGAGGTCTCTTATTGTGATATCCTACAGTAATACGTCTAAGACCCCACCATGCATAGGAATCAACTGAGGGACTTTTTAAACAACTGCTGGGCCCCACTCCCAACTTTTTATTCAGTAGGTGAGGGATAGGGCTGTAAATACATTTCTAACAAGTTACCACTTGGTGCTAATTCTGCTGGGCAGAGGACAACCTACCCTACAGTCAACTCCTATTAGTCAGAAGTTCATTCTCCATCAACCAAACATTCTGAACCCAAGATTCTCTTTTCAGAGCCTATCAGAGAAGTTAACTACTCCAATTGCAAAACTATACTAAAAAACACAAATTAATCATATTAGTATAAGCAAGGTCTATTTAGAAAGGAAAATCAAACAGCATACTGGTCTAATGTACTCTAGGATCAAAACAAATCAATTTTATATCATCTATTATTTTAGACTATCTGAAGCAGTCTATCCAATTTTAAAACATTAGGCTTGGCTGAAAAAGCTTAGGGTAGTAAGTAGAATAAGAAAAAAGTATAGAGTAGGTAGGAAAAAGAAAGAGGAGACAAAATTTGAAGAGAGAAAAGAGGGTTATAAAATAATTTCTAATTAAGGGATATTGAAAAGAAAATGAAGTTAACAGAATAAACTAGTTAAAACAATTTCATCATGAAGTATCTAAGAAAAGCCATTTTACTAAAGGAGGTAGCTTGGAAAATTTCACTAAATAGTACATTAAAAGTATCTTTCCTGGGGCACCTGGGTGGCTCAGTCGGTTAAGTGTCCGACTTCGGCTCAGGTCATGATCTCACGGTTTGTGAGTTCGAGCCCCGCGCTGGTCTCTGTGCTGACAGCTTGGAGCCTGGAGCCTGCTTCGAATTCTGGTACCTCCCTCTCTCTCCGCCCCTCCCCTGCTCATACTCTGTCTCTCTCTGTCTCTCAAAAATAAATGTTTTAAAAAAATTTTTTTCTAAATAAAAAAAAAAAGTAGCTTTCCTGTTTACCTTAGTTTGGCCACCAAATCAGCCACTTATTTACACATATGCTCTTCTGTTAAATATATAACAATTTCTGTTAATCCACACTTGATAAGAATATAACCAACCATATTATATTGTACAAGTAAAATAACAGGGCCATACTACCTGTGTACCTCATGCCAGAAACTTAAAACTAAAACTCTTCAACATTCAAAATTTAACAGAACATTTTAAACTAGAAGTAGCTTTTAACTTTAAGACACAGGCTAGAGTCCAAGGAAATGCTTAGACAACAGAATTGACTTCGTTAGTGTAAGTCCTTGCCTGTTTTTCATTCTGCAGTGCTTTCAACATTTGCTGACTACTGCATATTATGGCAACAGACAAAATGAACCTTCTTTAGTGAGACAGTCTTTCACCTGAAAACTAGAAGACTGTCTTCAAATACAGTCACATCACCACATTTCTATGAATTTATATTCATAGTTAACAGCTGCTTCTTCTTTAAGTATCTAGAGAGGGTTAGGACAGCTTATTCCACACAGTGAAGAGCAATGAACCGGAGTTCTCTTTAACTGGGAGGAAAAGGGGTGTTAGGAAGCGTTGTTTGAATTAATACAAAGAAGGAGCATCGCCACCCCCACCTCCAGCAGCAATCCATCAGTACAATGGGAGTGATTTTGCTCCAGTTTTCTTAGCTAAGATGGCTACAGAGGCTACTCAAGGAAAGACAAAAGAGTTCTTTCCCCTCCTCCAATCCCTCCTCCACATTGTTTTTCTCAACTACAGCTTCTCTAATTGGATAACTACTCCTATCAAAAAGCATTAATAGCTCCCAGTTCTTTAAGGCCTAGAACCAAACTCCACAGCACCAAATTCAGTTTCCATTACTAAACTCAATTCTCATTTTTCTACCACTTTCTTTACAAACCTGAGGATATGGTTAAATTGGACTATTTGCTGTTTCCTGAAAAGTCTACCAGCATTCTTCCACCTTCAACCCCTGTTTCCACTACCTAGAATATACCTCCTCCCCTCAACTTTTCCTGAAATCACCTCAAAGAAATCCATCCCCCATGTCATTTGAAGTCCAGTATTAAAAACTCTGGGGGTGCCTGGGTGGCTCAGTTGGTTAATCGTCCAACTTCGGCTCAGGTCATGATCTCATGGTTTGTGAGTTCAAGCCCCGCAATGGGCTCTGTGCTGACAGCTCGGAGCCTGGAGCCTGACTGAATTCTTTGTCTCCCTCTCTCTCTGCTTCTCCCGTGCTCGTGCTCTGTCTCTCAAAAACAAATAAATACATTTTTAAAAACTCTAACAGGGTGCCTTGGTGGCTCAGTAGGTTGATCATCTGACTCTTCATTTCGGCTCAGGTCATGATCCCAGGGTCATGGGATTGAGCTCTGTGTCAGGCTCTGCACTGAGTAGGGAGCCTACTGGAAGTTCTCTCTCCCCTCGGCTCCCAATCTCTCTCTAAAATAAAAAATAAATAAAACAAAATTCTTCCAGGAGATTAAAAAGCAAAACAAAACAAAAACTCTTCCAGGAACCACAGCACCCCCCCAACCTTCCAACTAGGATTAATATTTTCCTTTATGTTCCTATCTGGAATTTATTCTTACCTTTCATGGCATTTATTTTCACTTTTAAAATACTCCTTTCTCTAAACACCTGGGTGTCTCAGTTGGTTAAGTGTCCAATTTCAGCTCAGGTCATGATCTCACGGTTCGTGAGTTCAAGCCCTGCGTCAGGCTCTGTGCTGACAGCTTGGAGCCTGGAGTCTGCTTCGGATTCTGTGTCTCCCTCTCTCTGCCCCTCCCGTGTTCACGCTCTCTCTCTCAAAAATAAACAGGGGCGCCTGGGTGGCGCAGTCGGTTAAGCATCCGACTTCAACCAGGTCACGATCTCGCAGTCCGTGAGTTCGAGCCCCGCGTCGGGCTCTGGGCTGATGGCTCAGAGCCTGGAGCCTGTTTCCGATTCTGTGTCTCCCTCTCTCTCTGCCCCTCCCCCGTTCATGCTCTGTCTCTCTCTGTCCCAAAAATAAATAAACGTTGAAAAAAAATTTTTTTAAATAAATAAATAAATAAACATTTAAAAAAATTAAAAATAAAATACTCCCTTCTCGACTATCTTCTCTAGTTGTCCTCATCTTTTTCTTTAAACTTCTTACAAGAGTAGTCAGCATTAACTGTCTTCACTTTCACCCTTAAACTCACAAAATCTGGTTTATATTTCACCATTCCAGTTGATACTGCTCTCATCAAGGTTACTAGTTCAACTCCTAATTGCTGAATTTATTGGACAATTTCAAATCTCATTTTTAACAGTAACAGAATAGACACTTAGTGATTTCTTCCCTGAAAACTTTCGACCTTTGGCCTCCAAGATTCCATTCTCTCCTTATCTTGGCTATTTCCTTAAATGCTGGGAGTCTCCTCTGGATTCCAGGTCCTCAATCTTCTGCCTTCTCTCTTGGGTGACCCATGATTCCAACTACCTCTCAGATCCTAATGACTCACAGTCATCCTCTCCAACCTGACTTTTCTGAGTTTTACATTCATTTATCCAAATGCTTGAGTATCTCCACTTTAGATGTCCCATGGGTACCCAAATGTAAGTACCTAAAAATGCATTATTTCCAACTCCTCCGTAAATTTTAACTCCTCTTCCTGAAAACCACCTTAAAAAAACAAAACAAATTTCCTCCTGGACTCTCAATTACAAAAAACGGTTACCATACACTCAACTGTCCAAAACAGAAACTCAGGTGTCATCTTTAGCTAGACTTTCTCTCTTAAATCTCACACTTAATCATCCATCCTTCTGACAATGTTATTATCCCTTAGTGGCTCTCAAGTTTATTCTTCTCTCCATTCCACTGCCTTATTTCAGGTACTCATTGTTGTTCCTTAATATTACTGCAACAGTCTTGCTCCCTTCAATTCTCCAACTACCACCAGAGCCACCTCTCTAAAATGCAATCTGATCTGCCCATAATCTTCAGGCAGAATCTTAAATTCAAACTTCTTAGCTGACATACACTGGTCCTTCATGTACTGGTCCCAGCTAGCAATCCAGCCTTAATCTCCTATCTCTCTTGCTAATAATATCCTTTGCTCCAGCCATATTGATCTACAATCCCTTACACATATCACCTCTACCTTATCTTCATCATATCTATACCTGTTAATCACCTCTGCTTAGAAGCCCTTTCTTACCCTATTTTCCTTTCACTCAGGCATCACTTCCTACAAACTGATTTCTCTAATCACCCTCTTAAACATCCCCATGCTTACTTTTATCTATTATAACCACATGTTGGCCTATTTGTATCTTCTACCAGATTGAGTTCCTCACTGGCATACTTTATTTCTGATCATGCACAGTGGCTGGTTCTTTGAAGATATTCAATATTCTTGTTAAATAAATTAATGTTTTCTGTGACAGTTTTGTATGTCTAGACTTCCCTACAAGTTTACAAGGAGAGGACCCAAGTTTTTTCATCTTTATAATTTCTGTAATGCCAGGCAAATACTAGGCTATATAATGCTGTTGGATCAAAGAGACAACATTATTTTCTGTATCACCCCACAAAATCTTACTAAATCCTTTCAGTTTTTTATATTTACAGTTGGAAATACAAGATAATTCACTTCAACTGCATAAGAACATGTGAACAGCCTTCCTTTCGGCCGGAACCACCATCTTCCAGTAATTCGCCAAAAAGACCAACACAGAGGGAAAGAGGAGAGGTACTCGCTATATGTTCTCTAGGCCTTTTAGAAAACATGGAGTTGTTCCTTTGGCAACATACATGCAAATCTACAGGAAAGGTGATATTGTGGATATCAAGGGAATGGGCACTGTTTAAAAAGGAATGCCCCACAAATTACCATAGCAAAACCGGAAGAGTCTACAATGTTACCCAGCATGCTGTTGGCATTGTTGTAAACAAACAAGTTAAGGGCAAGATTCTTGCTAAGAGAATTAATGTACATATCGAGCACATTAAGCACTCAAAGAGCCGAGACAGCTTCCTGAAGCGTGTGAAGGAAAACGATCAGAAAAAGAAGGAAGCCAAGGAGAAAGGTACTTGGGTTCAACTGAAGCGCCAGCCTGCCCCACCCAGAGAAGCACACTTTGTGAGAACCAATGGAAAGGAGCCTGAGCTGTTGGAACCCATTCCCTATGAATTCATGGCTGATAAATGTAAAAAAAAAATAAAAGACGTCAAGACTGTAAAAAAAAAAAAAAAAGAACACGTAAACAATCAGGATATGAAATTTCCAAAAATAAGTTACCACTTTCCCTAGTCACTACATTTTGGTGACCTCTTCCGAAATCTGAAGCACTATGGCAATATCATCTATACCACTTGTTTAATAGCCTCATGCTTGCTTAATGCAGTCATCCAGCTTTTCATGTACTACCTTTTTTTCTTTTGACAAACTAGTCTGAAAAATGAGAAGATCTTGGCCAAAAAAGGCCAATGATCATTTCCAGTGATCTCAGTGTCTTTTGTATGTCTTCTTTCCTTCTCTCCCCTGTGAAAAAGCAGCCAATACAGAATGGTATGGCACACTAGCTACAAAACAGTGAAAGCATTCAGCACTGGCTCTGGGACACTAGGTCATCAGAGAAAAGAGACTCCCAGAGAGGGCTGGTTGATTTGGCTGGAAAGGATACATGGCCTTAGAACAGAAGAAACAGGTAAATGGAAAGAAAAGTAAATATATGTACAAGATCAAAGAAAGGAACCAAAAACCTCTAAATTTTCAGGTTTGTGTCATCCAGAGCCTGAATCATGGTAACTGGAATGATAAAGGAATTTACCACGCACTATCAACTTTTCTTTCCAAGCCATAGAGGGAATAGCTTGTAAATAGAAGATGGTTGGATTTGGAAAGAGAATTAGGCTGGAAAGAACGAAAAACACAACAAATGTACAAAATCCATTTACAAACGTACAAAATTCATGAGAATTTTACTGTGCCATTTCAAAGTCGAAAGAACAAGAACTCTGCTTAGGGGCACTGGCAATCAGTATGTTGACAATTTTTTTTTTTTAATTTTTTTTTCAACGTTTTTTATTTATTTTTGGGACAGAGAGAGACAGAGCATGAACGGGGGAGGGGCAGAGAGAGAGGGAGACACAGAATCAGAAACAGGCTCCAGGCTCCGAGCCATCAGCCCAGAGCCCGACGCGGGGCTCGAACTCACGGACCGTGAGATCGTGACCTGGCTGAAGTCGGACGCTTAACCGACTGCGCCACCCAGGCGCCCCCAGTATGTTGACAATTTAATCACATGAAAGGACATCACACTTAACTACCTCCCATCTGTCAATGACCCTTCCAGCTACACAAGAGTTGTTCATTCTTCTGAAAGGAGGTGGGGAGATTCTGGGGAAACCCCAAAAGAAAGAATATATTTACTCTTATTTGAGGACATTAACAAATCTGCTCATTTTTTAAGGTGTGATAACTATTATCACATATCAGATACATACTGAAATATTTATGATGGAATTATACACCTGGGATTGTCTTCAGACTATGAGGGAGTAGATTAGAGCAATGTAATGTAGATGAAATAAAATAGGCCAGGAGATGGGTATATGGATATAATTACATACACATTAAAGTTTTCCATAAAACCTTTCACAGAAAATGCAATCACTCAAAGTATCAAAAAATCTGTTAACCACAGGTCTGACTAGAATTCTTCAGTTTATTTCATTTTATTTCCTAATGAAAAAAATTCAACATAGCTCAAGTTGGAAATTCTTACACCCATTATTAAAATATATTAATATATTATTAAAAGATATAAAACCCAAAATACAGTAACATCAGCCCCCTCCTATTTCAATGGATTTACCACAATTCTAAAAACACAAAATAAACATACATTTTCAGATTCATGCTGTGTGTTCAAACTTAAGACACAGTACTGGAAATCTGGAATGGAACCAACCAGACCTAGCTCCATAACTTCAACATTTAAGTCAAGCTGTCCAGACACTGGATCTTCTGCAAATTTACATTCAACTCTAGAACGGTGGTTAAACACTAGATGTGCAACTTACCAAGAACTAAAAATTGTAATTGAAAATCACATTGGTTGTGCAAACCACTCTTTGAGCCTAGACTATGGACCTACTCAAAGCTTGGAACAAACTGGCTTGACTGTATACAAAAGTACCAGCATACACATTTAGAGGTTGGCGGACATTGTTAATTACCTATCCAATATCCCCTTTCTCCATTTTCCTTACAAAGGGAAGCCTAGGTATGCCTAGCCAAAAAGCATATTTCTCAGCTTCTATTATGGCCACGTGACACAGTGCCAGCCAATGAGATAAAAAACACTGACAGATTTGTTGTTGGCGCATACTTTTTCCCTTTGCTCCATCTCTTTCTCCTACCTGGAACAAATACACAAAGTAACTTCTCTGTGCCCACAGGACATAGGCATGAGGGTGAAAACATCTGTTATGGATGGGGGAGAAAAGAGTATGAAGACATTGTGGAGCTGGCTTACCAGCCCTGAACTACTTATGTCTAGACTTCCTTTTTTTTTTTTTTTTTTGAGAGACAGAGTGTGTGAGTGGGGGAGAGGTAAGGGGCAGAGGGAAAGAGAGTATCCTAAACAGGCTCCACACTCAGCACAGAGCCCAACGTGGGGCTCAATCCCACGACCCTGAAATTGTGATCTGAGCTGAAATCAAGAGTCACTTAACCAACTGAGCCACCCAGGCTCCCACAGACTTCTCATTTCATGAGAAAAATAAACACATACTTGTTTAACCTACTATATATCACGTTTTCTGTTACTTGGCCGAAAAGAAATCCAAACTGACAAAGGAGGTACTATAAATAGGTATCATTTGTCTTATGTTAAAAACAGAAGCTAGGATACCTGAATGGCTCAGCTGGTTAAGCAACTGACTTTGGCTCAGGTCATGATCCCACGGTCCATGAGTTCAAGCCCCCGCATCGGGCTCTCCCCTGTCAGTGCAGAGCCCACTTCAGATCCTCTGTCGCCCTCTCTCTCTGCCCCTCCCCTGCTTGTGCCAATGCGTTCTTTCTCTCTCAAAATTTAAATAAACATTAAAAGAAAAAAAACAGAACTTAGAAAACTACCTCCTTGTGCATCAAAAGCAGGGTGGAGAATTGTGGTACAGTCACACAATGGAATAGAATTAGCAATGCAATTTAAGAACACAATAATATGGACTAATCTAACAATGCTGAGCAAAAGAAGTCAAATACAGAAGTATATACCATATGACTCCGTTTACATAACATTGTAATGTCTAAAAACAAGCAAAACTAATCTAATTAGTAGTCAGGGCAGAGGATCTTAATCTGAGTACTGGCTGCATGAATGTGATCAGTTTGTCAAAATTCAGCAAGCTATGCATTTATGTGCACTTTTTGATACAAATATCAATCTTTGGTAAAATCTTGAAAAATAACTGTGCCTAGATATTGAAAACAGACAGAGTCCAGCAAACAGAACTCCACTTTTCCTACAGATTCTCACTAGCTCAGTAAAAGCAACTGACCAAAAGAATGGTCAAAATAAAAAAGTATAATAAATATAACACATCTTTAAATAACCTAAGTTATGTTGCAGGAATATCCACAATTTAAACTGTAAAAGTAAGAGGGCACTTGGATGGCTTAGTCAGAAGAGCATGCAACTCTTGACCTTGGGGTCATGAGTTCGAGCCCCACATTGGGTATAGACATTACTTAAAATAAATTTTTTAAAAATGTTTTAACTGTAAAAGTAAGGTGCTCAATAGTAGATATGAGAATGTACCCATGACTTTTTAAAGATTTTTTTTTAAATGTTTATTTTTTTGAGAGAGAGACAGAGCATGAGCAGGGGAGGGCAGAGAGAGAGGGAGACACACCAAAGAAGGCTCCAGGCTCTGAGCTGTTAACACTGAGTCCAATGCAGGGCTCAAACTCACCAAATGCAAAATCATGACCTGATCCGAAGCCGGACACTTAACTGACTGAGCTAGCCAGTAGCCCCATACTCATGACTTTTTTAAAGAAGCAGAATATCAAAAATTATCTACCTCCCAAAAACCACAATTTGAGAAAATTCTAAAATGGGGTACTAAACCTATCTTAGAGAAAATTATCCACAATAATTCTAATGTTCTGGAAGAAACAAATGATTTGATCTTAGAAATAAAGTTTCCAGGTCTATTGTTAGTAGAAGTAAAGATCAAGAAGTAATGTAAAATCACCATGAAAAGAAAACTACTCCATGACAACCAACTCTTCCTCAATAACAAAACATCATGGAGGCTAAAAGAAGAGGAGGAAGATACCAGTTGCTTCAAGTTTCTGAGGCAACCCTCCAATTCTAGGGCTTAGCATGGTGCCTAGAACATTCAATAAATAACTTGTTTAAATGAATGAATCCGACCAGTCATTCCTTCAAAAAAAGTAAGTATCCAGTCACTGTGCCGGGCACTTCAAGAAAAAAGGATGAATAAAAAAGCCTGATTCCTGACCCTCAAAAGCATTCTAATGAAGAACACTTAAGTAAATAATTTTAACACTATATATAAAAACTATAGTCGAGGGGCACCTGGGTGACTCAGTCAGTTAAGCGTCCAACTCTTGATTTTGGTTCAGGTCATGATCTCATGCATGGTTCATGGGATCAAGCCCCACATTGGGTTTTGCACTCAACGCAGTGCCTGCCCGGGATTCTCTTTTTCCCTCTCTCTCTGTCCTTCTCCCACTTGTGCTCACTCTCTCTGAAATGAACATTTTTTTTAAAAAGCTATAATAGAGACATTCTCAGCTTTGCTCGCAGTATCACAGTCAATGAGGTTTATCTGGGATGCAATTATTGCTAATATAAAAGACACTCTAAATGCTAAGGGGGCTAAAAGGTATGAAGACCTATTTGACAATGGCTTTATAGTTTTGAATTTGAACTACTCATCTACCTTCACGAGTACTACAACCATTACAATCATACTCAGTTTTCAAAATACTATTAAAATTGTTTAGGTAACATTTTATTTGCAATGTTTTATTAATAACTTTTATGTTTGCAACATCCACTAACAGCACCTCATGTATCTATCAGGGAGAAAATAGAATATATCTATCAATCCTCTCGCGGGGCATGCAATGCTTACTGTATGTATCACTACATGCTTAAGTTATAGTTACAGTTTTTAACATATAAATAGTAGTATACATAATTATTAATTTTAATATATACCCAATTCATCATATTCTCCTACTATTTCAAGCTAACAGTAAGATAAGTAAACATCAACAACAGGAAGATACAAAGAATATTGCAGGGAATAATGCAATCCTGACAGAAGAAATACAATTAATGTGGCAGATTAAAGATAACTATGAATTCTTTGTTACTCTTCCCATTGAGAAATGAAGTCTAAATGCCTTTCCCTTGTTAACTACAGCTAATATTGTACTGCATATTTGAAAATTGCTAAGAGATTTAATTCTCATCACAAGAAAAAAAATTGTAACTGTGTGGTGATGGATGTTAATTAGACTTATGATCATGATTTCACATTACATACATCAAATATCAAATCATTATGTTGTATACCTGAAACTAACATATTACAGGTCAATTAGATCCCCCAAATAAATAAATAAATGCCTTTCCCTTGAATTTGGGCTGGCCTTAGCGATCTGCCTGACCGACAGACTACAGAAGTGACTTCCAAGGCTAGGTCCTAGGAAGCTTGAGGTTTCCAGCCAGGGTTCTCTGGGAACATTCACACTCTTATGAGCCCTGAGCTCAATATTCTGGGGTTCCTATGCTGAGCAAAACACATGGTGAAACCACTAAGAGAGGCCTTGTGACTTTATGAAGAGCCCATCCATTCCAGCACCCAACCATGTAATCCCAGTTGAGGCCCTACACAACAAGGAGCAATGGTTAAGTCCAGCCCACAGGGCTGCCCAAATTGCAGATATATGAGCAAAATAGAAAACTGTTATTTTAAGCCTCTAAGTTTTGAGGTAGTTTGTAAGGTACCAACAGATAACCAGAACTACATAATGCTTCCAAATCCTTGACTAAAAGGAAAATAAAAGAAAATCATTCAGTTTCTCTCTGAGGTGGGAGTGGGGAGAGTGAATGTGCTTACTTACAATAGTTAGCATTTGAAGTAAATCAGTCATCTAATTATTACAAATTAATAGACCTGAATTAAAGAGCTGAAGTCCATGCTGCCTTTGATGATTTGGGCATGGCGGGAACACTATAAACTTGAATAAAGGAAAGAAAAAAGGGAAAATATTTGTACAAATTACCCACACCAATTTTGATAGCAAGCTTCTGGTTCTATATAAGTGCTTAGATTTGCTTGAGATCAGGCAAAGGAGAGCACCCAATGAGATCTACTATTGGTTAAAGGATTGTCTTTATCCTTTTTGAGAGATCATGTACCTCTGATGAAAGCTATAAGCCTTTTCTCCCTAAAAAAATACACACATACCAGGGCACCTGGGAGGCTCAGTCAGTTAGCCATCCAACTCTTGATTTCAGCTCAGGTCATGATCTCATGGTTTGTGAGTTCAAGCCCCACGTAGAGCTCTGTGCTAACAGTGTGGAGTCTGCTTGGGATTCTCTCTCTCCCTCTCTTTCTGCCCCTCCCCTGCTTGTGCTCGCACACTTGCTCTCAAAATAAATTAAAAGAAAAATACACATGTAAAAATAACAAAACGCTCCATACAATTTCAATGATTTTCAGCCTTTAGGGCCCATGAACTTTAGGTTTAGAACCTGTTGTAGACGATTATTCAGCAATGGTTCACAAATCCACTAGATAATGCTGGCAATTGTTAAAATTACAGGAAAGGTATTTTACTCAAATTCACAAAATAATTTTTCACTCATCAACAGAAAACCCAGCAATTCAAGTCTTGTGTGATTTTAACGTCCACCTGTATTTTAACCTAAAATTGTTACTCAGCTGCAATGTCTTAGCGCCAGATAACAAATTTCTGAGACGTGACTCAGAAAATGCATCCTCCTTAAAGAACTTGGTTTAAGTTAAGATTGTCTCTTGGGGACAGTGGGTCAGTCTCGTGCTGCTGATATTGCACAGTAATAACTTGAGATTCTTATTCTTGCTCATAAGCCTCTTAAGGGTAAGAGTTCAGCTTCATACCTCTTTAAACCCTTAGCACCCAACACTGAAATTGTACTGGGTCTTGATTATTAATAATGATGCTAGTTAAACAGAATGGAGCAACAGTTCTCAAACTTTGTGGTCTCAGGACTCTTACACTCTTAAAAAGTTATTTGGAACTCCATAAAGCTTTTGTTAGGTTAGTTATATTTATTCAGGTTTACAGTTAGACATTGAAACTGAGAAATGTTTTAATTATCCGTTTAAAAAGCCCCACTATATATTAACAAATAATATATTTTTATTGAAAATAAAATGAGAAGAACATCAGTTTTTTCTAGTGAGAAGAACAGCACTATTTTGCATTTTTGCAAATCCCTTTAACGTCTGGCTTAACAGCAGCTAGATTTTCACATCTGCTTCTACATTTCAATCTGTTGTGATATCACAGGCCACGTTAGTGTTTAAAAAACACCACTGAAAACACAGGAAAGGATCAGAGTGAAAAAGACAAATAATGTCCTAGTATTATCATGGATAGTTTTGGCCTCAAAGACCTTCTAAAACAGAATCTAAAGAACTTCTGGCCACCTGTTAGTGTACTAGGTCCTCTATTTCTTCTTTCATGTCTCTCTCAATGACTGGAATTCAATGACTGGAGCAATAAATTCTGTAATTTAGTTTATAATTCTTTCTGTACATTGCTCTTTCATCAGACTATAGTAAATTTCAACATGCTTCCTAGCATCAAAATAAAAGGCTGATGAAACTAAGCATTTACACCTGTTCTTTCCTCCCTGGTAACCAAGTAAACAACTATCCAGGGAGATACTTATAATGCCACTTATAATTCCCATACCAACTTGGGAATTAATCTAGATTGTTAAGAGCCATCCAAAATTAATCTAGATTATGATTAAGCTTTAAAAATACCAACGTACATTTTGCACAATAGTACAAATCCACAAAAGCCTCACTTGCTTTCACAAACTGGTACAAAACTGAACCGGGTTAAAAGCCAGGGAAACAAGTGTGTTAAATTTAAAAGTGCAAGTACATTATGGAGTTGAATGAAAAATAACTTTTCTACATAAATATCATTAAACAAGCGAAAGATCCAAAGAGACTTTAAAAAGTCACAGTCATCTGAGCAAACAAAACGGTCCAGACACAAACGTTATGAATTAAAAACTAGCCATAAACGTGGTTAACTGAAAAAGGATGAGGAAGAAAAACTTAACAAGCAAAACTGAACACTCCTGATCGAGTGCAAATCCCAAGTAAATTTTTTATATTAACACTGAGATGGAGCACTTTGCCATAATAGGCAGCTTTCGGTGAATGTTATGCAACTGCTCTACATTGAGTTTTCCTATCCTTTCCTTCAAAAGTATCAGTCAGCTTCAGGTTAATGCCCAGATGAAATGTTGCCCTAGCAGTTTCTTTCTACTTTGTTTCTTGGTTATTCTGAGTGCTCTCTTACAACTGGAGAGTTTCTGAACCAATCCCGAGTAAGAAATGGGAAAGTACAAGAAAAGAGGCGACAGCTCTGCACCAACACACTGCAAAAGACTCAGCAGAGCAGCGGCGGCCCTACCCAAGCTGCAATCCGAACAGAAAGCAGAGCTTTTTAGGTTCCCAGCAACACCAGACGTCTCCCGCCCCCACGCCCCCACTCCTGGACAATCTAAACACCGAGAACCAAAAAGTGGAGTCCACCCGCTTTTCAGGGCCACAGAGCCTCCCGGGCTGGGATGGTCTCCCGTTACATAACTGGGGCCTAGGGCCCTGCTTCTACAGTCAGTCCCCAGGACAGGGAGACAGACATGTTCCCCAGGGACCCTCTCAGGGAAGCTGAAGCTGGGCTCTGCACCTGGCCGACCCCGGAAAAAGAAGGGGGAACGACTCGAGGGAGGCCGCGATCACAGACGCTGGGGCGGGGGGGGGGGGGGCGGGTGAGGGAGGTAATGAGCAGGCCGGGAGAGGAGCAAGGGCGGCTCCCGGAGGCCCGCTGCAGGCCCCAGCGATTCCAACACTAGTCCACTCCCCTCCCTCTCCGGCCGAGTCCCCACCGGCCGCCCCCTCCCCCATTCCGCGCTCCCCTCCCCCGCGCCTCCATCCCCGGCCCCAGCCGAGAGGCAGGCGCACCAGCCGAGTAAGGACTCGGCCACTACTATCAGACCGCTCCCAGTCCGGTACCTGGTCAGACATGGTGACGGTGGCTTCACCCAGGGTCTCCGCACAGCAGCGGCCTCGGGTAGGCAGAACCTCGCTCCGGGGTTTACAAATCCGTCTCTCTTCCCCACAGCACAACACCGCGGCTGGAGGGACTTCCGCTACGCGTCGCGTCACTTCCGCTACGCGTTGGGAGGAGGGATCGGGAAAAGAGGAAAGGCGAGGCGGGAAAACGGGTGGGGGAAGCTGCCGGGAGGCGGGAGGGCCGGAGAGCTGCTTTATTGGTGGTAGCGCGAGTGAATTAACACCAGTCTCCCCAGCTCTACTGACGACCCTTCGCCTCCGTCCGGAGCCTGTACTCCAGGGGAGAAGTTCCCGGTCCCCAGTCTCACTGTTTGGAACCGTACTGACAGCCCGCACTCCCACCCCTCCGACACCTTGCACGTTTTTGAAAGCTGAGCCAAGATATTTCAATTGTCCCTTCCTGGCTTTGGTCGTCAACTTCCCTAAATAAATTCTATTGAATACCAGTACTTCTTACCTTAGAGATAACTTGTGGTTAATCAGCCACCTGGCCTGACACATGACCTTGATTTTTCAAAAAGCAAAACAAAACAAAACGATCCCATTGGACACAATCTTGATGGCTACTGATGAAAGAGATTCTTGGGAAAGTTCTAAACTGGTAGGGAGGAGGAGGTAATTCCAACTCTAGAATTGGTTGCTCTGAGCTAAAAAATGATTCTTACATAATTTCATCTTTAAAATACAGTGGCCCTACTGGCATAGGGTAGAAGATAAGGATCTAGGTAAATGAAATAAAATTGAGAATCTGGAATTAAATCAAACCCTCATACACTGATTAATTTTTGACAAGAATACCAAGACAATTTAATGGTAAAAGAAGTCTTTCAACAAATGTTACTGGGACAACTGGATATCCACATGGAAAAGAGTGAATTTGGATCACTACCTCACAACATATGAAAAATTAAATGGATCAGAGGCCTATATGTAAACTCTTACATATAGAGGCCTATATGTAAACTTAAAACTCTTAGGAGAAAACAGGCATAAATCTTCTAGACCTTTGATTAGGCAATGGATTCTTATATATGACACCAAAAATAGAAGCAACCAAACAAAAATAAATAAAACTTCATCAAGATTAAAAACTGTCTTTCGTGTTGAAAAAATCTGAAGAATGAAGAAAATATTTGCAAATAATATATCTGATAAGGACCTCGTATTCAGAATACATAAAGAACTATTACAATTCAATCATAAAAGATAAATAATATAATTTTTTTAAATGTTTATTTTTGACAGAGAGTGTGAGCAGGGGAGAAGCAAAGAGAGAGGGAGACAGAGAGACCCAAGCAGGCTCTGCACTGTCAGTGAAGGGCCCAATGTAGGGCTCAAACTCATGACCATGAGATCATGACCTGAGCTGAAATCAAGAGTCAGATGCTTAACCACCCGGGCACCCCAATAATACAATGAAACAATTTTTAAATGGACAAAAGATCTGACTAGACATTGCTCCTAATGAGATATGCAAATGGAGAAATGGACATGGAAAGATATTCAACATCATTAACCATCAGAGAAATGCATATTAAAACTGCAGTGAAGTACCATTTCATGCACACTAGAATGTCTATAATCAAAAAGACAGATGATGATAAGTATTAACAAAGATATGGAGAAATTGGAACACATACACCACGTGGAAATATAAAATGCTTTGGAAAATATTCTGGCAATTCCTCAAATTGTTAAAGTTATCATGACCCATCAATTCTATTAGATATATACCCAAGAGAATTGACATGTCCATGCAAAAAAACAGTTACACAAATATTGACAGCAACATCATTCATAATAGCAAAAAAGTGGAAATAATCCAAATGCCAACAGCTAACTAATGGGTAAACAAAAACGGTATACATTTAAAATGGAATACTACTAGGTCATGAAAATGAACTACTCATACAATGTGGAGGACCCTTGAAAACATGCTAAGTGAAGGGAAAGAGCCACAAAGAATGATTCTTTTTTTTTTTTTTTTTTTTTTTTTTTACTTATTTTGACAGAGAGAGAGATAGAGAGTGAGCAGGGGAGGGGCAGAGAGAGAGGACAAAGAATGAACTTTTTGTTCTCTATTACATAAAAAATCCATTGCTCTATCTTACACTTTGTATAGATATTTTACTCATGCATAATTTTGTAACATCATGGATTGCTCATTTAAAAAACATTGATTCAATGAATCATATAGATTTCCTAAATGTTGACACATTTCATTATGAAACATTTTAAAATCATATTCATTATTGTCACAGATTCATCAAAAAACATCTTCAATAATACTATTTTTAGACTCATCAGAAAAAACTTGTATTCATCACTGTCAAATTCACAATGATGAATACTAGTTTTCTAAAATGCTAATTTTTTTAAGTTTGTTTGTTTGTTTGTTTGTTTGTTTGTTTTGAGAGAGAGAGCGCATGCATATGTGCTGCACAGAAGTTGGGGAGGAGCAGAAAGAAAGGGAGACAGAATCCCAAGCAGGCTCTGGGCTGATAGTGCGTAGTCTGATGCAGGGCTTGATCTCATGAACCATGCGACCATGACCTGAGCCAAAATCAAGAGCCAGACACTTAACCAATTGAGCCACCCAGGTGTCCCTCAAAATGCTAATTTTTATGTAAAAGCTCAACTTCTGTCATTGACAACAAATATTGGCAGTAGTTTTCTTTGCTCAGCTCTTTTGTTCATTTTTTGAGAAAATAGCTGCTCTAAGTCTGAATAATGATTGTTGACCTGCCATATTCTGTCACTTAAAAACAGTGTTCCTCTTTTTAAAGTGGCTAAATCAGCTTATACCTCAATCTTTTGTGTGCTTTTCCTAGAGATAGCCATCTTATGGAGAAGAAATGGCTGTACTTCTTCATATAGAATATTTTAAAATGTTATTTGAGCTTGAAATTTAACAAAATTAATGTTTCTGTCTTACTGCTGCTAGGAGAAACTGCCACAAACGTCATGGCTTAAAACAACAGTTTATTTTCTTACAGTCAAAAGTCAAGGTGTTGCAGGGCATGTTCCTTCTGGAGCATCTAGGGAAGAATTCCTTTTCTTACCTATTTTAGCTTCTGGATGCCACCTTCGTTTTTTGGTTTGTGGTCCCTTTCTTCATCTCCATGCATGCTAGCCCCCCTCCATGCAACTAGCCCCCCTTACTCACCCTCCCGACCCCTTCGTCCTCACCTCTCCCTCTTCTTCTCCTCAGCTTCTGTCTGTGATCACACCTGCTTCTCTGACTCTGACCCTTCTGTCTCCCTCCTGTAAGAACTCTTGTCATTCCATTGAACTATCTAGATAATCCAGGATAACCACCTCATCTCAAGATTCTTTTTTTTTTTTAACGTTTATTTATTTTTGAGACAGAGAGAGACAGAGCATGAATGGGGGAGGGTCAGAGAGAAAGGGAGACACAGAATCTGAAACAGGCTCCAGGCTCTGAGCTGTCAGCACAGAGCCCGACGCGGGGCTCGAACTCATGGACCGTGAGATCATGACCTGAGCCAAAGTCAGATGCTCAACTGACTGAGCCACCCAGGCGCCCCTCATCTCAAGATTCTTAATCACACCTGCAAAATCCTTTTTGCCATGTAAGGTAACATATTCACAGATTTCAGGGATCAAGAAGTGGACATCTTTAGGGGGCCATTGTTCAGCCTACCACAATTAATTTTTTACTCTTTCAAGAACATTCTTAGGTGAAACTAGGTTTTTGTTTTCAAGTGCATCACAGTGAGGAATACGATGAATGCTAGTATAGTTGGCATCACTGTCTTGATTCATGCTAAAAGGCCAGCAGTTTTACAAACTACTGCTTTGCACTCTCAGTGCTAATGTCCACACGGTGAAAAAAGCAAATAATGTCTAAATATTATTACAAAAATAGTTTTGAACTTGAAGACCCCCTTAAAAGGTCTCAGGTCCTCCAGTATTCCACAGACCATATTTTAAGCTAGAGGAAGTAAAATGAAATCTTTTTCCTGGCCGAGACAAGTGGGAAGAGGGAAAGAGGCAAGCATGACAAGCTCTGTATGATAGGACCACGGTTTGGGAGGTAGGAGCTAGAAAGAAAACTCCAGAAAGGAAAGTAAGGGACCGTTCACTGAAAATCTAGTAAATCATATTAGGAAATGTGGTCTTAATCCTGAAAGGCCTGAGGTTGGAAGTGGAGGGAGGAGGAGTAAGGGGGGCATAATGTGTTTTTAACCCGGGGAAGAAATTATACCAGATTCCAGTGGGGAAAAGCAAGACAACCAAGGGAAATAAGGTAGAAAGCTGCAGCAGTAATCCAAAAGAAAAAAAGAGAATTACAGGGAATTAGAACAATGGTAGTAGAAATGGAAATGAAGATGATACAATCATCAGGTTTGGATATTTATTAGATTCTAACTTGGGTAACCTGATATGGTGATATCATTTAAAGATTTGATAGAGGGGCGCCTGAGTGGCGCAGTCGGTTAAGCGTCTGACTTCAGCCAGGTCACTATCTCGTGGTCCGTGAGTTCGAGCCCCACGTCGGGCTCTGGGCTGATGGCTCAGAGCCTGGAGCCTGCTTCCGATTCTGTGTCTCCCTCTCTCTCTGCCCCTCCCCCGTTCATGCTCTGTCTCTCTCTGTCCCAAAAATAAATAAACGTTGAAAAAAAAATTTTTTTAATTAAAAATTAAAAAAAATAAAGATTTGATAGAAAACCTTGGAGAAGAAGAGCAGATTTGCAAAGAAAAAAAAAAGATAAGTTTTAGATGTAAGTGTGCAGTACCAGAGTTTTTCAAGGCAAGATGTCCAGGAGGCAATTGATATGATCTGGAGCACTGAGAGAAGTCTGGGCTGAACGTAAGAGCTTTGGAAATCAGGGGCATATAAATGTTGTTGATGATAATTATTAACACTTACTGAGTGGCAGATGCTCTTCCAAGTACTACACATTTGTTATTTCACTTAATCCTATAAAGTAATAAAACTATCCTCATTTTATAGATGAGAAAACAGAGACAAGAGAGATTGAATTCACCCAAGTGATGGAGTCAGTATTTGAGCACAGGAGATCTTGGATCCAGTTCCTTCAGTGATATATAACAGGTAAAGAGGGCAGGAGAAATGCTCCTTGCAGGATACCCATCAAAATCACCCGTGAGGGTTTTCAAATTTAAGTAAACCTCTGAAATTTAGATGAATGTCCTCAAGAGTTTATTCCTCTTTTTTTTCCCCCTCACTCCTCACCTCCGGAATCACAGCCACAGTGAACCACAGTTATTGCCAGAAGTGTCTTACATTCCTTAGGTGTGTTATGTCAATAAGAGAGTAGTCTGAATTTAGGATCTCAGAAGTGAAGAAAGTCTTGGTGACAACAAGGACTAGGGTGTGGACTTGGAAGTACATGGCTCAAGTGCCCTAAGAAATGAAGAGACAGAGGAATAGAAGACTAGGGTGTTGGTAGGTTATCACATAGAAATTCAATTCACTTGAAAGAAAGAAAGAAAGAAAGAAAGAAAGAAAGAAAGAAAGAAAGAAAGAAAGAAAGAAAGAAAGAAAGAAAGAAAGGGAGAGAGGGAGAAAGAAAGAAAGAAAGAAAGAAAGAAAGAAAGAAAGAAAGAAAGAAAGAAAGAAAGAAAGAAAGAAAAATTGAAATCACTCTCGGTGACTACAGGACCTGGAGTGTAAGGAAGCCAATGAACAAGTGAATAAGTTTGGTGATAGTAGTAAAGAGGAAGAACAATTGTTTGTTTGTTTGTTTGTTTGTTTGTTTTAAATGTTTATTTATTTATTTTTGAGAGACAGAGAGCTCTTGAGCTGGGAAGGGACAGAGAGAGAATGAGACAGAAAACCCCAAGCAGCCTTGTGCTGTCAGCACAATACCTGCCTGATGCAGGGCTTGAACCCATCAACTGTGAGATCATGACCTGAGCTGAAGTCAGATGCTCATCCAACTGAGCTACACAGGCACCCCAGAAGGACAAATTTTTAAACCAAATGGAAGAATGGTGTTCTCAAAGTAATATTGGAGGGACTAAGAAACACCAAGAACTTGGACCAATTTTCTATCATTTCTCAAGCAAGATTCTTGGAGAAATTAAAATTAAACATTACCTGCACATCTGCTATGTACCTATGCCTTGGTATTAACAGCTCTTTATCTCTCCTCTCCTTCCCTTCCCCCACAAAGATTCACAACAGGTTTTTCCTGCACTAACATGGCACTATGGGTAAAGCAAATTCCACAGTTGTATTAATTGATGAACAAACTAGCCAAGAATAAATTCCTGAGTTCAGGGATAAACAACATCTTTGCTGTCTGAAGGAGTATTTATTTATTTATTTATTTATTTATTGAATGGCCTCAGATGCCATTCAAAAGCAAAGTAACAAAAAGTGCAAACATTTCCCATCCCTCGGCAGATCATCCAACAAACTTAAAAAAAACTTCAACTACCACAATTTTAAAAATAATTTCCCTATTATAATATCAGTTCTCAAGAAGAGGCCTTTTAAATTAAACTTACAGGTGCAATTAACATATTGTCTTCTGGGGCACCTGGGTGGCACTAGTCGGTTAGGTGCCTGGCTCTTGATTTCAGCTCAGGTTATGATCTCATGGTTCTTGGGATCAAGCCCCCAGTGGAACTCTCCTTCTTGAGATTCTCACTCTCCCTCTCTCTCTCTGCCCCTCCCCCACTAGCGTTCTCCCTCTCTGTCTCTCTCTCTCTCTCTCTCTCTCTCTCTCTCAAAAATAAAGTTTAAAAAAAACATATTGTCTTCTATGAACAGAACTGTCCATATAATTAGAAATTAGTGTAGCTTGCAACTCTGCACTCATATTTTCTCACAGGGGAAAGAAATCAGAAGATACAGAAGTTTAGAAGAAGGAGGAGGGGGGAGGGGGAAGGGAATGAGAAGGAAAGGGGAAGGGAAAGAAGAAGAAGAAGGAAGAGGAGGAGGACAAAGTGAAGAAGAAGAAGAGGAGGAGGGGTGCTTAGGTGGCTTAAGTTAAGTGACTGACTCTTGATTTCAGCTCAGGTCATGATCTCAAGGTTGGTGAGATGGAGCCCAGCATCAAGCTCCATGCTGTCAGCACACTGTCAGCACAGAGCCAGATTGGGATTCTCTTTCTCCCTCTCTCTCTGCCCCTTCCCTGCTCTCACTCACATATGCTCTCTCTCGAAATAAATAATAAACTTTAAAACAGAAAAAGAAGAAGGGCACCTGGGTGGCTCAGTCGGTTAAGTATCTGACTTCGGCTCAGATCATGATTTTAGGGTCCATGAGTTCGAGCCCCGCTCCCAGCTCTGACAGCTCAGAGCCTGGAGCCTGCTTGGGATTCTGTGTCTCCCTCTCTCTCTGCCCCTCCCCTGCTCTCTCTTTCTCTCAAAGTAAATAAAGTTTTAAAAAGTAAATTTTAAATAATTTTAATATTAATAATAATATATTCTGAAGCTATTATGTATCAAGTATAGAATAAAGCATATAAATATTGTAAGCCTCTAGAATCAATAGGATGCCCCCCTTTTTTTTTAATTTTTTTTTTTAACGTTTATTTATTTTTGAGACAGAGAGAGACACAGCATGAATGGGGGAGGGGCAGAGAGAGAGGGAGACACAGAATCGGAAGCAGGCTCCAGGCTCTGAGCCATCAGCCCAGAGCCTGACGCGGGGCTCGAACTCGAGGACCGTGAGATCGTGACCTGAGCTGAAGTTGGATGCTTAACCGACTGAGCCACCCAGGCGCCCCGAGGATGCCCCCCTTTTTATTCCTGATATTGCTTGTTTGTACCTTCTCTATTTTTTCCCAGTCTCATCAGGGGTGCATTAGTTTTATTAGTCATTTCCAAAAACAAAAACAAAAACAAAAACAAAAACCAGAAACAAAACAACTTTCACTTTCATGATTCTCTATATTGTAAATGTATTGCTTTTTAAATTCTGCTTTTATGCCACTTTCTTCTGCTTTTTTTTTTTTTGCATTTAATTTGGTCTTTTTCTAGCATTATCAGATTAATAGTGAGATCACTGATTTTTAAACTTTCTTTTTTTCTAATAAGTGTATGTATTTTTAAAGGTAAATATTTCAGGGAAGGAGCAAAAAATAAAGGTAAATATTTCACTCTAAACACAGCCTCAGCCTCATCCCATAAAATTTGACATATTGTATTAATATTTTCATTATTATTTAATTTAAAAATTCTACTGTTCACTGTAATTTCTCCTTTAACTCATGGATTATTTTAAAAGTTTATTCCTTTGGGAATCCTGGGTGGCTCAGTCTGTTGAACAACCAACTCTTGATTTCAGCTTGGATCATGATCCCAGGGTCATGGGATTGAGCCCTTCGTTGGGCTCTGTGCTCTTCTCAATTGGAAGTAGTTACCTTGAGGGAACTGAAAACTAGAAAGTACAGCAGGGAACTTGTAGATTTTCATAGCAAGCCTTGTAGAAACTATTTGACTCTAAAGTCTGAGGGGTGCCTGGGTGGCTCAGTGGTTGAGCATCTGACTTTGGCTCAGGTCATGATCTTGTGGTCTATGAGTTCAAGCCCTGCATTGGGCTGTTTGCTGACAGCTCAGAGCCTGGAACCTGCTTTGGATTCTGTGTCTCCCTCTTTCTCTGCACCTCCCCTATTTATGCTCTGTCTCTCTCTCTCTCTTAAAAATAAATAGGCATCTAAAAAATTTTTAAAAATAAAATCTGTGCATGTACAACTGGAAAATATTTAACATTAAAAATATATAATTGGAAATAAAAAAAGATTCTCTCTCTCCCTCTGCCCTCTCCCCCACTCACATGCATTCTCTCTCTAAAATTAAAAATAAAAAATAAAAGTTTATTACTTAATTTCAAAGTGTATGATAATTTTCAACATGTCTTTTTATTGTAAATGTCTCACTTAATTTCACAGTGGTCAGAGAACATACTTTATATGATTTCAGTCCTTAATGATTTGTTGAGAATAGCATATGGTCAATTCGGTAAGTGATGCACATGTACTTGGGGTGGGGGGGAATGTATGTTCTTCAGTTGAACTCCATGTTTTATCTGTCTAGTCCAAAGCTCTGTTCAGCTTCTCCATCTCTCAGCCGCTGCTTTCTGCTCAGTTTCTTATCCTCTTAGCCATCACCTTTGGGTCAGCAAATTCCACAATGTGAAAAATGGCACCAAAGTAGGGCTTACATCTCTGGACTTGTCTCTGCCACCTTTTCCCTAAAAATCCTCATTGCTTTGGTAAGTCTCAGATGCTTTCAAATAAATGTGGTTTTTTTTCTTTTTCTCCATCTTTTCTAGTAGGTCTCAACAGGTAAGTTAGTTCAAAGCAAGCTAGTCTCCCTCTGCCAGAAGTAGAAGTTCCTAAAAGACTTAGGTTCTTGAAAGAGGTACACTGCTTCAAAGAAACTATAATTCTAGATTGAAAAAGTCAGCAAATCTTGGGGCCCCAGCACTTTGTAAGCAGAAAGTAGGCTAGGAAAGCTGAGCAAAACATCCCTAAAAAAGTATGCTTTACAATGTCCACTATTCACATATGACCAAGGAGAGTAACAAAAAGAACCTCCCAGAAGGGCAGCAGCAAGAGACCTGGAGAACAATGGACAAAGGAGTCCCTCCCAAAGACCAGGATTAAGGCCTAAACAAGACCACATTCCTCACCACAAGGATAAAACATCCTCGGACAAGTGACTACTCTGTGCCTTCCATTCTTCCCCTCTCTAAATGGGGACTTTATTACAGTTGGCATGTCAGTTGGCATACTGAGTATGTGGATGCAGATAACTTGCCTCTTTAGTTCACAGGTCTCTAGATCACAAGAGACCCACACCTGGACTAATGGGATGTTCTCACTGCTTCCCTGACTGCAGACTACTGCTTGATGCTGTGACTAGATGACACTGTTGGTTTGTCTCTCTAGGAGGATGCCGAGTGTATTTTACCTGCAAGAAGGAGAGTGAGCCAAGTATTTTATGACCAGAAGGGCAGACTCTGGTATATATGAGTGCTGCTTACCAAAGATATTCGACCCTCAACCTTCCAAGCACACAATAGGATTACCAGCTTCCCTGTGGTTGAATGAGGTCCTATGACTAGTATTGGCCAGTGAGTCGTGAATGGAAGTGACAAATATCATTTACAGGAGAACATGTAATAGAATATGTAATTTGGCAGTGTGAAACAGCCCCCAAATCTGTTTTCCTCTAGTACACAGTTTAGCACCTTTAGAGATAGTGACTGCTCCATTAGCCTAAGAGCCTGAGTGACCATGATGAATACAGCCCCTTCCTTTGCCAACACACAGTACACATGTAGTGTGAGAAAGAAATAAACCATTATTATTTTAATTCATTGACTTTTGGAACTTTTAACATTTATTTATTTTTGAGACACAGAGACAGAGCACCAGCGGGGAAGGGGCAGAGAGAGAAGGAGACACAGTCTCCGAAGCAGGCTCCGGGCTCTGAGCTGTCAGTGCAGAGCCTGACTTGGGGTTCAAACTCACAGACTGTGAGATCATGACCTGAACTGAAGTCAGATACTTAACTGACTGAGTCACCCAGGCACCCCATGGAACTTCTGGTTACCACAGCATAATCTGTCCTATCCTGACTAAAACACAGTTTTAAAAGTTCCTACTACATTTTGATTATAGACAATGATTGCCCCCTCACCCTACATACAAAAAGTGCCACTCATATGATTCTTTGCAAGAAAAAAACAACTGTTTTAATAAATTAAAAGAGGAAATCAAAACCATAATGAAATACTACCTCATACCCTATAGACAGTTTTGTGGGTTTTTTTAATGGAAAATAGCAAGCGTTGTCAAGGATGCAGAGAAATTGAAACTCTCAAATGTAGCTGCTGGGGATGTAAATGGTGCAGATGCTATGAAAACAGGTTGACAGTTTCTCACAAAGTTAAACATAGAATTATTTTTTCTTATTTTTTAAATTAAAAAAATTATTTTGGGGGGGGGCATGAGTGGGTGGGGGCAGAGAGAGAGGGAGACACAATATGAAGCAGGCTCCAGGGTCTGAGCTGTCAGCATACAGCCCAACTCGGGGCTTGAAACCATGAGCCATGAGATCATAACCTGAGCTGAAGTTGGATGCTCAACTGACTGAGCCACCCAGGCAGCCCAGTATAATCTTATTTTTCTGTAAAGAAACATATAAATGTGCACACATAAGAAAAACTCTGACAGTGTATTCACTGAAGAATTACAAGTGACTGTTTCTTAACAGCAAAATCATTTACGTATTACTTCATCCAGTAAATGTTTATAGAACACCTATTATATATAGCAGGCACTGTGCAGATAAACATAGAATTAAATATGACTCAGGAATGTCATGTATATACTAGGTATGTATCCAAAAGAAGTGAAAACATATGTCTACACAGAAACTTGTACATAAATGTTTGTAGCAGCATTATTCATAATAGCCAAAAAGTAGAAACAATTCAAATGCCCCTTAGCCAATGAAAGTAGCATGATTGCTGAATCAGGAATTTGAAATTTCCCAAGCCCCCTTTATTATATTTATGGTAGTGACTTGACCATCATTGATTTGATAAGGTATTCTTGTTTGTTTTGTTTTGCT
The DNA here is from genome assembly GCF_018350175.1 of Felis catus. Classification (NCBI taxonomy): domain Eukaryota; kingdom Metazoa; phylum Chordata; class Mammalia; order Carnivora; family Felidae; genus Felis; species Felis catus. Next base: position 188,100,331 of record NC_058375.1, read on the forward strand.
TTGTTTTGTTTTAATTTTTAATTTTTTTAATTTAATTTTTAATTTACATCCACGTTAGTTAGCATATAGTGCAACAATGATTTCAGGAGTAGATTCCTTAGTGCCTCTTACCCATTTAACCTATCCCCGCTCCCACAACCCTTCCAGCAACCCTCTGTTCTCCATATTTAAGACTCTCTTATGTTTTGTTCCCCTCCCTGTTTTTATTTTATTTTTGTTTCCCTTCCCTTATGTTCATCTGTTTGGTCTCTTAAAGTCCTCATATGAATGAAGTCATATGATATTTGTCTTTCTATGACCAATTTCACTTAGCATAATACACTCCAGTTCCATCCAGGGAGTTGCAAATGGCAAGATTTCATTCTTTTTGATTGTTGAGTAATACTCCATTGTATATATACCACATCTTCTTTATCCATTCATCCATCAATGGACATTTGGGCTCTTTCCATACTTTGGCTATTGTTGATAGTGCTGCTATAAACATGGGGGTGCATGTGCCCCTTCGAAACATCACACCTGTATCTCTTAGATAAATACCTAGTTGTGCAATTGCTGGATCATAGGGTAGTTCTATTTTTAATTTTTTGAGGAACCTCCATACTGTTTTCCAGAATGGTTGCACCAGTTTGCATTCCCACCAGTTGATAAGGTATTTATTATTATTATTTTACTGTTTATTTTGAGACAGAGAGAGGCAGAGTGCAAGTGGGGGAGGGCCAGAGAGAGGGAGACACAGAATCTGAAGCAGGATCCAGGCTCTGAGCTGTCAGCATAGAGCCTGATGTGGGGCTGGAACTGAAGAATCACGAGATCATGACCTGAGCTGAAGTTGAACACGTAACTGACTGAGCCAGCCAGGCGCCCCGATAAGGTATTTTTAAAGGAGACATTTTGGGATAAAACAAAACTATCATTTAAAAAACACAGTAGTAGAGGAATGAATGTTAGCCTTTGCAATGGTACAAGGGTTGATAATGTTTCCTAAGTATCAGTTTAGTCTTCATTGGTTCCCTTGCTCAAACACTGAAGGAGTTGTGAGCTTTCTTTGTTCTCAAATAAGTCTAACCAAGTGTGATGTTTTCAGAGCTGATTGTTTTTATCCTAATCCCTTTCCTATGAAAAGAAGGATAGCATCTCTAATAATAATAAAAGAAATACACATTAAAATAAGATACAGGGGTGACTGGATGGCTCAGTTAGTGGAGCATGCAACTCTTGATCTTGGGGTTGTGATTTTGAGCCCCACAATGGGTGTAAAGATTACTTAAAAATCTTTTTAAAAATGAGATACAAGCACCTGGGTGGCTCAGCCAATGATCAGGTCATGATCTCATAGTTCATGGGTTCAAGCCCTGCATCGGGCTCTCTGCTGTCAGTGCAGAGCCCAATTCAGATCCTCTGTCTCTGTCTCTCTCTCTCTCTCTCTCTGCCCCTCCCCCACTCATCCTCTCTCTCTCTCTCTCTCTCTCTCTCTCTCTCTCTGTCTCTCACTTTCTCTCTCTCTCTCTCTCTCTGTCTGTCTCTCACTTTCTCTCTCTCTCTCTCTCTCTCTCTCTCTCTCTCTCAGAAATAAATAAACATTAAAAAAATGAGATAGAATATTTTACCTACCTGTTTTGCAAAGATAGATAATGCCTATTATTGTCATGGGTTGTTAAGATGAATACTCTGAATCATGAATAGAAAGAGTGTAAATGATACAGTTTTATTGGAGGACAAATTGAGAATATCAAAATTTTATATATACAGAAATCTGACATGACATTCCTGTTCTAGGAATGTATCCTTTAGTAGTGCTGACACAATTGTTCATAGCACATATATTCAAGAATGTTCTCTACAGCATTGTTGGTAAGAGCTGAAAAACTGTATACAATTTCCTGTCTATCAGTGGGGAATTAGATACATAAATTATACTACATACATGGAATAGAATCCTATGCAATCACTTGTTAAAATGAGACGAATCTACCAACAGCATTTTTCACAGAAGTGGAACAAACAATCCCAAAATTTGTATGGAATTACAAAAGACCCTGAATAGCCAAAGCAATCTTGAAAAACAAAACTGGAGGTATCCCAATTCCAGACTTCAGGTTATATTACAAAGCTGTAGTAATCAAAACAGTATGGTACTGGCACATAAATAGAGACATAGAGCAATGGAACAGAATAAAAAAAACAGAAATAAACCCACAATTACATGGTATTCATCAAAAGAGGAAAAAACATACAAAGGGAAAAAGACAGTCTCTTCAACAAATGGTGTTGGGAAAAAGAATGAAGTTGAACCACTTTCTGACACCATAACACAAAAATAAACTCAAAATGGATTAAAGACCTAAATGGGAGACCTGAAACCATAAAAATCCTAGAAAAGAGCACAAGCAGTAATTTCTCTGACATTGGCCGTAGCAACATTTTTCTAGATATGTCTCCTGGGACAATGGAAATAAAAGCAAAAATAAACTTGGGACTACATCAAAATAAAAAGCTTCTTGGAGCACCAGTCTGGCTTAGTTGGTAGAGCATGTGACTCTTGATCTTAGGGTTGTGAGTTTGAGCCCTGCATTGGGTGTAGAGATTACTTAGAAAGAAAAAAGCTTCTGCACAGCAAAGGACACAATCAACGAAACTAAAAGGCAGCCTACTGAATGGGAGAAGATATTTGCAAATGACATATCCAGTAAAGGGGTAGTACCCAAAATATATAAAGACTTTATACAACTTAACACCCAAAAAAACAAATAATCCAGTTTAAAAATGGGCAGAAGACATGAACAAACATTTCTCCAAAGAAGACATACAGATGGCCAACAGATACATGAAAAGATGCTCAACAACACTTATCATCAGGAAAATGCAAATCAAAACTACAATGAGATATCACCCCACACTGTTCAGAATGGCTAAAATCAACAGCACAAGAAACAAGTGTTGGCGAGAATGTGGAGAAAAAGGAACTCTCATGCATTGTTAGTAGGAATGCAAAATGGTGCAGACACTGTGGAAAATAGTATGAAAATTTCTCACAAAATTAAAAATAGAACTACCTTATGATCCAGTAATCACACTACTGGGTGTTTACCCCTCAAAATAAACAAATAAATAAAACCACTAACTCAAAGGGATACATGCACCCCTATGTTTATTGCAGCATTATTTACAGTAGCCAAATTATGGAAGCAGCCCAAGTCTCCATCCATAGATAAATGGATAAGAAGATGTGGTATATATACACAATGAAATATTATTCAGCCATAAGAAGGGATGAAATCTTACCATTTGCAACAACATGGATGGAGCTAGAGAGTATAATGCTAAGAGAAATAAGTCAGTCAGAGAAAGACAAATACCACATGATTTCACTCATATGTGGAATTTAAGAAACAAAACAAATGAGCAAAGGAAAAGAGATAGAGAGAGTCTTAACTATAGAGAACAAACTGATGGGGTGAGGGGATTGGTGAAATAGGTGATGGGAATTAAAGAGTACACTTATCAGGATGAGCACTGGGTAATGTAGAGAATTGTTGAATCACTATATTGCACACCTGAAACTAATATAACACTGTATATTCACTATATTGGAATTAAAATTTTAAACTTAATAATTAATTAGTTAATTAAAGAAGATTAATCTGTAGATACTGACTTGGAAGAATGCCTGAGCTATATTTGGTGGGGGAAATTCTATGATTCATATTTCTGTGGGGGAAGAAAACTGCTACTAAAGTAGTTCTATTACTATTACTATTACTATTACTATTACTATTACTAATAATAGCAAACACCATTTGTAAGATACTTCCTTAAGCATAGTACATTATTTTATTTAATCTTCACAAGGACCCTGTGTGATAAGTATATAATAACACCATTTGTAAGTGAGCAAGATGGGGAATAGTTTAAGTAAGTAACTTGTGCAAGAGCTCATAGACTAAAAGCTAGAATTTGAACCCAGGCAGTCTGGCTCTAGAGTCCATTATCTTAATCCACTAGGTCAAGTTATCTGATATATATACAGGTGTGTGTGTGTATGTGTGTGTGTGTGTGTGTGTATATATATATATATATATATATACAAAACTTACAATCATATACATCAAACTCTTAACAATGGTTATTTCTTGATGAAGGATTACAGGGACTTCCAAATTCTAAGTTAATTTTTTGAGGTAATATTTAGATTGTTTGTTATACTGTGAATATACTACTTTTGTAGACAAATAATTATTTAGTTCCTGCCATGAGCCAGGCACTAATCTAGGTACTGGGGAAAGCAATATTTTAGTAATAAGGTAACTAGCTACTAACAAATAACTCAGTTATTTCAATATTTTAACAAAATTAAACTATTTTTCATTCATATCACAGCCTGAATTGAGTGTTCAGCAGGCAGCTTTTCATATTTTGATTCAAGGATTCTGTCTCCTATCAACTTATGGTGGCACCATCTTCTGAGGCAGGTATATGCAAACATTTTCTTTTTTTTTTTTTTTAATCTTCATTTATTTTTGAGAGAGAGACAGAGTGTGAGCAGGGGAGGAGCAGAGAGAGAGGGAGACACAGAATCTGAAGCAGGCTCCACGCCCTGAGCTGTCAGCACAGAGCCTGAAGCGGGGCTCGAACTCACAAACCATGAGATCATGCCCTGAGCCGAGGTCAGACGCTCAACCGACTGAGCCACTCAGGCACCCCGCAAACATTTTCTACAAAAGATAGTAATATTTTAGGTTTTTTGGAACATACTGTCACCGTTCTGCAATTGTGGCATGAAAGCAGCATAAAAAATAAACAAATAAATGGACATGGCTATGTTCCAATAAACCTTTATTTACAAACACTGTGGTGGGCTGGATTTCACCCATGGGTGATCATTTACCAGTCCCTGTTCCAAGGTCTTCTCAGAGATGTGGACTGGATCCTCTCTGCATTCAAAAGGTCAAAAGAAATAATAAGACAGGCAAGAAATGGGACATGACTTCTACCCATATCTTCTTGGCCAGAATCAAGACTCATGGCCCCAACCAAGTAAGCCTGGAATATGTCATTTTCTTGTGACTTAATGAAAGGAAAAGAGATTTGTGACCATGTAGGCAGCCTGTGGCAGAGTCAGCTCTTTTTGTCACCAAATATTTTTCCTTTGTATAGATAATACTCTCCCCATCCCCAAAGAGGACAGCCCAAAGTTCCACCCAGTAAATATATTCAGCTCCAAGTCCAAGCTCTCCAGGTAATGTCCAGTTTTCTCTATCAGGTTTAGATATGGCTCTTTATGGTCTGGTGACCTATGAACTAAAAAGACGAATAATCTGCCCAGACACACCCATGCCCATTGGTAATGCAACAAAGACAGGAAAATTGAAACACTCTCATTCAGAACAAGGAAAAATTGAACACACAGTTCTCACTGGATCACATCGTTTTGATACTACACTTGATCTTAGCCAAAAGGCCAAGAAGCAATAGGATCACATCATTTTGAAATCCCACTGGGTAAATATTGTAAAGTTCTCTTTCTGTAGGGGTGAGTCAACACCTCTGATGGTTCTGATACTTCATAACAGTCTGTTACTCCATAAGGATGCCCTTACTCCACTCAAGCTCCAATATCCTGTACTGGGCAATCATCTGAATGAATGTCTCCCTCCCCCTATCCAAGTTCTAACATCCATTGGTAGGTCTCCCCACCAAAGGACACCTTTCTTACCCCAGTCAACCTCTGACCCCTCTGTCCAGGTGACACCATGTTGTCACTTAGCTTCTCAGCTCCACCTAATGACTTTGGGATGGAATAGTTCAGGAAGGGAAAAAGAAAGAAAGAAAGAAAGAAAGAAAGAAAGAAAGAAAGAAAGAAAGAAAGAAAGAAAGAAAGAAAGAAAGAAGAAAGAAAGAAAAAGAAAGAAAGAAAGAAAGAAAGAAGAAAGAAAGAAAGAAAGAAAAAGAAAGAAAGAAAAGGAAATGAAGGGGAAAGAAAAAGAGGCAAAGGAAAAGCTCATAGCCTTCCTTAACTAATTTCTTCTTATTTTTTTTAAAGATTTATTTATTTTTGAGAGAAATAACACAAGCGGGGAAGGGGCAGAGGTGGCAGCGGGTAGGGAAGAAGATCCAAAGCAGGCTCTGAGCTGACTGACAGCAGCAAGCCCATTACAGGGCTGGAACTCATGAACTATGAGATCATGACCTGAGCCAAAGTCAGACGTTCAACCGACTGAGCCACCCTGCTGCCCCTAATTTCTTATAATTGAGGTATAGAAGCAGAAGTTTTACCTGCGAGTTTCCAAATTTTAGATTCTATTCCCTTCTATTTCTTCTTACAAACCCATGAGGGAATTCTTTCCTGATCTCATCCCTTTCTTATAATATCTTGCCACACACTGCTAAAAATAACCTCTATTAAGTTTCTATTTTCTATTCCCCCAGGAGTCAGTAGACACATAGTCTGCTGCTCAAGTCATCTCAGGCAATAATTCTGCCAAATGTTTTGCCACTGCATCTCATGACTAACCATCTTTTCATCGACAGATACTGGGTTCATTGTAGCCCACCATCCACTTGCCATGTAAATGCCACATAGGTTTGTTTGTTTGTTTGTTTGTTTGTTTGTTTTTTACAGTTGCGTTCCACTTTCAGCAGTGAACAAAACACATAAAGGCTCTACTTTTGCTGAGCTTACATCTGTAGTATTCTTCTAACTCCTCATATGGTTTTGTTTTAGGAAGGGCATGATTACTTTAAAATGTACTCGAGATTTGTTTTAGTCAGGTATTGTAAGACATGGAGACACAGAAACTGGCATAAAGGAAGAAGTTTTTATACTCATGGATCCCTAGAAGCAGGAGGCATGGCACACCACACAAGACTACACGGCAAACACCATGAGGCAGACAGAGTGAGGGGAAAGTGTAGGCTAAAGCTTTTCTTTGGGTTTTCATGGGAAGGAAGGGGTGAGGCAGGATAAGCAAACTAAGCAGGTTTAGGATTGGATAGTTTGATTTCCCTGGGCTCCCAGCTATAAGAATGGTTCCCTGGTGCCCAGTACCTGGCCCTAGAGTGGTTTAGGGTGGGAGGTTAGTGTCCTCAATTGCAGGAACCTGGTAAAAGGAGGGGTGGACTCAGGATTGGTTGGTTTGCTTATCAAAGGCTTATTCTCAGGCAAGTTCTTTACTACCTCTGGGAGGGGCAGTTCCTCTCTGGGTCCCTAAGGTCCTAAGATGTCAAAGCATCATAAAATACAAAACATTTTAAAAGGTGAGGGAAAGTTCTCTTCACTTGGATCACCCTCTATAGGTTTCTCATCTATTTAGCAGGACTCAAATTGTATCTTCTTTAGCCACCTTTTCACATCCCCAAATATACATCACCCAGATACAAAAAGCATCAAGATTTGGCAAACTTCCTTCCTCTCTGTCATCTTCTTTCTCTCCTGAATTCTCTTAGGGCAAACTCCACACATGTCATTTCATCTCTACATACTTTAGAATCCTTTCCTTGACAGTTGATTGTCTGACTCTTCATTTTGGCTCAGGTCATGATCTCACAGTCATGAGATGAATCCCCCTGTGGGGCTCAGTGCAGAGTATGGAGCCTGCTTGAGATTCTCTTCTGTCTTCTTCTCCCTCTGTCCCTCTGCCACTCATTCTTTCTCTCTCTCTTTTAAAATAAAATAAACTTTAGGGGGCGCCTGGGTGGCGCAGTCGGTTGGGCGTCCGACTTCAGCCAGGTCACGATCTCGCGGTCCGTGAGTTCGAGCCCCGCGTCAGGCTCTGGGCTGATGGCTCGGAGCCTGGAGCCTGTTTCCGATTCTGTGTCTCCCCCTCTCTCTGCCCCTCCCCTGTTCATGCTCTGTCTCTCTCTGTCCCAAAAATAAATAAACGTTAAAAAAAAAAAAATTTAAAAAAAAAAAATAAAATAAAATAAACTTTAAAAAAATGGGGGGGGGGGTCTGGGTGGCTCAGAATGCATTCCTTAAAAAATGGCTGTTTTTCTTAAATTACCATATTATTTCCAGGTACCTAGAAATAAAATCACTCATCTTTTTAAAAAAAGTAACTGATTGGGGGGTGGGAGGGAGGAGAGGGTGGGTGATGGGTATTGAGGAGGGCACCTTTTGGGATGAGCACTGGGTGTTGTATGGAAACCAATTTGACAATAAATTTCATATATAAAATAAAAAAATAAAAAAAAAGAGTAACTGATTCAAGAAAAAATTTTTTTAATGTTTATTTATTTATTTTTGAGGGGGAGAGGGAATGAGAGAGGGGAGAAAGATTCCCAAGCAGACTCCACACTGCCAGCGCAGAACCTTACACAGGTCTTAAACTCACGAACCGTGAGATTGTGACCTGAGCCAAAACCAAGAGTCAGACACTTAACTGACTGAGCCACCCAGGCCCCCCAAGAATAACTGATTTTTTTTAAGAGTAACTGATTTTTTGAGAGTTATGGTGCCTCTCTGTGATAGGCAGAATAATGCCCCCACCAAAAAATGCCCATTTCTAGCCCTAGAACCTGTGAATGTTACCATACATAGCAAAAGGAATTTGCAAATGCAGTTAAGTTAAGAATCTTGAGATGGGAGGGGCGCCTGGGTGGCTCAGTCGGTTGGGCGTCTGACTTTGGCTCAGGTCATGATCTCGTGGTCTGTGGGTTCAAGCCCCGCGTCGGGCTCTGTGCTGACAGCTCAGAGCCTAGAGCCTGTTTCAGATTCTGTGTCTCCCTCTCTCTCTGCCCCTCTCCCAGTCGCACTGTCTCCCTCTGTCTCAAAAATAAATAAATGTTTAAAAAAATTAAAAAAAAAAGAATCTTGAGATGGGAATTGAGGTCTATCCCAACGGGGCTTTTTCTGTAGACCTACATTGTTGGAAACACCTCATAGAGTACATATGTGGTTTCCTTTATTCACATTTCTTATATGTTAGATCTGTGGGAAAGAATTATAAGACATCTACCTGCTAAAACTTGTGAGAGACCTAATAGTATTTTTTTTTTTAATTTTAGGTATTGGCATATCTCAACAATCTGTACAGTTCTAGGGTGTGGTAGTTTAGGAGTGAATATGATTTGAACTCATTCACATTCAGAGGGTATTTGAAATTGAGAACCAGGCAGATCCATCGACTGTGACCCTGAACGTGTCCCGAAAGAAATTGGATCCCAAAGATTACAGGTGGAGAATTTTAAATTTTTTTTTTCAGCGTTTATTTATTTTTGGGACAGAGAGAGACAGAGCATGAACGGGGGAGGGGCAGAGAGAGAGGGAGACACAGAATCGGAAACAGGCTCCAGGCTCTGAGCCATCAGCCCAGAGCCTGACGCGGGGCTCGAACTCCCGGACCGCGAGATCGTGACCTGGCTGAAGTCGGACGCTCAACCGACTGAGCCACCCAGGCGCCCCTACAGGTGGAGAATTTTAAAAGTCTGTCCATATTCAAGTGGAGATCAAAAAAGTCCAACTGAAAGGACTCTGGACTGACAGTGACAACTGTGGATTGAACAACAGTTCTTTTTTTTTTTAACTTTATTTATTTTAGAGAGAGAGAGTGGGGAGGGGGCAGAGGATCTGAAGCAGACCCCTGCACTGACAGCAAAGAGCCTGATGCAGGGCTCAAACTCACAAACCATGAGATCATGACCGCAGCCAAAGTTGGACACACAACCAACTGAGCCACCCAGGCACCCCCAAAAAGTTCTTTTTAAAAGGAATTTTTTGAAGATTATGATTCTGACTTTGGAGGAACTATGGTGACTGGCAGTGGCAGCAATCACATGTAAAATTCCTTAAATAAAAAGTTATTGGCTTAAATAAAAAAGAATCTTGAGATAGGGAGGTTATTCTTAATTATTCAGATGCACCCAATATTATCATGAGTCCTTATAATTAAAAGAAGGAGGCAAGATAGAGTCTGAGGAGGAGATGTAACAACTGAAGCCGAGCCATGAATGTGGGAAACCTTCAGAAGTTCGAAAAGGCAAAAAAAGATTCCCTCCTGGAGCCTACAAGCTCTAGATGTCTTGCTGACACACTGATTTTAGCCCCATGAAGCCCATTTTTTACCTACCACTATCAGACAACAAATTTGTGTTGTTTTAAGCCACTAAATTTGCGGTAATTTGTTACAACAATAGGAAACTAATGCACTGTCTTTGTATGTGAACATGAGCATGTTTTAAAATGGGGTCATTTATAGTCACTCCAATACCCGTCATACTGTTCTGAGAACATACCAGGCACACTCCTGCTTGGTTTCTTTGAATAAACTGTTCTCTTTGCCTGAAACACTTTTCCTCTAGATATCACGATGGTTGGCTCCCTAAAGTCATTTTTTTTAATTGTTAGTGTTTTGCCATATTTGCTTTCTTTCTTAAGTTTATTTATTTGTTTTGAGAGAGAGAGAGTGAGTGCATGTGCACAGGAGGGGCACTATCATCACAGAGCCTGATGAGGGGCTTGAACTCACAAACCGTGAGATCATGACCCAAGCCAAAACTACGAGTTGGACACTTAACTGACTGAGCCCCTAAAGTCATTTATTCAAATGTCACTTAAATGAGGCCTTTCCTTACCATCCTAGAATATCTTATTCCCCTGTCCTGCTTTATTTTTCTCTGTAGTATCTAGTACTCTCTAATATACTAGACATTTATTTATTTAGTTTCCCCTTACTAGAATATAAGTTTCATGAAGTGTGGAGGTTTTTCCACGTTTTATTCATTGGTATATCCTTAGTGCTTATAATAAAGCCTGACAGAGAGTAAACATTCATAGTTGTTGACTACATAAAAGATGTTTACTACTTGAACTACATGAAAGACCCAAAACATCTCCTTCTATTTATTACAAGGCACATCAAAGGTCTCGTAACAGAAGGATCTCTTTTGCTATTATCAGTCCATCCCCAAAAGTACATGAAGCCTCTACTGGCACCTAGAAATAATTTAATCCCATTATTCATTCCAGTTGTTCATGCACCCATCACTATTTGTACTTATGGAGCCCCTACCATGTGCCAGATACTCACTTGGTACTGGGCATCCAGCAATGAACCTTCATGGAGCTTATATTCCAGCTGGGACAGGGATAGGGCTGGAGGGTGGGGAGTGAACAAAAGAACCATGTTTCTTACCTTTGTCCTTTTACCATGTTAAACCACTAATAAAGTAATAAATCCCTCTTCTGGGTTATCTATACTCTCCCATATTCTCCTCCTTATACTTCTTTGTGCTATCTCCCCTTGATCTAGTACTTTGTTTAATTTAATAAAGTATTGAATCTCTTACTTTTCTCTTGCAACAGGGAATTTTTCGGAGAATTACTTTATTTGGCCAAGATCCAAATCCAAATCCAGAGTCAGCTCAGAACCCCTGACTAATGCATCACTGGGCTGATTATATAAATGGCAATGTGCAAAGACAAGTTTTTGGAGAAGCACAGTAAAAAGGTTTCTTATTGAATAAATGGTTTCATTTCTCTTTGAGCAAAAGATGCAAACTTTAGATGCAAGAAAAAGAATTTTACTTCCTGCAAACATTCATTCATTAAATGGTTAAGAATTATTTAATGAGAGCCTACTTCGTGACTAGTACAACATGATGCCCTATACAGATATAATTAAGTGTAAGATACAGAATGCTCCTTCTAGCAGATAACTCTTCAGTTAAAACTAGACAGGGGCACCTGGCTGGCTCTGTCCGTAGAGCATGACACTTTTAACCCTGGGGGTTGTAAGTTTGAGCCTCAAGTTGGATGTAGCGATTACTTAAAAAAAAAAAAATCTTCAGAAAAAAAAAACTAGATAAAAAAAGATGATATATATTGTGAAATTATATAACACCACAGACACCATGCTTCCACTTCATCCAGCCACCCCATTCACCCTTCCTTTCCTAATCAAGCCATATTAGTATCTCTTTCCTCCCTGATCACACCGAATCCTATGGCTATAATCAACCATGCTCTTGTCTGTACTCCCTCCCCCAATCACTTGATTCCCCCCAGCCCCCATTCCCACCCCCACGCCACCCTCGACCCCCGCCACCTTCATCTTTCCTGTTATTCAGTCCAGGATTTGATCCCAGGTTGCAGAGCTGCTTGAAAAAAAAATCAAGTTACTTGGTGTTCCAAAACTTTCATCAGGTTGCAACTTAATGCTTTCACGCAATCCGCGTATAAAGCCTGGGAAGTGAGGAAGGAAATTTCACTCCTATTGAAAGCCAGACTTGTGGAATAATTGAGGTATTGAAATCAGTCACTCAAACTGAAAAGTCCCAGAAAAGCAAATTACACTAAGACAAGGACATAAAGTCTAAATGCATACCCTAGAATCATTGCAGCAAAAATGGGAGAGGCGTACGTATGTATGAAAGACATTTATGCTAAAAATCAATTTGCCGGAGAGAAGAGAACGGCCAGGAATGCTCGCAAATACAGAGACAGTCATGGATGGTGTCACCCTGAGAAGTTCACTTCAAGGCAGGGCTATCCAGGGAGCAAACTTAAAGGGCTAGCATTTCCCAGATTCCAGATGCCTGGGGTAAACAGACGAGACAGCTGCGCATTTCTCTTAAAGTAAAATATATCCTATGTGGGCCTTTCAAAAATAATAAAAAGGGAAGTTTTTCCCCTCTTGGATTTCCCTTCAGTCCAGCCACTTAAAAGCTCGCTTTAGTCCCTAAGAAATCTCGCAACAACACGGTCTTTTTTTTTTTTTTTTTCTCTCCTCCCCCTCCCCCCCCAACTCCGATGGCGGGAACGTATCGGAAGCAACGGCACGCTCTCCGTCGGAAGTGACGCAATATCCCAGAATCCTTGGAGAAGGAGGGGCGCTTTCAGGCGTTCTTTGCGCAGTGTGGTGTGGAATCTTTAGGCAACGTGGTGTGGTTCTTTGCAAGAAGGCGTGCTGCTTTGTGCTTGGCCCGCTGCGGCCTTGCGGACCTTTCGGGCCGAAAGTTTGATTTCTTTTCACTGATAACAGAGCTCGCGGCGGGCCGCTCAGGGCCCTAATCCGGCCTCACCATGTTGGTGCTATTTGAAACGTCTGTCGGCTACGCCATCTTTAAGGTAGGTTGGAGATTGAGCCATTGGAGGGGGGAGGCTGGTGTTGGGCCGGCGAGGACAGCGAAAGACCTAAGAAGAAGACAGCACTGCTCAGGATCGCGTGGGAGCCGTTTGTGTCCTCCTGCCTTGAAAGGTGGGGGAAGGCTTTGGGCCTGGGAGGCATGTTTCGGTGAACACGTGGCCCCGCCGTTTGGGGCGCAGGGTTCTGTGTTAGAGCATTTAGCTTGGTGAGAGAGGTGAGCGGGAGCTGTATTAGAATTTCACAGGTAAAAGTGAGGAGTTTGGGGTTTATTCTTAGTGGTTTTGAGCAATGATTGAAAGGTTTTAAGCAGAGGAATGACTTGATCTAAACTTGTCTTAATGAAGTTGCTTTGCTGTATGAAGAATAGATTATAGGAGGCAAGAAAGAAAGGAAGAATATTTTTGCATCAATGTAGACAAGATGAAATTGCTTGGATTAAGGTTGCTACGGAGGGAAATAAATACCAGGAGAAATTTTGAAGGTAGAACTGGTGGGTTTGGCTAATGAATGAAGTGAGTGGGGTATGATGGTAGTGAAGAGAAGAAAAAAACAAGATGGTTGGGTTTTTTTGGAGACGGGAGGATACTAAAAAGGTCCAGTTTGGGCTGTGAAACTTGCGGTGTCTGTTAAATCGTCATTTTTTAAGTTTAATACCTAAGGGAGATATCTGGGCCGATGGTAATCAATTTGAGATTTGGTTGTCTTAATAAAGTTTGAAATTTGAAGTTTATCAGCACGGAGCTGATTGAGCAATGGGACATTCGTGTAGTAGGATGCTATAGAGTTGTTAGAAAGAATGAGAAACTGAGTGCTATCCATGTGCTAGCCAGTCTTCTGAGTTCTACAAATGTAGCATCGAAAAACAAAATTTTCATATATGTGCTGTTAAGGCAAAAATGGATGAAATATGTATAGTAAGATTCTAGCTATGAATCAAAAAACTGTGGTATGAGTGCGGAAAATCTGCAATCAGTTTTCCAAAATGTTGGTTTAGAGAAAACTTTAAGGTTTTCTTCAGACTTTTGAAAATACAGTTCCATTTGCACTTGGTACATTACTTATTATTTTTTAAGAGATAAAATGGTAAAAGCCAAAAGCTAGCTTTGCTTATTTTTTCTCATTGGGGTTGTCTGTAATTGCAATATTAGAAATTTTAAGGGACTTTGGAAAGCTTTGGAATGTGGAGTATGTCTATTTTACGTTTTCCCAGCTTCTTGGCAATCTTTTCTAAATTCTTATAATAGAATTCTGCACATGTGCCCAAATTTTCTTAGCCAGCATGGTCTGTCATATTTTGAATTTGTGTATATGGATGAATTTCATCTAAATTGAAGTCATTGTGTACTGTCCACTGGACGCTGATAGAGAGAGGGGCAACTCTGCAGTCCACTGTGTGCCTCTGATTGTTAGGAAGGAATTGACTTACAATTGTAGTGACTGGGTCATAAAACACTTAACCATGTTTCTTAATAAATTACTGGTTTCTATTAATGAAGAGTGTTCTCCACAAAAATAAGTCTTGAGTATTCTGTCAGTTTCTAATGCTATCTGCAAGTCACTGTTCAAATTGTGGTTTATGGTTCCATGTAATGGATAAATAACTAAAGGCTTGAGTATATTGAAATAATGATTTCACTTCCAAATATTTGCGATTAATAGCAGTTACTGATTGTTAATAAAAATCATACAAAATGTTCTGGAATTAATAGTGGTTGCACAGTTTTGTGAAAATATGCTAAATACACTTGGAAAGTGTATGCTTTCCAAATGTGCTAAATACACTTGAGAAGGTGAATATTACAGTATATAAATTATATATTAAAGTGCATATGTAGTACAAAATTATTAGCTCCCTTTTCATGATCTTTCAGAACACTGGGGTATAAAATTATATTGGTTTGCATGAAATTCATGCTTTAATACGAATGCTTTTGTTGTTGTTGCTGTTGTTTTGGTGTTTTGTTTGAGTTTGAGAGAGAAAGAGAAGGCACACACAAGGGTGGGGGTGAAAATCTAAAGCAGGCTCCATGCTCAGCAGCAGAGTCCAATGCTGGGCTGGATGTCACCACTCTGGGATGGTGACCTGAGCCAAAATCAAGTGGACATTCAACCAACTGAGCCACCCAGAAGCCCCAAGAAATTTTTAAAACTTTTTAAACCTCAGGTCATAGTATGGAATACATTTATTCTGTTATCATGTTCCAGTGTGTATATAGCATATATACGCTGTGTATGTAGCCACATATACAGAGTGATTCACAAAGAATTAAATACTTTCTAAAAAAATTACTGTGTTAACATGGTTATGTGAATACAAAGACAATACTGAAAGAACTGTTGTTATTTTTAGAATATTGTAAAAACTCAACCTGTGTTCCTTGTAGTGTGGCACACATAGCAAGATTAAAGGCATCTTTTGGTTTTAATAATCACATTGTAGAGTGCAGCTCTCTGTGTTCTTTTATTTCCTCAAGGCCATGAGGAAGAGATTTTTTTTTTAGGTGTATACCACAGGTCATGTATAATATGATTAGTGAGCAGTATGGTTTTCCAGCTGCATTTGAGTATAGCTTACATACTGTATAACTCACTTATTGTAAATGATGCAGATTGATACATTTTAGTAGAACTTATACACCTGTGCAAGTTACAATCCAGTTTAGAGTACTTCCTCTTAAAAAGTAAAGTTCTGGCCATTTGCAAGTCAAAGTCAGACCGAGCTCTAGGCAACCACTGTCTGTATAATTTTGTCATTTCTAGATATTTCATGTAAGTGAAGTAATAGTTTTTTTGTGTCTGGCTTTTTTCACTTACGCTTTTGAAGTTAATCCATGTTGCATGTATCAATTTGTTCCTTTTTGAATAATTCACACTTGAAACTATTCCAAGTCATCCTGTGTAACAACTCACACAAGTTTCATAGAACAATGCTTAACCATTTTGTTTGTGAAATAAAACTTTAAAATAGCATTGAGGGGAGCCTGGGTGGCTCAGTCAGTTAAGCATCCCAGCTTGGCTCAGGTCATGATTTCGTGGTTTGTGAGTTCAAGCCCTGCCTTGGGCTCTATGCTGACTGCTCAGTCTGGAGCCTGCTTCAGATTGTGTGTCCCCCCGCCCCCCATTCCTCCCCTGCTCCCTTGCTCACGTGCTCTCTTTCTCAAAAGTAAATAAAGATTAAAAAAAATTTTTTAGGTTAGCATTGAATGTTTGTTTTTTTAAATTTATTTATGTTGTGAGAGCGTACGTGGACACACCCATGAGAGTGGGGGAAGGGCAGAGAGAGAATCCCAAGCAGGTTCTGCACCAGTGCAGGGCTCAAACTCATTGAGATCATGACCTGAGCCCAAGTGGGGCCACCCAGGCACTCCAGCATTGAAGATTTAAATAAAACATAGGAAGTCTCAAAATAACCAATTAAAAAGTGAAAATTAGGGACAGTCACTTTTGATAATAATGTGCCCTTTCCTGCTTATAAATTTCATGCTTGTGTGGAATAGAGGAGGATACCCTAGGACTATCTGGCATGCTGTGGGATGCGTTTGTTTTTACTTTTTATTGTGAAAGTTTTCAAGGAGACAAGTAGATTATATAAAGACTCTCCATGTACCCCATTACTCAGCTTCAGCAGGCCCATTTTGTGTCCTCTCTCATTCCCCTCCCCACATTGTTTTGAAGCAAATCCTGGATATTTAGGGTTTTTTATTTTATTTTATTTTATTTTATTTTGAGAGACAGAGCACAAGCAGGGGAGGGGCAGAGAGAGGGAGAGACAGAATCCCAAGCAGGCTCTAGGCTCCAAACTGTCAGCACAGAGCCTGACGAGGGGCTCAAACTCATGGACCGTGAGATCATGACCTCAGTCGAGATCAAGAGTCAGATGCTTAATTGACTGCGCCACCCAGGAGCCCCATGGATATTTAGTTTGATCTGTAAATAAGTATGTCTCATGCTGTGAAGGCAGGCACACAAATGAATTGTGTCTTTCCACAGTATCAGCTTTTTTCAGTGTTAGAGCAAGGTTAATATAATTATAACTCAGGTTCAGGATTCCAGACTCAACATTTCACTACCTGTTTAACTTGACTTCTTACACATTACAGAAAGCAAAGCACAAGACAGGTTACACAACAAATAAGATAGAACGGGGGAAAGGAAGTCTTTGATTGCACAGTTGAGATGTGGCCTTGGTCTGGTCCAGGTCAGCTCACAGAACTTACTGCTTATTATATTCAAGCAGTGGAAGATCTCTGTTTTGTTCAGAGATCAGTCAGGCAGGGTCTTGGACAGCAGCTACCTTTTTGATGTGGTCAGATGTGAAAGGATCAGTGTTAAGAAAGTTTTGACAGTTTACTGCAGAAATCTTCCATTTTAAAAAGGACTTAATAAGTCCTGATTGACAAACCTCTTATGTTTCTATTGGTTATCTTTTCTGAGTATGTCTCAGCTGGTGCTAGTTTCGGCAGTATGGGGTCTTAAGTGGAATGCCCTTGGTTGCTTGTGACATAAGTTACTGCTTGACCTGAGTGAGAGACAATCTTGCTCTCTACAGTATGTATAAGATATAAAGACTAGTTTTAAAACTAAGAACAATAATAGCCTGCTAAATTTTTTTTTAATGTTTATTTATTTTTGAGAGAGAGACTGAGCACAAGTGGGGGAGGGGGAGAAAGAGGAAGACACAGAATCTGAAGCAGGCTCCAGGCTCTGAGCTGTCAGCAGAGAGCCTTGACGCAGGGCTCGAACTCACAAACTACAAGATCATGACCCAAGCTGAAGTCGATTAAGCCACCCAGGCTCCGCAGCCTGCTAAATGTTTTAATGGTAATAACTACACACTGTTTCTACTTGGAAATGGAAATTATTGTATCTTCATCCAAAATGATAAAACTTGAAATGGACTTTGTATACAAATGTTTTCAGATTTCTCTGTCTGAAAATGACTAAAATTTGAGGCACATTTTACAGAAAATGTAGCAGTTACCTCTTACTTTGTTCAGACTGTCTTTATTAGTAATGTTCTCTTCAGTATGTTGTAGCACAATTGGAAACATTTAGTAACAAGGTTTTGTTTGTAACAGTCTTTGGAGACCTTTGCGTAGTCATGAATGTTTTCATTACATTTCCCTTGTTGCTTTTAGAATGCTGATAATATCTCTTAACTATGCCAGTTGTTACCCAAATGTTATCTTGCTTTTCAACTAGGAAAAAATGTAAATTTTACTCATGAGTCATGTCCCCTGTTTGATACATACGCTCTCAGCAGTTCATGAACTTTTTGGGTATGGTTTAGCTGCATTCTCTAAACAAACTATTTCCAAAAGTTAGGACTATTCTATGAACTTAATCAAAAAGTAACAGTTAATGTTTCAGTGCACTCATGAGATTTGTTGGAAGTTCTCCTGATATACAAAATAGAACTGTTAGAGGTGCCTGGGTGGCTCAGGTCATGATCAAGCCCAGCATTGGGCTTGCTCGCTCACTCTCTGTCTCTCTTAAAAAAAAAAAAAAAAAAAAGAAAAGAAACTGTTAGTGGCTTGTAATTTTTGTAAAGATTTCATTTTTAAGTAAACTCTGTGCCCAACGTGGGACTCGAACTTACAATCCCAAGTGTAAGGGTTAAATTGTAGTGTAGGGCTAATGCTTACCTTGAAAAATAACAGCTTTGTGTTGACACTGAAGGTTAAGAGATAACAGCCTTGCTTTGCTCTGGTAAACTACTCCTCATACCCTTGTAAATTAGGCTTCACCAATTAAGGAAACAAAAGTTCAAAGAGAAGAGCATCAGAGGCAGGGTCAAGGAGATCCACTGGTTGCAACTTAGAGGCAGAAAGTCTAAAGTAAACACCTCATTAGGCAACTGTTTCTAACTCATCTGGAACCTGTTTCTTTGTTCTGTTCCCAGGTGATGATAAAACGATGTGATCGGTTATAAAAACTCTGTACCCCGGCTGTTCGGGGCCGCACTCTTATCAAGAGTGTTGGTCCCGTTCGGTCGGCCTTGCCTCTCATTGTAATAAACTTTGTTGTGACTGTCACTGGTGCCCGTAGCATTCGGTTTCAGGAGTCGTGTGGATGCAACACAAGATCAAGAGTCACATACTCTCTTGACTGAGCTAGCCAGACACCCCAGCTTGTAATTTTTTAATACAAACACTATGTTTTGTGATCATGTAGTGCTCTTACTCTGTTCTTTTAAGTTTTTTCATTTCGATTTGTTTTGACCGACTTCTCAAGTTTTGTGAATATATGTAATTTGTCTGTATGAGATTAAATTTAAAGAACACAACAACTCCTCTCTCCCTCTCCCTCCCCTCCTTCTTTTTTAAGGAAGAGAGGCAGAGGGTGATGGGTGGGGCAGGGAATCCCAAGCCCGGCCCCACAGCCAGCACGGAGCACAACACAGGGCTTGATCCCACAACCCTAGGATCATGACCTGAGCCCAGATCAAGAGGCAGATGCCCAACTGACTGAGCTACCCAGGCACCCCCACAACGAATCCTCCTTAAAATCATCTTGCCATACTTGTCTGACAGAAATTAAATGCAACTTGAAGTATTGTAATTATGTTTATCACAAAAATATACACTAGATGTAACTGGGCAATAAATCTTACTGTGTAAATATTCTGTGATAATGGATTTGATAAAATGTTTATCAGTAAGGTATAGTTTTAAATTTATCAGTTGAGTATTTTTCCCACAAGAAGACATAATATCTGTGTATTATATTTCACCAAATTTAATATGCTATTATTTTACACTGCTAATTAAATTTACCTCCCATCAGTTGTAAGGCATGTCAGTTTCAAGGATGTTAAATCCGGAGGAAATGGTTTTTAGGATTGAGTCTACCCTGTGTTATGCTTGGGCAGTTGACTTATCCCATCAAGAATTAGTGAGAGTGTGGGACATGTTTTATTAACTCTTTGTTTTTAATGTTTGTTTTTATTTTTGAGAGACAGAGACAGAGTGTGAGCAGGGGAGGGGCAGAGAGAGAGAGACACACACACACACAGAATCTGAAACAGGCTCCAGGCTCTGAGTTGCCAGCACAGAGCCCAACGCAGGGCTCAAACTCACCTGCGAGAACATGACCTGAGCCGAAGTCGGACGCTTAACTGACTGAGCCACCCAGGCGTCCCTTTTAACTTGATTTAAATGAAACTAATAGACTCTCTTGAAGGCATTTTGGTAGCATCTGTCAAATATAAAATATGCATTTCCTGTATGATCAATTAACCGCACTTCTAGTAAAGTATGTCTTATAGAAATACAACATGTATACATACAAAACTGTTTTCTGAAGGAGAATAAGGAAAATTTAGAAAGACCTTAAACTTCTATAAGAGCATAAGATGGTGATATTTTCATACAGTCTAATTCTACGTTGTCAAAACCTATAATTGTGTCCATGTTATGCTAAATGGTATAGTGTGATTCTGAAAAGTATGCATAAATAAAATGTTGAGAAGACTGTCAAAAAGCCTTAAATATATATGCCTAATTGTTAATGACTGTTTCATAGATTTAAAGTGCCCCTTTTTTCCCTTTTCATTTTAAGTTTTCTTATAACAGGATGTAAATTGATAGTATCTCAGTTTTAGAGAAATCCTTAGTACTTTGATGTTAGGGTGATCATAAGCAGTAAATAAAATTTATTCTTTATTCTAGAAAGTAGGGAAATAAAGTCTTTTGTTGTTCTATAAACATATGCTGGTGCGCCTGTGTGGCTCAGTCGGTTAAGCGTCCGACTTTAGCTCAGGTCATAATCTCACGGTTTGTGAGTCCAAGCCCCGCATTGCGTTCTGTGCTGTCAGCCCAGAGCCTGGAGCCTGGTTCAGATTCTGTCGCCCGCCCCTCCCCCACTCACGCTCTGTCTCTCTCTCTCTCTCTCTCTCTCTCTCTCTCTCTCTTTTCGAAAATGAATAAATATTTTTAAAAAATTAAAAAACCTGTGTTTTGTGAAGGTGTTAGTGACTCCTTCGAAATGGGAAGTTTTAAACAAAGTCATCAACTGAATTCCATCCAGTTATTAAATGGGCCACTTGAGCTGCTAATTTGATCACGCATTTATGGTGGGTAAAAAATTGGTGTTATTTCAATGAGAACATAGCTTTCACCACTCTCATTTTACATGTACAGTTGTACTTGAAGAGTGTAGTTATATATGTCTAAGCTATGCCATTTAAATATTTGTTACAGGTTTTGAATGAGAAGAAACTTCAAGAGGTTGATAGTTTGTGGAAAGAATTTGAAACTCCAGAGAAAGCAAATAAAATGTAAGTCATCTTGAAACTAAGAATTTAGTTAACATTTAGGTGTGTTTTTTTAAGTAATGTCTACACCCAGTGCAGGGCTTGAACTCATGACCCCGAGATCCAAGGGTTGCGTGCTCTATCAGCTGAGTTAACCAGGGGGCCCAAGTAATAGAATTGCTGAATAAATAGTAGTATATCTATAGATCTTTTGGTGACCTGGGGAGAGGACTGTGGTATACCAAGAAAATCATGCTTCTCAGTGATAACATATGTGATCCCATTGTTTCCAGGTTCTCTTAGATCTGTGTATGCGTTTATGCAGGCATAGACACCAACAGATGCCACTTCAAAAGGGTGGAAATGGGGATGCGGTGAGGCACAATAAGTCGAAATTACTATTTTTTCCTAAAATCTTTGTATTGTTAAATGTATTTAAGGGATCCCAGGGTTTTTGTTCCTTGGCAGATAAGAAAACCTTCCTTAATTAAGACAATACTATTTTAGGGACAATAGAAGACTAGTTTTTCTTTTTAAAGGGCTGTATGCTTCATTTGGCTGAGTTAACATGATTCATTGTTGTCAATGATGTATTCTTGTTGGGACTGAATATAAATGATCTAACTCAAATATTCGTCACTACCACTGAGACAACAATGAATTATGAATTAACTGTGTATTTTTGTTGAATATAAAATGATGTTACCTTGCACATAAGTGTGTTGGGGAGAAGGAGAGTAAAATAAGGGTAACTTAAGTAAAATAAGGAGTCAGATTTGACCATTAGCTATTTGTTGTTGTTGTTGTTTATAGAAGAGTTTATTAAACAACAGGAGCTTAAGTCTCATTTATCTTCTAAACAGAAATACACCTGAATTATTTGTCACATTTCTTACTGACAGTGTGTTAATGAAAATCATAGACAAAATAGATTAATTTTATATCACTGTCTTCATAATTGATAGAATGATTAGATAAAAACAATAATGAATACCTTGATATAATTGATAAACCTCACAAAATTCCGTATCATACATTATTTTCAATTTCCGATGGAATGCTTTTTTAAGAAAAACCATATGCTGGGTAATAAAATATGATTCAGTAAATTTCAAAAGCTTGAAATCTCACAGGGCATATATTATAATGTCAACAGAAATATATTATAAGCTAATAGTAAATTGGTTTTAAGAATACAAATATTTGGAAATTAAGCAACATAGTTTTTTTTTTTTTTAATTTAATTTTTTATTTTTTAAAATTCACATCCCAATTAGTTAGCATATAGTGCAACAATGATTTCAGGAGTAGATTCCTTAATGTCCCTTACCCATTTAGCCATTAGCTCTTCCCCCCCCACCCAACCCTTCTAGTAATCCTCAGTTTGTTCTCCATATTTTTAGTCTCTACTGTTTTGTCACCCTCCCTGTTTTTATGTTATTTTTGTTTCCCTTCCCTTATGTTCATCTGTTTTGTCTCTTAAAGTCCTCATATGTGTGAAGTCGTATGATTTTTGTCTTTCTCTAATACTTAGCATAATACCCTCCAGTTCCATCCACATAATTGCAAATGGCAAGATTTCATTCTTTTTGATGGCTGAGTAATACTCCATTGTATATGTATGCCACATCTCTGTCCATTCATCCATCGATGGCCATTTGGGCTCTTTCCATACTTTGGCTATTGTTGATAGTGCTGCTATAAACATGGGGGTGCATGTGTCCCTTCGAAACACCACACCTGTATCCCATGGATAAATGCCTAGTAGTGCAATTGCTGGGTCGTAGGGTAGTTCTATTTTTAGTTTTTTGGGGAACCTCCATACTGTTTTCCAGAGTGGCTGCACCAGCTTGCATTCCCAGACCATTAGCTATTTCTTAATGACATTTGTACTAGATGGACGAATCAGTGTTGTGAGATTCCTGACCTGAGAGGTACTCTTAATTCCTTTTCTAAGGTCTCCTATTCCATATAGTAAAAGGCCTCTGTGTCCAGATTTAAGCAACAGAGGTTATGTTCAGGCTTCAACATCTTTCCTGTGGGTGAGATGTGGTACCAAACCTCTTAGCTATTTTTCCTTCAAACCCTACAATCTTCTCTTAGTCCAGACATTACTGACCTAGTATTTGGAGAAACTAGTTGTTTTAATATGAATTTATCTAACTTTGCACCCTCATGCCCAGTGACAGGAAAATTTATTTTGTTGGTGAGTGCTTTGAAAACAGTCCAGAACCTCTTTCCTAAATATATGGCTTTTGAAGAATCAGTTTGCCCTCATAACTTTTCTTTTTTTTTTTCCTTCTAGAGTAAAGCTAAAACATTTTGAGAAATTTCAGGATACAGCAGAAGCATTAGCAGGTAAAGTGAAAACTAGCTTTTTTTGGTTTTATGTATAATCTTGTCAATGTATTATTCTTATCAAAAGATTATTTGCTTCAGTGCCTGAGTTAACCTTATTCAATGTTGTCAATGATGCATTCTTTTTGGAACTGAATTTAAGTGATCTAACTCTTAATTCGTCACTACCACTGAGACAACATTGAGTTAGCTTTTTTCACCATAGGGCTTGTTCCCCCCCATGTGATGAGTGTGAGAAGTGGTTAAGTTGATCTCCCTGTGGAAACCAACAGCATAATGCTGAAGCACAATTCAGTAAAAGCTGTTCTACAAGGGACCAAGGTAATGTAGTCAAGTGCACAGCCCTCTGATGATTTTAATTCAAGGGTAAAGTTGAGAATAGCCAGGATTCACAGTTGAAATAATAATAAAGCAGCTTTTTGGGGGTTTTTTTAGTATGAAACCTACACAGAGCCTTGAGTTAATCTGAAGGAAACATGAAGAATGGTTGGCTCATATCCTTCAACCAGTCCTCGTAATGGGAGAACAGACATAAAGTAATAGGGTGTATCATCTAGGTTTGGCTTTAATAAGCAGTTGGTCTTAACAAGGTTGTTCCCCGCCCCCCCCCCCCCCCCCCCCGCCCATAGTGTTAGGGAAAATAAGACTGGATATAAAATTCTAATCATGGATTTTTCAGTTGCTTAGGTTCTATATATTAGGTCCGCCAACTGCTTGTTGGTATAATCTGAAAATGTAGACTATAAAGAATATGGCTTATAATTAGGCAAGAATATCATAGACCCAAATAATTTTGTTCATCAGCCACAAAAGAGGAGTATAATTCTCTTATAAAAATTAGGAATCTAAACATGCTAGAATATTAATAGACCGCCCCAACATTGGCAGAGGGGTAGCTGAAGGAAGACCCAATAATGAGACCAATTTTTTAATTTTTAAAAAGAGTTCTAGGCTGCTGCATCAGTAAGTCAGTAATTAAAGCCTCATAGAGCTATTAAAGCACAATGATAATTTTTTTAATTTTAGTTTTTGTTCTTATTTTTTTTAGTAATCTCTACACCCAACTTGGGGCTTGAAGTCATGGCCCCAAGATCACAAGTTGCATGTTCTTTCAACTGAGCCAGCCAGGTGCCTCTCTGCCTAGAGAATTTTTTAAAAGATCTGTTTATCACAGCTTTAAAATTACATGGGTAGAGTTTTGTTAAAACTCTATAGAAAAAGATTGTGTTCACTATTTTCCACCTTGGGTGGGGTGTGCAATATTCACATAGACTGATTTGAACAGCTCCTGCTGAAGCTATAAAGTGCAGTGGCCCTGATCCCAAGTGACTTCTTTTGAATTCCCTTTTGCATATTACTTCTTTAATCTTTTTTGGGCTATTTCTGACCAGTCCATATTAAACGGTCTACTTCTACCCAGACATGAAGCAGATTTTTACTATTTTAATTTTTCTTTATGTTTATCTTTGAGATTGAGAGAAATAGCATGAGTCAGGGAGGGGCAGAGAGAGAGGGAGACACAGAATCTGAAGCAGGCTCCAGGCTCTGAGCTGTCAGCACAGAGCCCGACATGGGGCTTGAACCCACAAGCTGTGAGATCATGACCTGAGCCGAAGGCAGACGCTCAACCAGCTGAGCCACCCAGGCACCCCCAGATTTTTACTATTAATAGCTAATATGTTGATCATGTAGTGTGTGTCAGATTTTGTACTCATCATTTCTTTTTTTTTTTTAATTTTTTTTTTAACGTTTATTTATTTTTGAGACAGAGAGAGATACAGCATGAACGGGGGAGGGGCAGAGAGAGGGGGAGACACAGAATCGGAAGCAGGCTCCAGGCTCTGAGCCATCAGCCCAGAGCCCGACGCGGGGCTCGAACTTACGGACCGCGAGATCGTGACCTGAGCTGAAGTCGGACGCTTAACCGACTGAGCCACCCAGGCGCCCCTGTACTCATCATTTCAAAATTGTTGTTTAATCCTTGAAACAATCCTGTGGGATACATATTAATAACTATTTTACAGAAAAACTGAGGCTTGAGAGGTATCTCATTTCCCTACTGAGCTTTTGGTATACGTTAAAATACTGTAAAATAAATGGCTAAAATGCCATATTAGCTAAGAATTTAAAGTCAGCCCCCCTCCACCCATCTTCCTTCCAGGAAGGCAGAGACTATATTGTTCTTTGCTGTCAAATTGCTAGATTTTAGCATATAAATACTTTGGATAAAGGGATGAAAGTAGTGAGCTCTGTCAGGAATCTGCCTTTTCTCATCTATTTTTACCAGAAACTCAACATCACCTTATTAAGAGAGTAGTCTTTCCTGGAAATTAACTTCCCACTCCCTGTAAAAAGCAATTATAGTATGACAGAACCAAAACTGAGTGGTTATAGATATGGTAGTGTACATTTAAAACTCCGTAGCCCAAGAAACAGTCTGATCTGTTGTGATGTCAAGAATTTATATGGGGTGGGGGGGGGGCAGCTGGTTGGCTCAGCTGGTAGAGCATGAGACTCTTGATCTCACGGTCATGAGTTCAAGCCTCTCATTGGATGTGGAGCCTACTTAAAGTCTTTGGGGTTCTTGGCTGGCTCAGTTGGAGGGGCAGTGTAACTCTTGATCTCAGGGTCATGAGTTCGAGCCCCACATTGGGTGTAGAGATTACTTAAATAAATAAGTAAATAAACTTTTTTCTTTTTTTAAATAAAAGGTTGAATTTAAAAAAAAGAATTTATATTGGTCCTAGAAATTCAAATATGCTGTTGGTATGGAGAGCTTTATCTTTACTCTCAGTCTAATTTCCAAGTTGCAAGTCTTCCAAATGCCACAGAAAAATTTGGTGCCAGCCTACATTTGGATGAAGTGGGAAAATTACTGGGAAGTGGCTAGTGAAGTAGAATAAAGACTCGGTGTCCTCTATTTTAAAAAAAAAAATTTTTTTTTTTTAATGTTTATTTTTGAGACAGAGGGAGACTGTGCAAGTGGGAGAGGAGCAGAGAGAGAGGGAGACACAGAATCTGAAACAGGCTCCAGGCTCTGAGCTGTCAGCACAGAGCCCGACGCGGGGCTCGAACCCATGAACCGCAAGATCAAGACATGAGCCGAAGTCGGACACTTAACCGACTGAGCCACCCAGGCGCCCCAAGACTCAGTGTCCTCTTAACTTCATCACCATCTCTGTTTCCCATGTTTTATTTATTTATTTTGAGAGGGAGAGAGAGCAGGGATTCCAAGCAGTCTCTCCAATGTCAGGCAGGAACCTGACTCGGGGCTCAATCCCACGAACTGTCAGATCATGACCTGAGCTGAAATCAAGAGTTGAATGCTTAACCAGCTGAGCCACCCACATGCCCCTGTTTGCCATCTTTTAAAAATACATATTACAGGGGCTCCTGGGTGGCTCAGTCGGTTAAGCGTCCGACTTCAGCTCAGGTCACGATCTCACGCTCCGTGAGTTCGAGCCCCGCGTCGGGCTCTGGGCTGATGGCTCAGAGCCTTAGCCTGCTTCCGATTCTGTGTCTCCCCCTCTCTCTGCCCCTCCCCCATTCGTGTTCTGTCTCTCTCAGTCTCAAAAATAAATAAACATTAAAAAAATAAATAAATAAAAATAAAAGTACATATTACAGGGGCGGCCCAGATCGAGCTCTCCATCAGGGTTCTCGCTGATAGCACACAGCATGCTTGGGATTCTCTCTCCCTCTCTCCTCCTCCCTACACTGTCTCCCTTGGTCTCAAAAATAAACTTAACAAAAAAATATATATATTATGAAAAGCAATTAACAGGTTTTCTCATAATAAAGGGAAGATAAATCTAAGCATAAATGATGGTATGCAAGATTGAGAATAGAAGCTGGAAGTTGAAATTTTTTAATTATAAAAGCAAGTAAGATAACTCCTATTAGAAAGGCAGATCATAAGGAGTCAGTATTGTACACTATGGTTGGAACCTAACAAAAATAGCTTGAGTCTCTACTTCTTAGAGTGTCTCAACCTCTGTAAGAGCTTAATGGTAGCCAGATGATTTTTGTCCTCACCTTTCATCTTCCCAGACAACAGGTGAAATGGACTTGTAATTCAAATGGATGGAGATGTGGTCAGGAAAGAGCAGATACCTGGCTGATAAAGCATAAATTGCCTGGCCTTAGAAATTGTGACAGAATTCCTTCCTGCCAGGAGTACTTTAAATTCAGCCAGAACCATCACAGATAACAGGAGGTGTCAGTCCATGTGGGTCCAGAAGATCTAAGTGTAAGCCTAAAGAACAGTGAGACTTATAAATGAGCAGATTTAGAACCTTCCAAAAATGAAAGCAGTCTCAGATTGAAGAGGCTGTCTTTTTTTTTTTTTAATTTTTTTTTTTCAACGTTTTTTATTTATTTTTGGGACAGAGAGAGACAGAGCATGAACGGGGGAGGGGCAGAGAGAGAGGGAGACACAGAATCGGAAACGGGCTCCAGGCTCTGAGCCATCAGCCCAGAGCCTGATGCGGGGCTCGAACTCACAGACCGCGAGATCGTGACCTGGCTGAAGTCGGACGCTCAACCGACTGCGCCACCCAGGCGCCCCGAAGAGGCTGTCTTTAGTGGGGAATTCCCCATCACTGGAGGTTTACAAGCAGAGGCCTGATGACATATCTGAATCAGGATTAGCAAAAGCCCTCCACTCAGACATCCTTACCCCGCAGCAGGACCTTCCAAATGAATATACTCCTTTTACAGGCCAGTTTGTTTATAATGATATAGGAGAGGGAATTTACTTTTGATTCCAGAACAGATTGTTTCTAACGTTTTATGATTTTAGCTCTGAGTTCAAGAGTAGATTTCCTATTACATAGGGAAAGGAATGTTGGTTCTGCTTTAATTCCCAATTCTAGAGCTGAAATGGGGGTGGGAAGATCAGATGAAATTCAAATGTGTAACTCCTTCAGTGTTTTTTACATTTATCATTTCATTTTAGAAGTAATGTTAAATTCACCCTTTTTGAAAGGTAAAAGGAAGTGTTTATTTTGCTTTATCTTTTAAGTTTAAATGAGAGCTTAAGTTCTTAAAATTAGAAACTTGAGAATTCTTTTGATTTTTTTTTTTTTTTTCCTCAAAAGCATTTACAGCTCTGATGGAGGGCAAAATCAATAAGCAGCTGAAGAAAGTTCTGAAGAAAATAGTAAAAGAAGCTCATGAACCCTTGGCTGTAGCTGATGCTAAACTAGGAGGGGTCATAAAGGTAATTTCTTTTTCATGCCTGCTAATCAGAGTTCACCATACAGCTTAGCAACTACAAAGACTTGGCTTTGCATTGAGTTGGTTGTTTTAAGTTCTCATACTTGATCTTTTCTCCTTTACCTATAGAATAATTGATTTCCAATATGTACTAAGCATAGAAAAGTAATGCCTGGTCATTGTAGAAAATATTGATACCCCTAAAATGATTAAAAAAAAAAATAGCTTTAATCTTGCTGCCCAGAGATAATCTGTTAACACTGTATCCTGCCATGTCTTTGTTCAGCCACATTTCTTTTTCTTTCAACAGAAATGGAAACATGACATTTCTTTTGAGTGTGTGTGTTTATTAGAAAACTTTAGCAGGGTGTAGAGTTTCTAGAGATTGGTAGAAATAGTGGAAAAATGGGCTCCCAAGAACGAAAAGAAGAGTTTGAGAGCCGGTTGCGATAGTTTGATCTTCAGTGGTTATTGTAGATCTTACAGTGACAGGTTAATTATTGTGTTTGTGAATATACCTCTGTTTTTTGGGTTTTTTTAAGTTTGTTTATTTAAGTAATCTCTACTCTCCACATGGGACTTGAACTCACAACCCTGAGATCAAGACCCTCTGTGCTCCTTCCAACTGAGCCAGCCAGGTGTTCTGTACCTCTAATTCTTGAAGTAAGGTTTATATTATGTTGTAGGGTTTTGTGGGGGTTTTTTTTCATTTTTTTGTTTTTGTTTTTTTACTGTTTTATTTATTTTTGAGAGAGTGCACGTGTGCGAGTTGGGGAGGGGCAAAGAGAGAGGGACAGAAGATCCTAAGTGGACTCTGCGCTTACAGCAGCAAGCCCGATATGGGGCTCGAATCCATGAACCATGAGATCATGACCTGAGCCAGAGTCAGATGCTCAGCTGACTGAGCCACCCAGGCACCCCGTGTTATATAGGTCTTTTTAGGTAAGAAAATGCTAAATAGATTTGAGGGGGTTTTTTGTTCAGGATTGTGAATTTAAGAAGTTCAATTAAGTGAATTTCTAACACTGTCTGGTAAGTAATGAAGTTTTCTATGATGATGTCAATCTCTATCTTCATTCTTTGGTGTGCCCACAAGTGTTTGTAATTTTCTGTTGAAAACATTAGATTTTAGCATAGTACAGAAGAAATTGTTGAATGGTGGGATTATGGGTATTTTTATTTTTTTCTTTTCAGTTTCTCTGTTTTAAAAACTTACACTGGGGGCGCCTGGGTGGCTCAGTCGGTTAAGCGTCCGACTTCAGCCAGGTCACAATCTCGCGGTCCGTGAGTTCGAGCCCCGCGTTGGGCTCTGGGCTGATGGCTCAGAGCCTGGAGCCTGCTTCCAATTCTGTGTCTCCCTCTCTCTCTGACCCTCCTCTGTTCATGCTCTGTCTCTGTCTCAAAAAGTAAAATAAACGTTAAAAAAAAAAAAAACAAAAAAAAAACTTACACTGAAGATCACTCATACATACCAAATATTTGTTTCTTAAACATGATGTAATACATCTAATTTTGCATGCATGCCATTATTTGCATTGGATAAACTAGCACAATACAATGAATTATTGAATTGAATACCAAATACAATGCAAAGTGAAAAGAAATGAATGGGTGCAGAACAAAATTTATTAATGTGTGGAGGTGTGTGTGTAAAAAAATTGTATAGTAAACCCTTGAACAACTTAGGCGTTGGGGTGCCAACCCTTCCCCCCCCCCACACACAGTCAGAAATCTGTGTATAACTTTTGACTCCCCCAAAATTTTACTACTAAAAGCCTACTGTTGATCAGAAGTCTTACCAATGACATACATAGTTTATTAACCCATATTCTGTATGTCAACACGTATTAGATACTGTATTCTTACAATAAAGTAAGCTAGAGGAAAGAATGTTACTAAGAAAATCGGGAGCGCCTGGCTGTCTCAGTAGGTGGAGCATGCAACTCTTGATCTTGGGATTGTGAGTTTGAGACCCATGTTGGGTATAGAGATTACTTAAATAAAATATTTTTTACAAAGAGAAGAATCATAAGGAAGAGAAAGTACATTTGTAGTACTGGACCATGTCAAAAAAGTCTGGGGGCCCTAGGTGACTTACTTAGTTAAGCATCCAACTTCAGCTCAGGTCATGATCTCTCGGTCTGTGAGTTTGAGCCCAGCCTGATGAGTTCCAGCCCTCTGTTGGTCATTGTGCTGACAGCTAGAACCTGGAGCCTACTTCAAATTCTGTGTCTCCCTCTCTCTCTACCCTTCCCCTGCTCACATACTCTCTTTTTCAAAAATAAATATTAAAAAAAAATTCTTTAAATCTGCATTTGGTGTTCTCCCACACACTAGAAACTGCTTTTTAAGAAACTGAGAAATATATATTTAAATCTGTTCTATTTTAATAATTAAATGGTTTTAGGAACTTAATACAGATAGATATTCTTATTTTTACAGGAAAAGCTGAATCTCAGTTGTATCCATAGTCCTGTTGTTAATGAACTTATGAGAGGAATTCGTTCCCAGATGGATGGATTAATCCCTGGAGTAGAACCACGTGAAATGGCAGCTATGTGTCTTGGATTGGCACACAGGTGAGATTTACTGGAAAACAAAGTCCACTTATTTCTGTTTAGTAAGCAATTATGTTGCACTGGTTTAATTTAACCATATTGTAAATACTAATTTAATTCTCATAATAATTTTATGAGGAAGGTAGTAGTAGTAGTAGTATCCTCGTTTTATAGATGAATCTGATGCCCAAAGTCAGTTATCTGGTAAGTGACGAAGCCAGGGCTGGAAACCAGGCAGTCCTCATCATAAGCATTCTCTGCCTTATGAGCATTGGGTCCCACAATACTTGGGCTTTCTCTTTTTTATTTTCTCTGATATCTGCTGAATCATTTGCTATCCCTCCGTCTTCATCTTCCTGAACTTTCTTACCTGCTGTGGTCTGCTGTGTATCTGTGTTGCTTGTTTTACTGATTTTAATTGAATTTTTATAATAAGGCAAAGAGAAGCACATTTTCCTATCATGTTTAACCAGAGGTCCATTAGAACAGGCATTTCTTGCAAATTGGTGCAGCCGCTCTGGAAAGCAGTGTGGAGGTTCCTCAGAAAATTAAAAATAGACCTACCCTATGACCCAGCAATAGCACTGCTAGGAATTTATCCAAGGGATACGGGAGTACTGACACATAGGGACTCTTGTACCCCAATGTTTATAGCAGCACTCTCAACAATAGCCAAATTATGGAAAGAGCCTAAATGTCCATCAACTGATGAATGGATAAAGAAATTGTGGTTTATGTACACAATGGAATACTACGTGGCAATGAGAAAAAATGAAATACGGCCTTTTGTAGCAACGTGGATGGAACTGGAGAGTGTTCTGCTAAGTGAAATAAGCCATACAGAGAAAGACAGATACCATATGGTTTCACTCTTATGTGGATCCTGAGAAATTTAACAGAAACCCATGGGGGAGGGGAAGGGGGGAAAAAAAAAAAAGAGGTTAGAGTGGGAGAGAGCCAAAGCATAAGAGACTGTTAAAAACTGAGAACAAACTGAGGGTTGATGGGGGGTGGGAGGGAGGGGAGGGTGGGTGATGGGTATTGAGGAGGGCACTTTTTGGGATGAGCCCTGGGTGTTGTATGGAAACCAATTTGACAATAAATTTCATATATTAAAAAAAAACAAAAATAAATTTTAAACGATAAAATAAATAAACATTAAAAAAAAAAGAACAGGCATTTCTGTTTTACTGTGGTATGTTTTCCTGAAAAGCTCGGCATATTGTGAAATTGTACTAAACTATCAGGATTTTTTGGTGAAGAATAGATAGGATTAAAGGTAGACTACTCAGAATCTATGCAACTTTATAACCAGAGCACTATCAAAAATAGCCCTGTAATCCTGGCTGGCTCAGTTGGTTAAGTGTCCTTTTGGCTCAGGTCACAATCTCACAGTTTCAGGAGTTCAAGCCTAGCGTCGGGCTCTGGGCTGATGGCTTGGAGCCTGGAGCCTGCTTTGGATTCTGTGTCTGTCTGTCTCCTCTCTCTGCCCCTCCCCCATTAGTGCTGTCTCAAAATAAACTTTTAAAAAAAGCTCTATGTGTTAATACAGTTAAAAAGACACGTTAAATTTATATAAAAGGAATAATACTATAAACAGAGATCTGTACCTTTGAACAAAACATAGCATAAATCAATGAAATGGTTAAAGCTACTGAGTTACGGAGATGAACAAAATACATAAAAGTCAAGAACTTTGTAACAAGCATTTTTTTTTTTTGAGCGAGAGAGCAAGCACGTGTGAGGTTGTGGGGAGGGGTAGAGGGAGAAAGAATCTGGAGCCAGCTTCACTTACTGTGGCGTGCGAGTGGCTGTATCTCAGGACTTACTGTGATATCACTACCTGAGCTGAAGTCAGGAATCAAGATGCTCAACTGACTGAGCCACCAAGGCGCCCCTATGTAATAAGCATTTTTAAAAGAACATTACTAGCTAAACTGAGTCAAGATACAAGCTTTTGATTAGTTGGCATTGTTTAACAGTAGTGGTTCTCAATCAGGGGCAATTAAATATCCCGTAGAGGAAATTTGGTAGTGTCTAGAGATATTTTTGGTTGTGACATACGGGTTCAGGTCTAACATAATGGGTAGAGGCCAGGGATATTGCTAAACATCCACTCTACACAGAATAGGCCCCTACAGCAAAGAATTATCTGGCCCACATTGTTAACAGTGCCAAGATTAAGAAACCCTTATGGCAATCCTATCAAAATAACACCAGCGTTCTTCACAGAGCTAGAACAAACAATCCTGAAATTTGTATGGAACCAGAAAAGACCCTGAATAGCCAAAGCAGTCTTGAAAAAGAAAACCAAAGCTGGAGGCATCACAATCCCATACTTCAAACTGTATTACAAAGCTGTAATCATCAAGACAGTATGGTACTGACACAAAAACAGACACTCAGATCAATGGAACAGAATAGAGAGCCCAGAAATGGACACAAAACGTATGGCCAGCTAATCTTTGACAAAGCACGAAACAATATCGAATGGAATAAAGACAGTTTCTTCAGCAAGTGGTGCTGGGAAAACTGACAGCGACATGCAGAAAAATGAACCTGGACCACTTTCCTACACCATACACAAAAATAAACTCAAAATGGATGAAAGACCTAAATGTAAGACAGGAAGCCATCAAAATCCTCAAAGAGAAAGCAGGCAAAAACCTCTTTGGTCTTGGTCACAGCAACTTCTTGCTGAACACGTCTCTGGAGGCAAGGGAAACAAAAGCAAAAATGAACTATTGGGACCTCATCAAAATAAAAAGCTTCTGCACAGCAGAGTAAACCGCAAAACGAAAAGGCAACTGACAGAATGGGAGAAGATACTTGAAACGATATATCAGATAAAGGGTTAGTATCCAAAATCTATAAAGAACATATCAAACCCAACACCCAAAAAGCAAATAATCCAGTGAAGAAATGGGCAAGAGACATGAATAGACACTTCTCCAAAGAAGACAACCACATGGCCAACCAACACATGAAAACATGCTCAACATCACTCATCATCAGGGAAGTACAAATCAAAACCACAATGAAATACCACCTGACACCTGTCAGAATGGCTAACAATAACAACTCAGGCAACAACAGATGTTGGTGAGGATGTGGAAAAAGAGGAACCCTTGTATACTGCTGGTGGGAATGCAAACCGGTACAGCCACTCTGGAAAATAGTATGGAGATTTTTTTAAAAATTGAAAATAGAACTACCCTATGACCCAGCAATTGCGCTACTAGGTATTTATCCAGGGGATACAGGTGTGCTGTTTTAAAGGGACATGTGCACCCCAATGTTTATAGTAGCTCTATCCACAATAGCCAAAGTATGGAAAGAGCCCAGATGTCCATTGATGGATGTGTGTATGTGTACACACACAATGGAATTTTACTCAGCAATCAAAAAGAATGAGATCTTGTCATTTGCAACTATGGATGAAACTAGAGGGTATTAAGCTAAATGAAATTAGAGAAAGACAAATATATGACTTCACTCTTACGAGGACTTCAAGATACAAAACATGAACATAAGGGAGGGAAAGCAAAAATAATATAAAAACAGGGAGGGAGACAAAACATAATAAATACATATAAGTAAAATTTAAAAAAATCCTTATGTACAATTTTGTTCCTCCATGGCTTTCTGTTTTCAGGTGTTAACAGTGCTGTACTTTTATTTACCTACTGGTATAAAGCATTGATGCCTTGTAAAAATCATGTATGAGCCAATATGACTTGCATTGCACAGCATCATCCTTTTTGTCTGTCATAAATTAATTCATGTTTCTGAAATATAGGTTATAGCAGGACAGATGTATTTTCTTTTTAAATGTGTATTTCCACGTTGCTCTTGAGTAGCTCAGTTAAGTGAGTCTGTTAAGTGACTTCAGCTCAGGTCATGATCTCACGCACTCTGTTGGCGCATGCTCTTTCTCTGTCTCTCTCTCTCTCTCAAAAATAAATAAACGTTAAAAAATTTAAATGTGTATTTCCTGGTTTTGCATAATTATATTCTGTTTGTTTTATTTATTTTGAGAGATCATGGGTGGGTCAGGGGTAGAAAGAGAATCCCAAGCAGGCTCTGCACTGACCTGGGGCTTGAACCCAGGAACCATGAGATCACGATCTGAGCCGAAACCAAGAGTTGGGACGCTTAAACTGACTGAGACACCCAGGCGCCCCTGATTTTGCATATTGTATTCTTCAACTGATTTTCTCATGCTGGGAAAATTAAAATAATGCAGCTCCAAGAAGAGGGGATTGGTTTTAAACAATTTTTTGAGCTGTTAGTTCTTTTCATAGATGCTGTCAGTAATTTCTTATTTTTCCTTTTTATCCCCAGCTTGTCCCGATATAGATTGAAATTTAGTGCTGATAAAGTGGATACCATGATTGTTCAGGCAATTTGTAAGTATAATCCATGGGAGGCCTAATCCTCATGACTTTTTCCTCCTGTTAAAACTGTATTTTTTGTAATGTTAGCACTTGAGGAAGGGAAAGGAGATCAGTTAGAATTTTTA
Organism: Felis catus; assembly: GCF_018350175.1. Taxonomy (NCBI): domain Eukaryota; kingdom Metazoa; phylum Chordata; class Mammalia; order Carnivora; family Felidae; genus Felis; species Felis catus. The sequence continues at coordinate 188,136,325 of NC_058375.1, forward strand.
GTAATGAAGTAGAGAAACTAGAAAATGCAGAATTGAGAAGGAAAACCACCCATAATTTAACTAGGTAGAAATAACGTGAATTAACACTAGTGATGTTAACAGATGTGTGTTTTTCCGTGAAGTAAATGACTAAGTAGGATCTATTGCATTGTGCTTTTTTCACTTGGCTTTGTAATAGGTCGTTTTCCTAAGTCATTAAATGAATTTTGAAAACATCAGATTCTTAACAGTTTCTAGTTTTAAAAATCCCTTTAAATGGCAATTGCATTTCTGGGTATATACTCCAAAGAATTGAAAGCAGATACTCACAGGTATATATACATCTGCGTTCACAGTAGCGTTATTCACAATAGCCAAAAGATGGAAACAACCCATATACCCATTAACAGATGAATGGGTAAACAAAATGGAATACATACACACAATGGATTATTATTTATCTTTAAGAAGGAATGAAGTTCTAATACATGTTACAACATGTTATATGAGTTTTGAAAACCTGCTAGGAGAAATAAACCACACAAAAAAAACATTACTATTGTGTGGTTCCACTTATGAAGTACCTAAAACAGGCAAGTTCATAGAGAATGGAAGTAGAAGAGATAACCAGGAGATGGGAGGAGGAGAGGATGGCGTGTTATTTATTGGGTGCAGAGTTTCCATTTGGTATGATGAAAGAGTTCTAGAAATGGATAGTGGGTGACTGTTGCTCAACATTGTGAATGTACTTGATGCCACTGAAACCTACACTTGAAAATGGTTAAAATAGTAAATTTTATGTATATTTTACCACAGTTTTTCAAAGCCTTTTTAAAAGTTCTTTTCTTTTCCATCTTAATCTCCTGCAGCCTTGTTAGATGATCTAGATAAAGAACTAAACAACTACATTATGCGGTGTAGAGAATGGTATGGCTGGCATTTTCCTGAATTAGGAAAAATTATTTCAGATAATTTGACATACTGCAAGTGTTTACAGAAAGTTGGTGAGTAACTTTATCTTTTAAGGCATTGAAAATAATTATTTGCATCCAAAAACATGAGTTTATAGTAATGCTTTTTCCTTGAGCTTCCCAGAGTTCCTTATGACTTTTATGTGTTTGGGAGTGTAGTGATCTTAGTGTCTGTTAGAATTCAGATACAGTTATCTGTGATTTTGATGGCCTGTACAACAGAGCATCATTCTCTAATTTGGTTTTTCCTTTTCTTTCTTTCTTTCTTTCTTTCTTTCTTTCTTTCTTTCTTTCTTTCTTTCTTTCTTTCTTTCTTTTTTTAAGTTCATTTATTTATTTTGAGAGAGAGAACACAAGCGAGCACAACCTGGGGAGGGGTAGAGAGATGGGGAATGAGAGAGAATTCCAAGCAGGCTCCACACTTACAGCACAGAGCCCAGTGCAGGGCTCAAACCCACAAACTGTAAAATCATGACCTGACACAAACCGTAAGATCATGACCTGAGCCAAAATCAAGAGTCAGGTACTCAACCGACTGAGCCACCCAGATGCCCCTCTAATTTGGTTTTTCTGAAAATGGCATCTTCAGATGAATATATCTCATAGTGAATTTGCCATTAATACGAACAACTGTAGACTTCGAATATCGTGCATTATATTAATAATAAAACTAGTACGCTGTCTATGCTGTTACTGTTATATTCTATATTAATAGTACAGTAATATTAGTAGAGGGGCTTGGGCATTGTTGATAAATAGGACTTACCAGGTTCATGTTATATTACCATATTACCACTGCAAGAATTCATGGCGCTGGCTTTAATGAAACCTTGGCTACAAATTGTCACAATATTATCAGTCCTATTTCATGGGGTATTTTGTTTTTATCTAACTCATATTTTTTTTGAATAGAAATGTGGGGAGAGATTTTAAGCTCTAAAATTAAGCCTTTACATAAGAAAAATATCCAGGTCAGACTTGTTTGCTTTTTGTTTTGTTTAGGTACCCTTTTCATTGGCTTATTTCTACCTTTGTTTTGTTTTGTTTTGTTTTGTTTTGTTACTATTTGGGTTTTATATAATTTGTTGAAGAGTGATTTCTTCCTCATCCTCTGCAAACATTCCATAGGCGACAGGAAGAATTATGCCTCAGCTAAACTTTCTGAATTACTGCCAGAGGAAGTTGAAGCAGAAGTGAAAGCAGCTGCAGAGATATCAATGGGAACAGAGGTTTCAGAAGAAGATATTTGCAATATTCTACATCTCTGCACTCAGGTAAACTATACATGGAGAAACTAGTTGTGTTGGAACCAGCTATGTAATAATTTTCTGATGGCAATGATGATTTTTAAATTTACTAATCACCTGACAAATATGAGGGTGTTCAGTCACTACCTCATCTGATGCCATCTTGATTTATATACTTAGTGGGGGAAATAATACTGAAGTAAAGTTAATAGAACACTATCTAATTTATTTGTATTGTCGGCATTGTCTGGATAATGACTTATAAATCCATTAAGAAGACAGAGAATTACAGTTTGAATTATTTAATTCCAGCCTCTGTGTTTGTAGCCTGGAGCCCCTTTTTGCCCATTTGGAGATAGTTAAACAACAATCACAAAGAAGGGGCACTTGGCTGGCTTAGTTGATAGAGCATGTGACTTTTAATCTCAGGGTTTAAAGTCTAGCCCCATGTTGGGTACAGAGATTACTTAAAAACAAAATCTTAAAAAAAAAAAAAAAAAAAGTACCAAAGAGGATGACACAATGTCTAGCCCTTGGGGTTTTTGTTTTTGTTTTTTTAATGTTTGTTTTTGAGAGAGAGCATGAACAGGGAAGAGACAGAAAGAGAGGGGGACAGAGGATCTGAAGCAGGCTTTGCTCTGTCAGCGCAGAGCCCGATGCAGGGCTTGAACTCCCAAACCGTGAGATCATGACCTGAGGCAAAGCTGAGCACTTAACCAAATTAATAGTTGACTAACATTTTTAGGCAGCGTATTAGGTTGTTTACATTTATTATGTCATAAAATATGTATTAAAATGAGAAACTGAAGTAAGGAGTGGTTCATTTTCCCAGGATTGCACAGCTGTTCTGTGATAATTTAGGAAGGACTGTAATGTTTCAGACGGTGGTTTTTATATAATTTTTACTCAGATCATTTATGACATATCCACTTTGTTCTTTATACTAGGTAATTGAAATCTCAGAGTATAGAACCCAGCTCTATGAATATCTACAAAATCGAATGATGGCCATTGCACCGAATGTTACAGTCATGGTTGGGGAATTAGTGGGAGCACGGCTCATTGCTCATGCAGGTGATGATTTTAATGTGACTGGTAAATAGGAATATTTAGAGTTGAGTTATTTTCTACTAGGATTATTTTTTACTCTTCAAATTACATTTATTAGAAATTTTTGGTAAAAAATAGAAGTAGATAGTATATTGGGGAGAACCAAGGGCCAAGTAAGTGTTCAATGATGATTCTAATTTGTATGCCTGATTTCCTTTTGGATAATGAAGGCATCTTTAGTCACTACCTCTTCTGAGACACTTATGGTCCATTTTCAGAAGTTTGTTACCATTAATTAGAATATTCAGATGAAGTGCAGGAGGATGAAATCAGTTAATATTTCCTGATACTAAAAACTCATCAGATTAAAATAGGAATAGTTATCACAAGGGTTGATATATATGCTTGATTGAGAATTTGGTTCACTATTAAATATGCTATTTTAAAATACGCTATTTTAATATATTTGACGTGCAAAATATTTTTAATAATTTATCATAAAACTTCAAACATGTATATAGTGATTTTACAAAGAAGGTATGCTACAAAATACTATAAAATTGAATAGTTGCAAATAGAGTGAATTACTAGCTCATTATATTATTGGAGTATAATCCATCACAGAAGATCTTAACATATCATCTGTCACCATGTCTAAACTAGAATAGCTCCTGTAACTGCATCATTAAATAGACAAATATGCCATTCAGATACCTTCAGCTGCAAGGTTGGGATCATCTGGCAGGTTTTGTTGTCTACATATGAAATTTCATAGGCTTAGCTAACCTTTTGTTGTAAGAGATATAGGGATTAACAGAAGTATGTTTTTAATTTTAAATATGTATTGTGTGGTTGAGCATTAATGTTGGGGGTGTGTTCTTAGGAAATCTGTGTAATAAATTTAACAAACCAGCACCTTTTAGTACCTGATTATACTTATATAATATAAGTGTATCTCCATCTCCATATCTTAAACAACAGAGGTAAATAAAGTGTGAGAAGATTGTCACATAGTTCTACTACTGAGATGTCCTGAGAGTTTCCATTTATTTGTATATTTTTTTCATCTCTAAAAGTAGAATATTTGATGTCCAAAATCATCCCCTGTGGTATGGTGGTGGAATGTGGAATAGTAATACCATCTCTCAGGCAAATAAGTATAATTGAACTGATAGTCTTAACCTTCAGTTACCGTAAGCATTCATTACAAACTTCTGCCCATGGTGCTACATGGATGAATCACAAATGCTGAAGCTTTTTAGGGAATCCCAGACTATATAGAATCTGAATTATTTTTATTTACTGTAGTGGCTGTAAATACTTAGACTATATGTCTTGTGTTTAATACATGGAACTTTCAAATACTTGGAATTGCATTCCTTGTAACTACCTCTTTTCTTTTGAAGGTTCTCTTTTGAATTTGGCCAAACACGCAGCTTCTACAGTTCAGATTCTTGGAGCAGAAAAGGCGCTCTTCAGAGCCCTCAAGTCTAGACGAGATACTCCAAAGTATGGACTCATTTATCATGCTTCACTTGTAGGCCAAACAAGTCCCAAACACAAAGGAAAGGTGAGTTACAGTTCTCCTGAGGTGGGTCGTTTTTCTTTTTTTTCCTCTAACCCATATCCTACTCTGTAATATGCAATAAATCTTTCTACTACTTCTTTTCATTAAATAGAGAATGGTGAATTCTTGAGCTTTTTAAAAAGCACTTCTATACACTGAAAGTGTACTCAGGGCTCCTGGCTGACTTAGTCAGTAGAGCATGGACCTCTTGATTGTGGGGCTATGAGTTCCAAGCCCCTTGTTGGGTGTAGAGTTTACTTTAAAAAAAAAAAAAAAAAAAAAACTACCTATGAGAAGTAGGTATCTCGGTTTTACAGATGAGAAAGCTGAATCTTAAACCAACTAAGTACTTTCAAGGTTTTTGGTAGGATATGTAATTTAATAGAAACTGAAATTTTATAAAATTCAGAGCAGATAGAAGAAGCAGGTTGGTTAAATGTTAATTAGCCTAAAAAGGGGGCTACGCGTTTTCTGGATGACCTCTTGATATAGAACTAAGGTCACTGAGTAGAAATTAAAAGAAGACATTAGAAGAGCAGTTTGAGCTCATTTTATTTTTTTATCTTATTTTTTATATATGTAATTTACTGTCAGATTGGTTTCCATACAACACCCAGTGCTTATCCCAACAAGTGCCCTCCTCAATGCCCATCACCCACCCACTTTCCCCTCCCCCCTACACCCCATCAACCCTCAGTTTGTTCTCAGTATTTAAGAGTCTCTTATGGTTTGTCTCCTTCCCTCTCTAACTTTTTTTTCCCCCTATCCCCACCCCTCCCTGGTCTTCTGTTGAGTTTCTCAGGATCCACATATGAGTGAAAACATACGGTATCTATCTTTCTATGCCTGACTTATTTCACTTAGCATAACACTCTCCAGTTCCATCCACAGTGCTACAAATGGCCAGATTTCATTCTTTCTCATTGCCAAGTAGTATTCCATTGTATATATAAACCACATCTTCCTTATCCATTCATCAGTTGATGTAGATGGACATTTAGGCTCTTCCCATAATTTGGCTGTTGTTGAAAGTGCTGCTATAAACATTGGGGTACAAGTGCCCCTGTGCATCAGCACTCCTGTATCCCTTGGGTAAATTCCTAGCAGTGCTATTGCTGGGTCATAGGGTAGATCTATTTTTAATTTTTTGAGGAACTTCCACACTGTTTTCCAGAGCAGCTGCATCAGTTTGCATTCCCACCAACAGTGCAAGAGGGTTCCCGTTTCTCCACATCCTCTCCAGCTTGAGCTCATTTTAGATATGAACTACAAGATACTTTTTTCCACCAAAACGAATGTAGTTGTGTATATAACCAGTTACCCATTATATGGTGGCAGAGATTCAGATATAAGATAGGTTTCTTGAGTTGTATGATTTTATAATACTTTTGTAATTCCTGATTTGGAAAAATCCTAGAGTGAATGATTGAGTTCATGACTTGCTCTAGTTTTCTCATGGATAACTTATTGAGGATTTTTATATCTCAACTTGGAATATAGTTCGAATGCCTCTAACTTCAAGTTCTCTTTTAGATTTCTCGAATGCTGGCAGCCAAAACTGTTTTGGCTATCCGGTATGATGCTTTTGGTGAAGATTCCAGTTCTGCAATGGGAATTGAGAACAGAGCCAAATTAGAGGCCAGGTTGAGGACCTTGGAAGATAGAGGGGTAAGAACCACATCCTGCCTATTATTGCAGAAGTGTTAGCTATCAAAAATTAATAAACTTCAAGTGTATGTACTTAATTATTTCACCTAAGCAGCTTTATTTATGAAACATTTCAGCATATCTAACAACATTTTTTGTTTCTGCTGTTAACAGTTTCCCTTATATTTACCAAAAATTGATATCTTTTCTTAGATAAGGAAAATAAGTGGAACAGGAAAAGCATTAGCAAAAACAGAAAAATACGAACATAAAAGGTGAGTACATTTGGGGGAGGATGGATGAACAGCTTCTGCTTATTTAAATTATAATTTTTGACAGCACTTTTTTATTATAAATGTAAACACCTCAATGTCTCTAATTGTTTCTTTGCTCCTTACAGTTTTCCATATTTACTTTTTTTTTTTAACTTTATATTATTCTTAAGGGAGAGAGAGAGTGTGAGAAGGGGGAGAGGGAGAGAGAATCCCAAGCAGGTTCCATGCTGCCCAATGCAGGGCTCAATCCCATGAACCTGTGCGATGATGACCTGAGCCAAAATCAAGAGTCAAATGCTTAACTGACTGAGCCACCCAGTCACCCCCCCCAATTTTTAATCATATACATATTTTTACATTGTTGTACTAAGTACACATATAGCATACTTGTTTTGGCTTTCTATACCCAACGTGGGCTCAAACTCAAGACTGTGAGATCCAGATTTGCATACTCCTTTGACTGATCAGCCAGGCACCCCTTGGCTTTTTTTCTTCTTAATATTTAACTTGTTCATTTTCAGATGTAAAGACAGAAGAGTCTAAAACTAGCTAAGAGGCATAGTAAAGTATTCAGACCACCATGAAATTAACAAAAGATACGTGTAGGGAGAGGTATTTTGCTTGTTATTTGAGGTAATGTTCAACACTGGTAAGGTTGTGATGATGGAAGTAGAGAGTGGTTCAACTTTGCTGGGAAGCAGTTTGACAGTATGTATCAGGAGCCTTTAAAATGTTTCTTGTCATTAACCCATAAATTCCATTAGGACTCTTGTAACCCTTCTAAGAATTTTAATAGTAAAATTTTAAACTCTAAGTGGGCAAGGAGAACAAAATACCATAACATCTTACCATATATATTCATATGTCTGTAAGTGTACACATTTAGAAAAATTGTTTTCCTTTATTCTGTTCAAGGTCTAATTTGATGTGTTTAGTTGATAAGTGTGGATCTTTGTTCTTTAAATTCTAAATGTTTTTAATCTATAAAAATTAAACAGCCACAAGTCTACAATTTAAAAAATGAAACATTCGTTAGCTTGTTTTGAACAATTTTTTAATATTCCCATACCATGGGACTTTGAACACATGATCTTAGGACTTTAAACACATGGTGTTAAAGCACCAACTATGAGGTTTAGTTCTTAGGCACTTAGTACTTCAGTTTTTTCTTTCTGCTACATTAGAGCGAAAGCAAATGTTGCCTTATTTAGGGAATGTTTATCCATATGTATCCCTGCTTGTTCTACCTTTTGGGATTTTGTGATGAAGTCTTTTATATTAACTTGATTAGGATTTTGTGGGTTTTCTGTTTTGTTGTTGTTTTCATGGAATTGCCCTATGTTCTAAAACTTGAATTGCTTCAATTTTTACTTTCTAGAAGTCCTTTGGTATAAAGAGATTTTTTTTCCATCTTTCCCCATACTGATTGAATGTTTTTCTGTACCATAGTCACTACATTGATTACTAAACCAAAATTCATTTTAGTTCCCCACTTCTCTTGAAGTCTGATTGATCTGCTTGGAAAATAGTAAAACCTCTTTACCTTTTGGGAACTATTAGTTTTCATAAACTGCCCCACAGCCACTAAAGTAAAACAGCATTGTATGCTTATGTAAGTATTATCTACTAGTATTTCCTTTAAATCTGTTTAGAATTATTTCATACAAGTATTTGTAGAAATTTTCTATAATTTGGCTCTTTCAGTGAAGTGAAGACATATGATCCTTCTGGTGACTCCACACTCCCAACCTGTTCTAAGAAACGCAAGATAGAACAGGTAGATAAAGAGGATGAAATTATTGAAAAGAAGGCAAAAAAAGCCAAGGTTAAAATTAAAGGTCAGTTTAAATTTTTTGAATGTTCTTTATATATATATTTTTTAATGTTTATTTATTTTTGAGAGAGAGCGCACATGCGAGTGGGGAAGGGGCAGAGTGACAGGGAGACACAGAATCTGAAGCAGGCTCTAGACTCGTGAGCTGTCAGCACAGCTCAACACAGAGCTCAAACCCATGAACCATGAGATCATGACCTGAGCCGAAATTGGACGCTTAACCGACTGAGCCACCTGGGCACCTCTATATTATTTTTTAAGAAAGACAGACTTGAGAAATCTTGGGAAAGTACATGCCACTGAACTTTATTGTAAAATCACCCATATTGAAAGCTAATGGTGTTTTAATAAGCTGCCATGTTCTCTGGGAATAGTTCAGGTACTATTAGATATATCAGACTTCATAGAGGAATGTGAGAAGCATTTCTTTCAATATGTGGAATCCTGTATTATGCTAAGTGTACCAAACTTTAGTTAACTACCATGTGAGCTATTTTGAGAATAGCTTAAAACATAAAAAAATGCTTATGGTTTCTACGTTATTGAAGTATTTTTGTTATATGGTTAAGGGTAGAATTCACAGCAGTGGTTTTCTTCATTGTTTCTGTCACATAGAACGGACTATAGTAATAACATTGGGTAGCCTGCCGTTACAGTAATATTTAATAGGTGCTCTCCACTGAACTAGGCTGTCTCGCAAAGTTGATAAGCCAGTAATTCTGTTTACTAGCAGTACTTGTGTTGAATGCCTACAGACTAGTCCAACAAGAGTATCATGCATTAAAATAATGACTGATTTAATTTTTGGTTTCTAAATAGCTTAGTGGTCAAAAGTATACTATCAGCAAATGGGAATTCTTACCCTGGCTGAAGAGAACATAAACAAGTTATTCAGCTTCTACACTTCTGTTTACTTATTGAACAGTAAGGTGATCTCTAGGTCCCTTAATTAGCATTTGAAACACCAGACTCCAGGATTGTATCTTCACTTGTATATCCATCCAGTAAGCTTTTTAAACTTGAACTTTCGTGGATCCTTGTTACTCTCAGTCTGTTGCTCTCCAATTTATTTTTCTTATAAATAGCAATTCTGGTTGCTTTGGCCTTTAACTTTCACTCTTTGAAAACCTACTCTGGCAACAAATCCTTTTTTTTTTTTTTTAGAACTTATATTTTTGAGTAATCTCTACACCCAGTATGGCGCTCATACTTAAAACCCCGAGATCAAGAGTTGCATGCTCCGTCAACAGCCACACACCCCTATTTTGGCAACAAATCCTTTCAATTCAGTTCTACTTTGAAAATATATCCAGGGGCACCTGGGTAGCTCAGTCGGTTAGCTGTCGACTTCAGCTCAGGTCATGATCTCACGGTTTGTGAGTTCGAGCCCTGCGTCGGGCTCTGTGCTGACAGCTCAGAGCCTGGAGCCTACTTCAGATTCTGTGTCTCCCCCTCTCTCTACCCCTCCCCTGCTCAAGCTCTATGTCTCTCTGTCTCTCAATAATAAATAAACGTTAAAAAATATATATATATAAAGGGGCGCCTGGGTGGCTCAGTCGGTTGAGCGTCCGACTTTGGCTCAGGTCATTATCTCACGGTCTGTGAGTTCAAGCCCTGCATCGGGCTCTGTGCTGACAGCTCAGAGCCTGGAGCCTGCTTCGGATTCTGTGTCTGCCTCTCTCTCTGCCCCTCCCCCACTCATGCTCTGTCTCAGAAATAAACATTAAAATATATATATTTATATATATATATATATATATATATATATATATATATATATATATATATATATATAAATCCAGAGTCTAACCACTTGTCATATCCACCACTGCTGTTCTTAATGTAGCAGCCACCGTGACACCCATTAGCTCTGATTCAGTCCTACTCCTTGCTCACTCTGCTGCAGCCACACTGGCCTCCTTCTTATTCCTTAAACCTGCCAATTCCCCTTCTCTCCCAAAATAACCTTAGCATTTGCTATTCTCTATGCCTGGAAAAATTTTCCTCAGGATAATGTTTTTCCATCATTCACTCACTCCCTTGCTTCTTCCAGGTGTTTGTCTGACTGCCCTGTCTAAACTATCCATATGCATTGTCTTCTTCAGTGTTTCCCTTCCTGCTTTATTTTTACCTTTAGCACTGATTACTGTGTAAAATATTGTATAGTTGTATCATTTTGCGTTTTTTCTCTACTCCTAAAATAAAAGATATATAAGGACAAGGAGTTTGTCTGCTTTATGCCTTGTTGTATCTCAAATTGTAGAATACAACCTGGTATTTAGTAGGTGAATTTTTGGTGAATGACTTTTTTTTTCCCTTAAAGGTGAATGAGTTTCTAATGATAGCTACCTATTATTGAGTCCTCATTCTAATGCCCCAAGTATTATATGTTACCTCATTAAGTCCTAGTTATCATCCAGTGAGGTAGACATCACTAAATTTTACAGATGAGTAATACGAGTTTACAGAAGTCAAATGACTTACTCTCCAGGTCCCACCAGGTTGAATAAACCCAAGTGTCCTAACTCTGGAGCATAAACTCTTAATCATTTCTAATATAATTGACAGTTTGCAAAAATAGTTTCAATGTGTTTTATTCCTAATTTCTATACGTAGCTACCTGATCTCATGAGAAATTTCTTTGAGCTTTACATCATTAGATATAGAGTTAATGGACTAGGCAGGAGTTCCAAGGACCTTTCCACTTATAGAATTTTATAATAAACATTGGCTAGTTAACCAGAATGATTGGGTGGGGGGGGGGGGGAGTGAGATTCCAAAAGTTTGGGGTGGGGGAAGTGAGGTCTGACACAATGTTAATTGTTGTGTCTTTACACTTACCCATTCAGTTGAAGAAACCACAACAGTAGCAGCCGAAGAAGAGGAAGAAGAGGAAGAAGGAGTACTAGTGGTGGAAGAACAGGAGACATCTGTGAAGAAGAAGAAGAAAAAGGACAAAAAGAAACACATTAAGGAGGAACCACTTTCCGAGGAAGAACCGTGCACTAGCACAGCAATTCCTGTATGTTTGTTTTTAATTGCCAATACTTTGTTGGTATGGACAGGGTCTCTGTATTTTATTCTATTCTCTTTATCAGAAATGAGCAAGCAGTTACGGTTTTCAATGATGGAATAGTAAAAATAAAAATGATATTTTTACAAAGAGCCATTTCCTAAACGTAGAATCTTATTGCAAAATAGGTTTGCCTTGAGAAAAAAAGAATATGATTTGCTACAGATCACTTTTGGTTTTTATATTTTTTGGGTTTTTTGTTTTTATATTTTTGCTAAAGATCACTTTCATAGAGGTGGTTTTTATATTTTTAGGTTCTAATCTTTAACCCAAATTTATTTTTAAGGAAAATAGATCTCCTTTGTTCTTATAGGAAAAGTTATTGTTACCCATACATTTACAGCTCTTTCAAAAGCCTTCTTGTTGGTTATTTTCAGAGTCCAGAGAAAAAGAAGAAAAAGAAAAAAAAGAGAGATAATGAGGACTAATTGAAGGGAACCATCTTTGAATCACCTGGATACATCACACTTCAGTCAGGAAATATCAGAGATGCTCTCCAATTGAGAGAACGTTGGATGAAACAAAGTGATTGATCATCTATAGCTTTCCAAACCTATTGGTGTCAAGACACCAATTCTGATAATTTGATTATGTTATTTCTTAGAGTCTTTGTTATACAAATAAAAATATTTTCTTTGTATTTTGAGGCAGTTCTGTGATCTCTGTATTTTAGGTAGACAGCCTTGGCCCTTTATTCTATCTAGCATTTGATGGTTATTGCTTTGATCATTAAAGCTGAGAAGTGAGAGTTGTGACTTGTTAATTTGAAACTTAGCCTTTTGGGAGATCATGTAGATGGACCAATTTGAGAGCCTCACACTAATGTTTCTTTTTTCCTTTTCGGACTCTTTCTCCTTTTCTCCTATTTTTCCGCCTGTGTATTTATTTAAATAAAGCTGTGTTTTGTGTTCAAAATTTTTAAATTAAGTGAGCACAACTTTTCTGTATCTCTTCAGAAAGAAAAAATTGTGTTCCTAAACTTTATTTACTTCAGAGTTCTGAATGGAGCAACAAAGTAATTATCATAGATGCAATTTTTTTCTAAAGTGACAATTTTAAAAGGATAACAAAGTAATTTTATAGTAAAGAATGGGGGAATAACAAGAAAACAAGACCAAAAATAAAATGTCCATGGGTATAAACCAAGATACAGAACACCAAAGAACAGTCTTTTTTTTTTTTTTTATTAAACAGTTTATTTTTAGTTTTTTAATTTTATTTAAATCCAAGTTAGTGTAACATATAGTGTGAGAATGGTTTCAGGAGTAGAAGTTAGTGGTTCATCACTTAAATATATCACCTAGTGCTTATCCCAACAAATGCCCTCTGGGCAGTCTTTGTTTCTAAAATGCAGTATTTAGTAAGTGAACAACAGCCTGATTGACAGCTCTATAATCATGGCAGCCACAAGTTTCATAAGACTGTTAGGTCTTGCATCCCTGTGTTTGCCACAGGCATGATGCTAAAGCCTGGTTCAATAAGCATCCAACAGGTGGAGGAGCCGAAATGATTATAACTTGGCGTTCCACCTCTGCTTTTCATGTAACTGGGAGCAAATCCACAGCCCCTCAACTTTAGTTTCTCACTTGGAAATTAGAGATGATGGTCAGCTTTACCTCTCCACCAACATTGGTTTGTAGAAAATTAGAGAAATTTTCAGAGATGTAAGTACAATTAGATATTTAGAGTATATGCTACATGAAGTACAGGTAGCCATCCCTAGATACAATTGTATAATAAAGCTGATATTATTTTGCTTCTAAGAGAATGTTATCATTTTGCATGGTTCATTAGTACCCCCAGACACATTCTTGATATGGAACATAACATTTTTAACAGCTTTTGATGAAAGTTGCCCTGCAAAGGGCTTTATGGTCAAAAGCTTTTTATCTGAAACAAGATAGACCTTGAGAATGCTAATAAACTTAAAAACCTCGTTGAATCACAGAGCCATCAGCTTTGTTAAGCACTAAAGTCTTAACTGCTTAAAACACTAACCTGAAGGTAGATTCTGGTTCTTTGTGCTAAAATGATGTGCTTGTTCTATTGAAGAGCCTTGGGATCTTAGCCTGAAATCTAAATGTGAAATGGGAAGCACAGGTGAATTTTATATACCTAATTTTGATAGAAAACTTGAATTTCTGTGAGTGTGCCACATAAAATGTTTTAAAACTTAATGATTCTCGAGCACCTGGCTGTCTTCAATTGATAGAGCATGGGGCTTTTGAGGTGTCATAAGGTCAAGCCCACATTGGGCATATACTTAAAAAATCAAAATTTCCTGATTCTCAAAAAAAAAAGATCTAGTCCACATTTTTCCCTTCAAAAATGTAAATATAGGGCACCTGGGTGACTCCGTTAAGCATCCCACTTTGACTCAGGTCATGATGCAGTTTGTGATTTCAAGCACTACATTGGGCTCTCTGCTGTCAGTGCAGGGCCCACTTCAAATCCTCCGTCTCTCTCTCTGTCCGTTCCCTGCTCATGCACTCTCAAAAATAAAAAAAAGGAAATTTATATTTTTTGGCTGAAAGTATTTCTATATGTATCTACTATTTTCTGGGTCTTCAGTGTGCTCATCAAGATTTTGGATAAGCTGTATTCAACCCAGACTCCAAGCTCAGATCACTTTTCTGCAGTTCTTTATTCATTTGTTGCTTTTCTAAGGCCATTTTTAAAAACTTGGCTCAGGCCCATCCTCTATCCCAGCTGTACCACTTAGAATAATGGGCATTAGGGCCAAGTACCTAAAACTTCGAACGTGCATAAAAATCACCTGGGGATCTTGATAAACTAGATCTGAGTCAGTAGATCTGAATTGGAGCCTAAGATTCTTAATTTTTAGTTAGCTCTTAGGTGATTCTTGTTGGAGGCCACACTTAGGATATATAGTAAGGTACTCAGGCAAATTACTTAAACTCTCAGATTTGTCTGAAACTGGGTTGCTCTAAGAATAAGGTGAGAATTTTTTAAGGAGTTTTTAAAGCCATTAATTTCCTTTTGCATCCCTTGAATATCTTCACTCCCCAGTTGTAGACCTTCCCTGTGTGTTCTTACCTGTCCGGGTTTCTGCAATATAGTAGGGCCTTAGTGTTTGTGTATAGTGATGAGGATATGACCTGTGGATGAATTAACTAAGTTTTTCATAACTGTTATATTCAGAAGAAAGCAAAATTAAGAATGCTGAGGTCCCTGGATAACTCAATCAGTAGAGTTATGTGACTCTTGATCTCAAGGTTGTGAGTTTGAGTCTCACGCTGGGTGTAGAATTTACCTTAAAAAAAAATTAACAATGCCACTTTTGATTTTTTTTCTCCCTCCTCATGAGCTTTTTTCTTTTTTTAAAAAAAATGTTTATTTTGAGAAAGAGTATGCGAGCAAGGGAGAGGGAGAGAAAGGGAGAGAGAATCCCAAACAGACTCTGCCGTCACCGCAGAGCCCAGCGCAGGGCTCGAACCCACGAACTGTGAGATCATGACCTGAACGGAAATCGAGTTGGATGCTTAACCGACTGAGTCATCCAGGCACCTCTATTATTTCTTTATATATTTTGGATAGTAACCCTTAATCAGATACATCATTTGCAAACATCTTCTATTCAGTAGGTTGCCTTTTAGTTGTTTGTTGTGCAGAAACCTTATTTTGATGTAATCCCAATAGCTAATTTTTGCATTTGTTTCTCTTAAGTTGCTTTGGCCATTGTCAAAGAAGTTACTGCCTGTGTTCTCTTCTAGAATTTTTATGGTTTCAGATCTCCCATTTAGGTCATTTAATCCATTTTGAATTTATTTTTGTGTATGGTGTAAGAAAGTGGTCTAGTTTTCCCAACACCATTTGTTGAAGAGACTTTCTCATTGGATATTCTTTCTTGGCTTTGTCAAAGATTAATTGGCCCTATAGTTGTGGGTTTTTTCTGGGTTTTCTGTTCTGTTCCATTGATCTGTATGTCTGCTTTTGTGCTAGTACCACACTGTTTCAATTACTACAGCTTTGTAATATAACTTAAAACCCAGAATTGTGATGCCTGCAGCCTTGCTTTTCTTTTTCAAGATTGGTTTGGCTATTCAGGGTCTTTTGTGGTTAATACAAATTTTAGAATTGTTCTAGTTCTGTGAAAAATGCTGTTGGTATTTTGATAGGAATTTCGTTAAATTTTGATAGGAACTGCATTAAGTGAGTAGATTGCTTTGGGTAGTACAGATATTTTAACAATATTTGTTCTTCCATTCCATGAGCATGGAATGTGGAATGTCTTTCCATTTCTTTTTGTCATCTTCAGTTTCTTTCATCAGTGTTTTATAGTTTTCAAAGTACAGGTCTTTCACCTCTTTGATTAGATTTATTCCTGGGTATCTTACTGTTTTTGATGCAATTATGAATGGGATTGTTTACTTAATTTCTCTGTTGCTTCGCTGTTGGTGTATAGAAATGTAACAGATGTTTTCACATTGATTTTTCTATCCTGCAACTTTACTGAGTTTATCAGTTCTAGTGGGTTTTTTGTTGGAGTCTCTCGGACTTTTTTAAAAAAATTTTTTAGGGGCGCCTGGGTGGCTCAGTCGGTTGAGCGGCCGACTTCGGCTCAGGTCATGATCTCGCGGTCCGTGAGTTCGAGCCCTGCATCGGGCTCTGTGCTGACAGCTCAGAGCCTGGAGCCCGTTTCAGATTCTGTGTCTCCCTCTCTTTGACCCTCCCCCATTCATGCTCTGTCTCTCTCTGTCTCAAAAATAAATAAACATTAAAAAAAAATTTTTTTTAATTTTTTATTTAAAAAAATTTTTTTAAATGTTTATTTCTGAGAGACAGAGAGCATCAGTGGGGGAGGGGCAGAGAGAGAGGGAGACACAGAATCAGAAGCAGGCTCCAGGCTCTGAGCTGTGAGCACAGAGCTCGACGTGGGGCTCGAACCCACAGACCTGAGCAGAAGTTGGACGCTCAACCCACTGAGCCACCCAGGTGCCTTATCGGATTTTCTATATATAGTGTCATCTGCAAATAGTGAAAGGTATACTAACTCTTTACCAATTTGGATGTCTCTTATTTCTTTTTGTTGTCCGATTGCTGTGGCTAGGACTTCCCAGCACTGTTAAATAAAAGTGGTTAGAGTGAACATCCTTTTCTTCTTCTTGACCTTAGGGGAAAAGCTCTCAGTTTTTTCCCATTAAGGATGATGTTAGCTGTGAGTTTTTAGTTGGACTTCATTATGTTGATGTATGTTCCCTCTAAACCTACTTTGTTGAGGGCTTTTGTCATGAATGGATGTTGTACTTTGTCAAATGCTTTTTCTTTTTTTTCTTTTTCTTTTTTTTTTTTTTTTTTTTTTTTGCATCTGTTGAAATCATATGGTTCTTATCCTTTCTCTCATTGATGTGATGAATCACATTGATTGATTTGCAAATATTGAACCACCCCTGCAACCCAGGAATGAATCCCACTTGATGGTGGCAAATGATTTTTTTTTTAATGTATTGTTGGATTTGGTTTGCTAGTATTTTGTTGAGGATTTTTGCATTTATGTTCATGAGAGGTATTGGCCTGTAGTCTCTTTTTGTGGTGTCTTTATCTGATTTTGGTATCAGAGTATGATGGCTTCATGTATGAATTTGAAAGTTTTCCTTCCTTTTCTATTTTCTGTAATAGTTTGTGAATAGGTATTAACTCTTTTTATTCTTTCAATGTTTCTTTATTTTTGAGAGAAAGACAGAACACAAGCGGGGGAGGGGCATAGAGAGAGGGAGACACTGAATGCTAAGCAGGCTCCAGCTCCAGGCTGTCAGCACGGAGCCCGATGCAGGGCACAAGGAACTTGAGATCATGACCTGAACTGAAGTTGGACGCTTAACCAACTGAGCCACGCAGGCACCCCGCTATTAACTCTTTAAATGTTTGGTAGAATTCACCTGCGAAGCCATCTGGTCCTGGACTTAATTTGTTGGGAGATTTTTTTTATTACTGATTCAATTTCTTTGCTGGTTATGGGTCTGTTCAAATTTTCTATTTCTTTCTGTTTCAGTTTTGGTAGTTTATATGTTTCTAGGAATTTATCCATTCTAGATTGTGCAGTTTGTTGGCATATAGTTTTTCATAGTCTCTTATAATTGTATTTCTGTGGTGTTGTTATTTCTCCTTTCTTATTTATGATTTTATTTATTTTAGTCCTTTTTCTTGAAAAGTCTGGCTAAAGGTTTATCACTTTCATTGATTTTTTTCTTCAAAGAAATAGCTCCTAGTTTTATTGATCTGTTCTATTGTTTTTTTAGTTTTTCTATCATTTATTTCTGCTCTAATCATTATTTCCTTCCTTCTGCTGGTTTTAGGTTTGTTTATTCTTTTTCAAGTTGTTTTAGGTGTAAGGTTAAGTTGTTTAAGGTTTTTCTTGCTTCTTGATGTATGCCTGAATTGCCATAAACTTTACTTTTAAAACTGTTCTTGCTGTGTCCCAAAGGTTTTAAACCATTGTGTTTTCATCTTTATTTGTTTCCATGTACTTCTTTATTTCTTTCCTTATTTCCTGGTTGAACATTCATTATTTAGTAGCATGTTATTTAACCTCCATGCATTTGTGGTCTTTCTAGATTTTTCTTGTGGTTAGGTTATATATAGTTTCATAGCGTGTGGTCAGAAAGATGCATAGTATGGACTTCCATCTTCTTTAATTTGTTGGGGCCTGTTTTGTGATTTTTTTCTTTCTTTATGAAAATGCTTTAAGAAGACCACTAAATATAAGAGCCTAAATGATAAACTCATGTTTTTTGGGCCTTGAGCTCAGTTTTCTATTATGTCCTATGGCCATTAACTGTAAACTTTATTGCTTTCAAATACAACTTTATAGATTATTTTTTAATAATTTTTCCATTAAAAACATTTCTTGTAGCAAATGTCAAATGGTGATTCTTCTCAAGTATTTATAGTTGTGCTGGGTTTGGTTTTAAGAAGAAATTAGAAGTAATGAGAAGTGGTTTTCAAAACTTGTGGGAATTACAGATACCTGGAGGACTTTTTAATTTTTTTAAATTTATTTTGAGAGAATATTTTTTTTCTTTAAGTTTATTTATTTATTTTGAAAGAGAGCACACAGGGAGGGGAGGGGCAGGGAGAGAGAATTCCAAGCAAGCTCTGCACTGATGGTGCAGAGCCGGATGCATGGCTCAATCCCAGGAACCATGAGATCATGACCTGAGTCAAAATCAATAGAAGCTTAACCGACTGAGCTACCCAGGTGGCCCGAGAACTTTTAAAAAGGTACATTGCTGATTTGGTAGATCTAGGATATAGGGCTCAAGAATATGCACTTTGGGGGCACCTGGGTGGCTCAGGTGACTGAACATCTAACTTTGGCTCCTGTCATGATCTCACAGGTTGTGAGTTCAAGCCCTGCATTGGACTCACTGCTGTCAGCCTGTCAGCTCTGAGCCAACTTCGGATCCTTTGTCCCTCCCCTCCTTCTCAAAATAAAAATTTTAAAACATTTTTTTAAAAAAGAGAAGGGGTGCCTGGGTGGCCTAGTCAGTTAAATGTCTTGACTTTGGCTCAAGCCCAGCATCAGGCTCTGTGCTGACAGCTCAGAGGCTGGGGCCTGCTTCAGATCTTGTGTTACCCTCTCTCTCTGCCCCACTTGTGCTCTGTCTCTCAAAAATAAATAAAAACATTTTTTTTTTAAATATGCACTTTGGAGGCTCCTGGGTGGCTCAGTCGGTTAAGCATCTGACTCGATTTCAGCTCAGGTCATGATTCGTGAGATCAAGGCCCCCAGTCAGGGTCTGTGCTGACATTGTGGAGCCTGCTTGGGATTCTCTCTCTCTGCCCCTCCCCTGCTTGCTCGCTCACTTTCTTGCTTTCTCGCTCTCGCTCTCTCTCTCTCTCTCTCTCAAAATAAATAAACTTTAAAAAAATAGGGGCGCCTGGGTGGCGCAGTCGATTAAGCGTCCGACTTCAGCCAGGTCACGATCTCACGGTCCAGGAGTTCGAGCCCCGCATCGGGCTCTGGGCTGATGGCTCAGAGCCTGGAGCCTGTTTCCGATTCTGTGTCTCCCTCTCTCTCTGCCCCTCCCCCGTTCATGCTCTGCCTTTCTCTGTCCCAAAAATAAATAAATGTTGAAAAAAAAAATTTTTTTTTAATAAAAAAATAAGGAATATGCACTTTGACAAGCTGATGATGTTTATACGCTGACCACTATACTAGGAGGATTCCCTTATATTGCAAACTAATACCTACTTTGATGGCCAAGAAGTCAAGCCTGTGCCTCTTATTAAAATGAGCACCACTGCAATACTGTCATTGGGCAGCAGTTGTGCTATTTCACTAGTTAATTTTGAGGAATCTCCTGGGGCTGGGGACTTAATGTGTACAGTGCTTTTCCCACATAAAAGAGGCAAACTTTGGTTGGGTACAAGAAATAAAATTATCAACCTTCTTTCCTGTCTTAAGAGTTTGATTTTGAAGGAATCTAATTGTTGATTTTATAACTGTTCTGTACATATTTACTATAAAAGTGAAAAAACTTAGCCTATGTTTTATTAAGTTTGTGAGAATAAAACAGATTTAAAGCAGTACAGGGATGCCTGGGTGGCTCAGTTAAGCCTCCAACTTTGGCTTGGGTCATGATCTCACGGTTTGTGGGTTCGAGCCCCAAGTGGAGCCTGCTTGGGATTCTCCCTCTCTCTCTTTGCTTCTCTATCTCCCTCTCCCCCACTTGCACTCATGTGCTCTCTCTTTCTCTTGCTCTCTCTCTCTCTCTCTCTCAAATAAGTAAACTTAAAGCAGCACACACAGAGGAAAAAGCACACAAAAGCATCTCTGAAAGAAACATCAATGAGATAAATTTATGGACTAACCCCATATATGCAAGTGGCTGAGATTTCTCGGTCTTCCTTTGGTTGATTATAACCTTAAAAAGAACGCAAAATCAACATTCATACTAGCATCATTATTTTATCATCTCCAAGTGTCTACTATTTAGTATTTTTCTTTGGAGTAGTTCTAGATTTTGGTTTTGTTTTTTCTGGCTGTTTCATTACAAAGCTGCAATGAATGTCTTTATACATTTGTCTTTATGTACTTGTGTTTCCTTAGGATAAATTTCTAGATGTAGAATTACTATATCAAAGATATACAAGTGTAAAATGGTATCCAGTTTGTGGGGCTGGCTGGCTCCATAGAGCATGTAGCTGATGATCTCAGGGTTGTGAGTTACAAGCCCCATGTTGGGTGTGGAGTCTACTTAAAACAAAAATGACTTAAAACATAGTGCCAGTTTGCCTTCAAAATATTCCAGTAAATTTATACTCCAACCAATAGTGTTAAGAGAAAGCCTTTTCAGGAACTGTCTCATAATTGTCTATTAGCATCTACCCTAACCCCTTACTCGCTAACATAGTTTTTTACATAGTTAACTTTTTAAAAATACTAACATGGGGGGCTCCTGAGTGACTCAGTCGTTTAAGTACCCAACTTTGGCTTGGTCATGATCTCACAGTTTGTGGATTCAAGCCCCGCATCAGGCCCTGCTTTTACGGTGTGCAGAGCCTGCTTCGGATCCTCTGTCTCTCTGACCCTTCCCCCCTGGCACTCTCTCAAAAATAAACGTTTAAAAAATATATTAACTTGAATTAAGTGGTTTAAAATCAGGTAATTTTCCCTTTCTGCCTCTTAAAATTCTGTAGTCAAGATGTACAAGAGGATTTATCAGTACAGAACTGAAATCACATTCAAGGTTTATACACTCCCACCCAATCTTGTGCTATTAACTCAAAGTGGGAATTTGTGTGGATAGAAAATTAACCCCTTCTTCAGAACACTGTACCACTAGGTGCCAGAAAATTGGCCTATGATTCAATGACTAGAACATGAATGCCCACCACCGACCCCAGATTTATGTAAAGAATAACTTGCACAGTTGTAAGCACAGCCCTGCACTGCTTCTGTGGTTCTTAATTACAGACTTTTTTTTTTTTTTAAGATTTTATTAAGTAATCTCTATACCCAACATGGTAAACCTACATCCCTGAGATCAAGAGTTGGTGTGTTTGGGTGGTTCAGTCGATTAAGCATCTATCTCTTGATTTCTGCTCAGGTCATTGTCTGATAGGTTTGTGAGTTCATGCCCCACATCAGGTTCCTCGAGCTGTGGAGCCTGCTTGGGACTCTGCCTCTCCCCCACTCACATGTGCATGTGCTCTCTCTCTCTCAAAATAAATAAATAAACGCTAAAAAAAAAAAAAAAAAAAAAAAAGTCACACTCTACCCACTGAGCCAGGCTGGTGGCCCTTAATTCTGGTCTTTTATCATTTGTTGGAAAGTATAAAGTAGTAGGCTTAAAATAATTAACATTCACTGAGCACTTACCATGTGTCAGGTGCTATTGACTTCTAGTCTAACAACCCTTTCTAACAAATACTATTATTATGCCCACTTCACATATGAGGAAGCTGATGCATAGAGAGCTTAAGGAAAGGAACTTAGTCAATTCCACTTGAATCATTAGGAATGCCTCTTAATTTCTAATGCCTCTAAAGCTCTGTGGTTCTGAAAAGCACAAGCTACTCTATGTTGGAACACTTTCTAAATAGCCTGATGATAATTCAAATCTTGTTGAAATATCTGGCAGGTATATAGATTTTCATCATTTTCTCTTTTTTTTCTGTATGCTTGAAAATGATCATAATTAAAAATCTTATTCTTTTTTTTTTTAACGTTTATTTATTTTTGAGACAGAGAGAGACAGAGCATGAATGGGGGGAGGGTCAGAGAGAGAGGGAGACCCAGAATCAGAAGTAGGCTCCAGGTTCTGAGCTGTCAGCACAGAGCCCGACATGGGGCTCGAACTCACGGACCGCAAGATCACGACCTGAGCCGAAGTCGGACGCTTAACCAACTGAGCCACCCAGGCGCCCAAAAAATCTTATTCTTTAAAGCAGTAGCATTCTATTTATTTTTGCTTTAATTCTAAATAACTCTGAAAACTTCATTTTTATTTTTATTTTTTTAAGTTTATTGAGAGAGCAAGTTGGGGAGGGGTGAGAGAGAGGGAGACAGAATCCCAAGCAGGCTCTGTGCTGTCAGCACAGAGTCCAATGCAGGGCTCAAACTCATAACCCGAGCCGAAATCAAGAGTCCGACGCTTAACCAACTGAACCACCCAGGTGCCCCTAAGACAACAAAAACTTGTAAATTGGAACTTTACAACATTCTTGGTTAACACACATTTGCAGACACCCACTGTGGGCCAGGTGCTTGTTCGATAGAACTCAAGGAAGCAGAAGATGCAGCTGCTCTGCCCTCACAGTTCACAAAGTGAACCTCAAACGTTAGACCCTCCTGCTGAAGTCAGGTTATCATTTAAGTCCTTTCTTGCTTAAGTAAGGGAGAGCTCAGGGAAGCAACAAATAGAGCGAGAGCATGAGAGATGATGAAGACAAAAGCTGCAAAGTGGAATTTGAGTTTATGGAAGAGAAATCCCTCTCCCTTCCTCTGCTAGCTACACACTGAAGAAAGTAGAAAACAGAAATAACAGCAGCAAAGACCTATCCCTTGGCAGGTAATCGAGTTGTAAGTACAGCTGCATCCCTTTGTACCCCATATCTCCACCCTAAAATCACTTCCCAAGATCTTTTGAGCTCTGGCAGGTTGGTACCTGGAGCGCTGTGCTATGCTATAGAAGTGCACAGAAGCCATATGTGAGTCCTTGGGACCTCAAAACTGCTTTCCTAACCTTAGCCAAGAAGCAGAGAAGGCCTTGGTTTCTCGCAGAGGTGGATGTACCTGACTCCAGGAAAAGAATTGGTCAGACAACAAATGCATCTATTTATAACCTATAATCTGCTGGGCCAGCAACATGCTAATAACCAGCTGGATATGATGGAGAGGCCACAAGCCAACTGTCAGAATAGGAAGATCCTTGCACTAGTGGTCGGAGAAAAGGATATACATGAAAGGGCTGCATGAGCCAAAAAGCACTATAAAAAAAAGTCCTTGCTGTTATGAGCTGGTTTCACTACTCACTACTTCATGTCCTTGGGCATGCCCTCTCTGAGCCTCCATGTCTTCACCTATAAACTGAGCCTGAGTGGCTCAGTTAAGTGTCTGACTCTTGATTCATGGATTTGTGAGTTCCAGTGCCTCATCAGCATCCTCATGCACTGTCCTCACACTGACAGTGCAAATCCAGTCACACTTGGAATTCTCTTTCTCTCTCTGCCCCTCCTGTGCACGCTCTCTCTCAAAATAAGTAAGTCAGTGTAAACAAAATGAAATGGAAATTATTCTCTATCTTACAGAGTACTTGGAAACTGAGGTAATTTATGCAAAAATTCCTTATAAACTGAACAAATACATTATTACTCAGAATCTGTTCTACTTAAAAAACAAGAAGATCCAACAGCTAAGTATTCCAGAGAAGTCAGGAGGAGGGATTAGGGAAATTTCCCTGAAAGCCACTTAGCCAACCATTTACTGGACCCATTTTCTGTTAGTTCTGGGCACACAGCTAGACTATATTCCTCAGCTTTACCTGCAGTTAGATGTGGCCATGTAACTGAGTTCTAGCCAGTGGAATGGTAGTGATGTGCTGATGTACATCTCTTGAAGGCCTGCTCTGTAAAAATCCCCACTGCACCCAATGCCCTATCCCTGCTGCTACTGGCTCCATGCAGACAAATGGTAACTATGGAGGCCTGGTGTTGAGATACAGAAGCTACAAGGTAAAAGAAACTTGGGGCCCTGAGTCACCACCAGTGGCTTGGAGGCCAGCTACCCACTGAACTTTATAGAGGAAGAAATAAACTTACTACATTTGGGCCATTAAATTAGCTTGAACCATATGAACTTGCCAATATTTGACTTTATGAAGTAAAAAAAATAGGGATGTCTGACTGGCTCCGTAGGTAGAGCATATGACTCCTGATCTTGGGTTTTAAGTTCAAGCCCCACGTTGGATGTAGAGTTTATTTTATTTTATTTATTTATTTATTTATTTATTTATTGTTTATTTATTTTTGAGAGACAGAGTGTGAGCAGGGGAGGGGCAGAGAGACAGAGAAAGACACAGAATCTGAAGAGGCTCTAGGCTCTGAGCTGTCAGCACAGAGCCCGACACAGGGCTTGAACTCACAGGCCGTGAGATCATGACCTGAGCCAAAGTCGGACACTTAACTGACTGAGCCACCCAAGTGCCCCAGAGTTTATTTTAAATAAGCCCTACGTTGGGTGTAGAGTTTCCTTTAAATACATACATACATACATACATAAATTTTTTTAAATTAATTTCATATGATTCTCCCTGATAGATCATTTGATTTGCTTTAGCAGCCACTGTAACAATACGCCATTTTAAAGGAAGTCTTTTTGACAGCCACATTTTCAAAGGTGAGAAGGAAAATTATTATTATTGAGCTCATGGAACAAAGATTATAAACTGCTTGCCTTTGATCCAGCTTTGGATGCAAAAATACATGATTTGCTCCACAAAATGTTGGCCCACATAGTTTTCAAAGGTTGAATTCAGAGCCAAATCATGCAGAAGTCAAAAATGTATTTTCTATGTCATTTGTTTTTTGACCTTCAGAATCAATGTAGCAAAAGACAAAACAAAACAAAGCAAAAAAACCTAAAACCAAAAACTAAGGAAGACAAAAGGACAAAACCTCTTTAATAAACAAAGAATTAAACTATTTAGATCTTAAAAGAAAGACAGAAAAATTTATAATTAAGTGGTTGATTCATTGGTGGAACATGTGACTCATCATCTCGGGGTCATGTGTTCAAGCCCCACTTTGGGCATAGAGCTTACTTTAAAAAAAAAAAAAAGGGAAGGAGGGGTGCCTGAATGGCTCAGTTGATAAGCGTCCAACTCCTGGTTTCAGCTCAGGTCATGATCTCACAGCTGGTGTTTGAGCCCCGCATCAGGCTCTGTGCTGGCAGTGCAGAACCTGCTTGGGATTCTCTCTCTCTCCCTCTCTCTGCCCCTCCCTTCCTCTTGCTCTCTCTGTCTCTCTCAAAAATAAACATTTTTTTAAAAAGAGGTAAGGAATTTTTTCTAAAGTATATGAAATTCAGGGGTGCCTGGCTGGCTCAGTCAGTAGAGCATGCAGCTCTTGATCTCAGGGTCCTGAGTTCAGGCCCTACATTGGGCATAGAAATTACTTAATAAAAAAATTATATGGAATTCAGAAAACATAAAGGAAATGATTGACAAAATTGACCACGTAGAAACTTGTATGGCAAAAATAGTGTAAAATAGTCAAAATGTGACAAAGAGATGGTTTCTCTAATATATAAAGAGGTTGAATTAATAAGAAAAAGATAGAAGAAAAGACTGGGGCGCCTGGGTAGTTCAGTTGGTTGAGCGACCCACTCTTGATTTCAGCTCAGGTCATGATCTCACAGTTGTGAGATGAGCCTTGAGTCAGGCTGTACACTGATCATGGAGCCTGCTTGGGATTCTCTCTCTCTCTCTCTCTCTCCCTCTGCCCCTCCCCTCTGTTCACGCTCTGTCTCTTTCTAAAAAAGAAAAAAGAAAATACAAATAATACGTAATCTTACAAAAAGAGTGTACAAGGGGGGCACCTGAGTGGCTCAGTTAAGCGTCTGACTTCAGCTCAGGTCTTGATCTCACAATTTGTGTGCTGACAGCTCAGAGCCCAGAGCCTGCTTCAGATTCTGTGTCTCCCTCTCTCTCTCTCTCTCTCTGCCTCTCCCCTGCTTGTGCATTCTCTCTCTCTCTCTCTCTCAAAAATAAATAAATATTAAAAATAAATTAAAACTAAAACAAATAAAGAGTGTACAAGGAACACCTGGCTGGCTCAGTCAGTGGAGCATGTGACTCTTGATCTCAGGGTTGTTAGTTTGAGCCCCACATTAGGTGTAGAGATTACTTAAAAAAATAAACAAACTTAAAAAAATTGAAATAAAAATGTAAAATAATTGAACCTGTAGTCAAAAAGTATCACAATGTGGGGCACCTGGGTGGCTCAGTCAGTTAAGCATCCAACTCATGGTTGGACAGTGCAGAGCCTACTTGGAATTCTCTCTCTCCCTCTCTCTCTGCCCCTTCCCTGTTCACTCTGTCAAAATAAATAAATAAACTTAAAAAAAATTTAATTAAAAATAAAACTATCATGATGTATGTTTTATCTGAAGCTATGACACTGGCTATTTGGTTTTTTGTTTATTGATTTGGTTTTTTTTCTCTGCAGAGATCATGAGGGGGTACATATTTTTTGATAGTATTGTGGTTTCATCAGTGTAATCAGCAAGACTTTTCCAGTAAAGAACAAAGTGGAAAGTGGGAGGATAAATGAACAAATTATTTGAGATTCATCATTTCCCCACACTTGCCCTTACTTAATCCCCAATTACCAGTCTTTATACTTGAGGCTGAGAAATCACTCCATGATTTTGAAGGTTTTGAATGTCTCATCCCCATTTTGTAGAACTAGAATCATAGAAGAATTAAGGTAGGAGAATTATAACTCCAGCTTCTACCTGTTTAATGTATTTGAGAAACATGTTTGTGAAGTGCTAGATTGAGGACCAAAGGGTTGTAAATATAAGTTAATACAAATGATCTGATTTCATCTTAAGTGATCTATAATGATTTGGAAGAGCACAAATAGATATTAAGATTTTGCTTCATTTTCTCCTTGTTCTAGATGTGCTTTTCTCTTTCCCATAGTCTTCCGTGGAGGCTTCCTCCATCTCTCATCAATTCTTCTCAAATCACAAATGTTTTCCCAGCCTGTGAAATCTAGTGACTGGCTGGCCAGAGCATTACGGCAATTGTGTTCTTCTGAAGGAAATCCTTTTTTTAACTGCCAGGAATTTCAGGCTCCAAACTTGGGGGGGCGGGGTCGGGGGGGGAGACTTTTTGGCATAATGCCGGGTAATTGCCTTCTTTCCCTTTAGCCAACTGAAGGCGACTGGCTGGAGCCCAAGGGTAAAACCACAGTCTCCCATGGCTGCAAGGGACAGACTTTCAGGGATCCTGGGAGATTGAGACCAGTCATTTCTCCTTCCATACAGACAAGACTTCTTTCAAACCACAGCCTGGCAGAACTTTAATGCTTTCCAAGGAGAAATCATACGACTCTATTCATCACAACAGCATTAAAAACAATACAATAAAGCATTGTTTTTCGTCTAAAACAGAGATTGGCAAACTTTTTCTGCTAAGGATCACTATGACATAGTGATCATGACCTGAGCTGAAATCAAGAGATTGGCAAACTTTTTCTGCTAAGGACCAGTAAATATTTTAGGCTTCACAGACTATATGCTTTCTATTGCAACTACAGCAAAAATAGCTGTAGACAATACCTAAGCAAATGAGCATGCTTTCCAACAAAACTTTGCAGGCACTTACCTGAAACTAATGTAACTACATTAGTGTATCAACTACAATAAAACAAAAACAAACAAACAAACAAAAAACGGGTGTCTGAGTGGCTCAGCAGTTAAGCGTCTGACTTTGGCTCAGGTCATGATCTTACAGTTCGTGGGTTCGAGCCCCGCCTCAGACTCTATGCTGACAGCTGAGTCTGGAGCCTGCTTCCAATCTGTTTCCCTCTCTCTCTGCCCCTCCCCCACTCCCATTATGTCTCTGTCTTTCAAAAATGAATAAAGGTCAAAAATAAATAAATAAACAAAGAAAACTTTGTGGACACTGAAATTTGAATTTCATTTAATTTTCACATCACATAAAATAATTCTTTTTTTCCCAGCCATTTACAAATGAAAATTTTTTAGCTCATGGTCTATATAAAAACAAGCCTATAGTTTATTGACCCTTGATCTAAATTACTGGTTTTAAACTGCTTTGGCAAGTCCTCTGAGGGGAAAAGGAGTTGGTTGGACTTGGCAATTCGCATTCAGGCTTTCATTATTGTAGCCATCCCCCTTTTTCCTGTTTTATAATTGGGGCTCCCAGGTTTGGGGGATTTTTTGTTTGTTTGTTTGTTTGTTTGTTTTGGGAGTTCTTAACTTTTTTTTAATTGAAGTATAGTTGACATACAATATTATATTTGTTTCAGGTATAAAACATAGTGATATGACATTTACATACATTATGAATGATCACCACAGGAAGTCTAGTTACCATCTGTCACCACAGAAAGTTATTACAATATTGCTGACTATCCCCTACATTGTACTTACATCCCTGTGACTTATTTATTTTATAACTGTAAGTTTGTACCTTCCCAGGTTTTGTTTTATATATGGAGAGGTTTCCATAAAAAAACCAGAATCTCCTTTTTGCAATTTCAGCCCATTTTCTTTTGCCCTTCCCTCTGTGAAGATAGAAAATAGTAGCTAGCTTACTTTAAGGGCCTTTCAAAAAATGATCAACAGGGGTGCCTGGGTGGCTCAGTTGATTAAGCATCCAACTTCAGCTCAGGTCATGATCTTGCAGTCTGTGAGTTCAAGCCCACATCAGGCTCTGTGCTGATGGCTCAGAGCCTGGAGCCTGCTTTGGATTCTGTGTCTCCCTCTCTCTCTGCCCCTCCTCCACTCACACTGTTTCTCTCTCTCAAAAGTAAACATTAAAAAATTAAAAAAAAAAAATCAACAATTCAATCTTAAATAAGTCTTGTTCTTTCATCTGCCTTGTAAGTCAGTCACATTTTGCCAATGCTTTAGTTTGTATTTGAGATCTTTCTTTTTAAAAAAAATTTTTTTTAACATTTATTTATTTTTGAGAGAGAGAGACAGAGCATGAGTGGGGGAGGGGCAGGGAGCGAGAGGGAGACACAGAATCTGAAGCAGTCTCCAGGCTCCGAGCTGTCAGCCCCCGATGGGGGCTCAAACTCACAAACTGTGAGATCATGACCCGAGCCAAAGTCGGTCATCCAACCAACTGAGCCATCCAGGGACCCCTGTGTTTATGATCTTTCTCTCCAAGTTCTCAAAATCCCTCAGAATTCCACAGACTGAAATAATATCTCACAGGGATATTGTGAGATATCCTTGCTGTGCATCCCCGCATCTTTTCTCTATTAGTCAGGGTGTCCAACAGCACCCTGGCTGGAGGGAGAGCCCCCATTGTGCTTAGAAGGAAGAAACAAGTGGCAAGGCTAAGAAGACTGCTTGGGCTTGGAGTCTGGTCTGAGATCTAAGAGAGGTTTTTTTTTGTTGTTTTTTTATTTTTTATTTTTTTAAAGTTTATTTATCCTGAGTGAGACAGAGATGTGAGTGGGGGAGGGGCAGAGAGAGGAGACAGAGTCCCAAGCAGCTCTGCACTGCCAGCACAGAGCCTGATGCAGGACTCCAACTCATGGAACTGTGAAATCATGTCCTGAGCCAAAACCAAGAGTCGAATGTTTAACTGACTGAGCCACCTAGGTGCCCCTAAGAGAGTACTTATGTGGGATAAAAAGGCCTGAGGTCAGAATCCAGGAAAATTTTGAATAGACAAGAAACAAAGTGGGCAGTAAATGAGAACAAGCAATTTAGGGTAGGTGCCATGAGTAACACAGGGGTGCTTCAATATCATCTCCTATGCTGCATGTTTGTATGTATGTATGTATGTATGTATGTATGGAATAAATTCTACCCCTAATGTGGGGCTCAAACTCATGACCCAGAGATCAAGAAGCACATACCCTACTGACTGAGGCAGCCAGGAGCCCCTCCTATGCCTCTTTTATACAAAAATAATGCATGTTCATCACAGAAAAAAAAAATTATATACTGGGGCACCTGGCTGGCTCAGTCAGTGGAGCATTCAACTCTTGATCACGAGGTTGTAAGTTCAGGCCCCACATTGGGTGTAGAGATTACTTAAAGATAAAATTTATAAATGAATGAGTGAATGAATGAATGATTACTTACAGATAAAATATATAAATGAATGAATGAATAAAATCTTTTGAAAAATTATATACCAGGGGCACCTGGGTGGCTCAGTCGGTTGGGCACCTGACTCTTGATTTCGGCTCAGGTCATGACCTTGAGGTTCATGGGTTTGAGCCCTGCATCAGGCTCTTCACTGACAGTGGGGAGCCTGCTTTGGGGTTCTCTCTCTCTCCCTCTTTCTCTGCCCATTCCCCAACTTGTGCACTCTCTGTCTCTCTCAAAATAAATAAATAAACAAAAAATTATATACTAGGGGCACCTGGGTGGCTCAGTCTGTTGACTGTCTGACTTTAGCTCAGGTCATGATCTTGCAGTCAGTGGGTTCAAGTCCAGCATCAGGCTCTGTGCTGACAGCTCAGAGCCTGGAGCCTGCTTCAGATTCTGTGTCTACCTCTTTTTTTGCCCCTCCCCTGCCCATGCTGTCTCTCTCAAAATAAATAAACATTAAAAAAATAAAAAAAAATTATATACTAAAGAATTAAAATCACCCATAATTCTGTCACTCGGAGATAATAACTGTTAACAATTTGGTGTGTGTCTTCCCAGAATTTTTTCTATGACCATACATATTTATAAATTTTAAATTCTCAGTTGTGTCATTTGAATGTCTCATGAGCAATTCAGATTCACTGTGTGCCATAAAAGTTTCTTCATCTCTAAACCTGTTTTACTGATATCCAGTGCCCATTTCAAAACTTTGAAGTTCCTGGTCCTGGTTCTCCCTTACCACCATCCCATGGATCATTAACTCTCCCGGTTAGCTCTTCTTTTCCGAAAGTCAGAATAGTCACACTTTTACCCGTTCTTTCTAAAACATAAATCTGATTTTTTATTCTTAATATAAAACATTTTTATTTCAAAAGAGAGTCTTTATATTTGCATAACTAAAAAACAGACTCCCTGGTGTAGAGTGGGCAGTACCTCTGCCAACTAATATCCTGTTATCTGCTGGACATTTGAAAAGTATCCATTGTCAGGGATACCAGTAAAAGCTGGTGCAAAATAAATTCATTAATTAATTAAAATAAAAGCTGATGCAAAGCCATCGTTGGTCCCTACAAAGTCAGGCATCAGTACCTGAAAGGTGAGTTCTAGAGACAGAAGAGGTACCTTTGGATCCTAGCTCTAAAATGAGTTGGTGGAGCACCTGGGTGCCTCAGTGGGTTAAGCGTCTGACTCTTGATCTCAGCTCAGGTCTTGATGTCAAGATTGTAAGTTCAAGCCCCATGTTGGGCTCCATGCTAGACATGGAGCCTACTTATAAGTAAGTAAATAAGTAAATAAATAAATAAAGTTGGTTTTATTATATTTATTACATTATGAGGGCTCCTGGTGGGCCCAGTTGGTAGGGTATGCAACTCTTGATCTCAAGGTTGTAAGTTTGAGCCCCACGTTGGGTATAGAGATTACTTAAAAATAAAATATTTAAAGTGAGTTGATTATGGAAGTGGAGGTGTCTGATGCTGAGTAAACCTGGTAATTCAGAATCTAAGGACTATTTGGAAGTGGGTAATTAATCTCAATTAACAGGAGTGCCTTCTCCTTAGGGTCTGAGAAACTCTGGAGAGAGGAGGTATCCCCAGATGGCGGGTATGCTCTCACAGTCTGCCATATTAATAACAGATAACATTTACTGAGCACTTACTGTGTACCAGGCACTGTGCTAAGAGCTTTGTTTTCATGTTCTCTTATTCCTCATCCCAGCACTCTGAATGAGACATGTTTATCAGAAGAGGAAAGAGAGGCTTAGATGCTATGTTAAATAATTGGTCCAAGGCTAGAAAGTGCAAGAGCTGAGATTGGAGCCCTGGCTAAGTGACTTCAGAGTCCTGACTTTTATGTCATTTGGCTGCTGCTGTCCATACTCAGGACTCCACAGTGAGGACTAGTGTCAGACAGAAGAGGAGGTTACCCAGGAGGACAACTCCTATGGTCTAGTAGAAGCTAGGGCCAGGGTATAAACCCGGACTCTGAAGGGAGTGAAATTCCTCAGGCCCAAACTGTTACCCCAAAGCTTCTGTGTTTGAGCAAAGGCCTGAAACAGAGAGACATCCACAGTAAAACAAGCCTGTTTTAGGCTGTTGAAGAGACTCTGGGTGGGGAATTAGCTACCCTGGAGAATGAGGCCAGAAATCTGCCGTTATCCAGTCTGCTGTGTCCACTGCTGTCAGTGCAAATTCTTTACCTGCTGCTCATCCAATTTAACAATCCATAGACAGAGTTAACAGAAACCTTTGGGATTCCAAAAAACACTTGTCACATTGTAGCTCTCACTTCAACAATATATGGCCCTTGCAAGTCCTAGACACCTGAAGATCAGCTGTACATTCACTAGCAAGTATTGCTTGAGTACTAGCTTTGTTTTAGGCACTGTGTCAGATGCTAGGGATACGGCAGTGAACAAGAAAAACGGTCTCAGGGCACCTGGCTGGCTCTGTCAGTAGAGCATACAACTCTTGATGTTGGGTTTGTGAGTTCAAGCCCCATGTTGGGTGCAGATCCAATAAGTAAATAAGTAAATAAATAAATAAATAAAAAGAAAGAAAATCTAAAAAAAAAAAAAAAAGAAAAAAGATAAACAGTCTCTGTATTCATAGAGCATAGGGCAGAAAGCAGGTGACAGGTGGGTAATTTGTAACAAGGTGTGAGGAATGATGTGATGGGACAGTACAGTACTCTAGGAAAGTACAGAGCAAAGAGATTTTCCAGCTTCGAGGTTAAGGAATGTCTCCTTGGGGAAATAACTTTTAAGGTGAGACCTGAAGAAATAGGTGTTAGCAAGTGAAACGTGAGCCACCTAGGCAGAGGTAAGGTAGCCTAGTGGAAGGAGATGGAGAAGCTGCCAGAGAAGAGTGAGGTCAGCAGTTGGAAAGGGAAGTGGAGTTCAGGGAGGGGCTTTGGTTGTTGTTGATATGTTTATTTTGCAAGATAGGAGAGGTTTTACAAGATGGGAGAGAAAAAAAATGAGGGTAAAAATATAAACAATTGGTGGATTTGTGTAAAGGGTAAAGGGTAAATGGGAAAAGTTACCCCCTCCAAAGACAAGTGAGCAAATCATGTTAATTCCCTGCTTGTAACTAAGTCTCTAATGACTCCCCATGACCTGGAAATCAAAATTCTTTAGGACTTCCATGGTTTCTGAGATGTGGGCCCTGCTTATCTGTCTGGCCTTATCTCCTTTCATTCTGTTCTTCATCACAGCCTTCCAGCCACATGGATCCTGGAGCACTTTAAGCTCATTCCTGCCTCAGGGTCTTAGGACTTCCAGTTACCTTTGTCTGAAATACTCTTCCTCCAACTCAGCACAGCACGGATTTCTCATTCAGGTTGTAGTACATAGATTTCTTCCTCTAAGAAGATTTCCCCAACCACATTTCTAACATTTTCTCATCCGTCTACCCCAGACTTTTCAGTATCACAGTTATGTCTGCCTCCTCCAGTAGACCGAAAATCCCCAGAGAGCAGGATCTACTTTGTCTTGAGCATCACCCCACCTCCTGCACCCAATTCAGTAGAAAAGGATCTACTCAATAAATAGTTTTTGAATGAATAAATTAACAAATGAGGAAGGAGATTGTTGCCAGAGAGCACATTAGTGAAGGAAGTGGAACAGTGTTGATGATGAGGTTCGGGTGTAAAAGTGGGTGTGAATCCCTCAGTGCATTGGAGGCAGCTCACTGAATAAATGATGAATGAAGAAAGTAGATATCTATGGAGCACAGAACAATAATGTTGCATAGGAGGAAAAGACAGTTCCTATTGTTTCCCTATTTCCTTCCCGTCCTTGGAAGCTGGAAAAGGAGCTGCCATGGATTAAGGCATTTGCTTCTACTTGTCATTTGAATCTTTACTGCACTCCTATGGTATAGAAGCTGGAAAGTAGCCCAAGGGAGTCAAAATCTTGACTTTGATTTATAAACATGTTTAAAAAAAAGAAAGAAAGAAAGAAAAAGAAATTGTGGTTATGACCTACCCATAGTCAAGAAATCTCTTTGACTTCCATGGGTTTGGTATTAATGGAAGCCTTTTATCTCCAGAACTTTGTACTTGTGCTGCCAAGCGGAGGAGGGGAAAATGCAGAAAGCTCTGTCTGCATAATCACCCCCCTGCTGGCCCTCCCCAAATTCAGAGCTTGCTTGAAGGCTCACCCCCCGCCCCCCCCTGGTTCTCAGAGGCCCCAGGCTAGCATGAGAAATCAGTGGGAAAATGTTCCTTTAGATGTCAAAGCCACAGCTTCTACCAGAAAACTGGGGACAGATGAATAAAGCCCCAGGCAAGGACAGGCAGGTCCTTATGTTGCTTATGTGAACATTCTAAAAATTTCCTCATAAATGCTGAGCCTGGAGTTCTTAGACAAAATGCTAATAAGTTCTGCCCTAAAACACATTTATAAAATTAAAGGCACTTCACCCTCTCCCTCATGGCCTCTGTCTTTTGACAGGGCCACTTTCAAGGGGGAAATAGCTTATTTTAAAGTGTATTTTGCAATCCATGGCTCCCTCCAAAGAATTATCTTTTCTCCCATTTTCTATAAGAATTTTAATTTATTTTAATTTATCTTATTTTTTTTAGATGTTTACTTTATTTTTGAGAGAGAGAGATAAAGAGAGAGAGAACAAGCGGGGGTAGGGCAGAGAGAGAGGGAGACAAAGGATCCAAAGCAGGCTCTGTGCTGTCAGTGCAGAGCTCAATGTGGGCTCCAACTCAAGAATCCTGAGATCACAACCTGAGCTGAAGTCGATGCTTAACCGACTGAGCCACTCAGATACCCTAAGAATTTTTAAATAAAAGCTTTAATTTTGGAATAATTTTAGACTTAGGGAAAAGTTGCACAGTTAGTACAGAGTGCCCATAAAATCCTCTTCAGTTTCCTCTATTGTTAACATCTTTTCTTAATTACTACAGTACATTTGTCACAACTAAGGAATCGATATTGGCCTATTACTGTTAATTGAACTCCACACTTTATTTGGATTTCATTAGTTTTTTTCCCTGATGTCCTTTTTCCATTCCAGATTCCATCCACAATATCATAGTATGCATCTTTTGGCTCCTCTGGGCTGTGACAGTTTCTCACATTGTCCTATTTATTTATTTATTTATTTAGTACGCACTGTACCTGACTCAGGGCTGAAACTCACGAACCATGATATTTTGACCTGAGCCAAAATCAAGAGTTGACGCCTAATCTTAACTGACTGAGCCACCTAGGCACCCAGAGCATGCAACTTTTGATCTCTAGTCAGGAATCTGAGCCCCACGTTGTGGGTAGAGGCCATCCTCCCTGGAAAAACCAGTGGAGGAGGAATGGGGTATGACAAGGCATGGAGATCAAGCTCACCTCCTGGAAGAGGGAGCATTTACATATATTAAATGGAATTCTTTTGTCAGGAAGATTTGTTTCTTCTTCCCCATTTATTTATTCATTAATTCATTTTTATCTAAAAGACTCATACGAATTTTTACTTTGAGTTGTAAACCAACATGTATTAACTTTATTACTCAAATTGTTCTCATTTTGGCCATCTGGAGTTCTTTCAGGTTGGTCTTTGTGTCCCTTTGACATGTTCCTGTCTTACAAAAATTGTTAAATTTATTTATTTATTTTGAGAGAGAGAGAGAACAAGCAGGGGAGAGGGGTAGAGGGAAGGAGAGACAGAATCCCAAGCAGGCTCCATGCTATCAGCTCAGAGCCCGATACCAGGCTAGAATGACCTGAGCCAAGATCAAGAGTCGGCCACCTAACTAACTAAGCCACCCAGGTGCCCCTGTCCTTATAAAACTTTTAAAATATACAAATGAAAGCTGATCGCTTATATTTTGAGGCAGTTTTTTCTTAACATTACATACAAGGTCTTGGCAATCCCCTAGTGACTCTAGAAGAGATTTCACTTTAAAAGGTAATGTTTTCCTAATCTGATTGTGCTGATATTATGAGTCATGGTTTAACTACTTTGATTTGTTTTTTTTTCCCTTGTTAAAAAATGTTACACTAGTAATCTGAGTTCATTGTAGAGAAATTGGAAAATTCAGATAAGAAATAGAAGAAATTAGCCATTATCTCATTATATCTTGCTGTACTTTTTTCCTTCCCAGGATGTGTATGTATTCATGTGCATATACCTCCAACCAGTATATTAATATCTTTCTTACATCATTAGATACATTTAATGGATATTTAACTTGTTTTCTACTTCTTTGCTATTATAAAATCCTTGTATATATTTTATTTTTATTTTTTACTTTTATTTTTTTTTAATCAGAAAACATTTGCTTTTACTTGGAATACAAAGAAAAATTTATTTTTCACTTCTTGCTTTACTAAGGTAGCAAGTGGGAAATGGTCACTTGATGGGGCACCTGGCTGACTGGGTTCTTCTCTTCCTAGCCCAAGCCAGAATTCATTTGCCAGTCTCCAATACAGTTGGGTGGCCATGTGACTGTGTTCTGGCCAACAGAATGTGAGCAGGACTGAAAGCACCACTTCTAGGTCCATAAAAACCTCACAAGCACACTCCTCACTCTTTGGCTATCCATTTTCCTGCTGAATGGAGAGGACTTTGAAGACAAAGAGAAGGGCGGAGCCACAAGATGGAAAAAGCCAGTGTTCTTGAATGATTATATGGGACAGAGCCCCTTCCCCTCCTTGTCCTACCTCCTCCTTCCCCTCTCTTTCCTTCCCCTCTCTTTTCCTTCTGATTCTTCCTTTCTTTTTTCCTTCTTCTCTCCAGCCCCTCCACCAACCCATATTGGACTGTAAACAAGAGAAACAAACTTTTATTATGTCAAACCACTAGACTCTCAGGGTTCATTTATTATGACAGCTGAATTGTTTCTCTATGCAATACACAATGAACACCTGTTGGGATGAGCACTGGGTGTTGTATGGAAACCAATTTGACAATAAATTTCATATTAAAAAAAAAGAAATATACCTTTTGGGATATTTCCTTAACTGAGATGTCCTACTCTGAGAACATTTTCTCCTTCTGCACAAATGGGAGTGAGCCTGCATAGTGAAGAATTAACCAAACAGAAGTCTGGCCTTTGCACTGAGCTATCGGGAGCTAATTGCTAGGCTATCTTTACAATAAACTACCCTCTGGGAAGGTTTCTCCTGCTTGCAGTAGAAAGAACATTGGCTAAGATGCTATGTATATTTTTAAATATTTTGCATAAAATGAGGCAATGAAGTCTAGAGGGGAAAAGTGCCACACTGTCAGATCTGTGTTCTAGACCTCTTCAGCCACATCTGTGTCCTTAAACTTTCTTTCTTTTTTTTAAGTGTTTATTTATTTTTGAGAGAGAGAGAGCAGGGGAAGGGAGAGAGAGAGGGAGACAGGATCCAAAGTAGACTCCATGACCACAGACAACCCGATACAGGCCTCGAACTCATAAACCATGAGATCATGACCTGAGCCGAAGTCGGCCTCTTAACTGACTGAGCCCCCATGTCCTTAAGCTTTCAACATGTCCTAAGTTCTCTAGACCTCAGTTTTGTTATCTGTAAAATGTATGGTGGGACTAGACAGCTTTAATATTCTTTGGTTCTATTTCTTTCTTTTCTTTTCTTTTTTTTTTTTTAATGTTTATTTACTTTTGAGAGACAGAGAGAGAGCAGGGAGGTGCAGAGGGGCGGGGGGATAAAGGATCTGAAGCAGGCTCAGTGCTGACAACAAAGAGCCAATGCGGGGCTTAAACTCATGAACTGTGAGATTATGATCTGAGCTAAAATCAGATGCTCAACCGAGTGAGCCACTCAGGTGCCCCACCTTTGATTCTATTTCATGTGGTTCTCACACAAACTACATGCAGCAAGGCAGGTAAAAGAGAAAGGTTTAAATATTCATCTAAAGTTTTTGGTCCTAAATATCCTAACTTTTCCCCAGAGAAGACCCAAAGGATACCAGAGGTGTCATTTTATAGAGACAGTCCTCAGAAATGTGATTTGAAGAGCACCAGATATCCTTTTTTTTTTTTTTTTAATGTTTATTTATTTTTGACACAGAAGAGACACTAGCATGAGCCAGGGAGGAACAGAGAGAGAGGGGAACACAGAATCCAAAGCAGGTTCCAGGCTCTGAGCTGTCAGCACAGAGCCCAATGCAGGACTCAAACTCACAGACTGCAAGATCATGACCTGAGCGGAAGTCGGATGCTCAACCGACTGAGCCACCCAGGCACCCCCAGATATCCTTTTTTATCTAAAAGTATCTCTTTTACCTGCCTCACACCTCTGCACTAAACTTGACTGCAAGCTCCTTTCCTTGTATCTGCCTTTCCTTGTATCTTTCCTTTCCTTGTTATGCTTGCCCCTCAAAGTCTTACCTGCTAACACCTCTACTCTTCACCTCTAAGAACACCAGTGCAGCTGTTTCATATACAAATGTTTCCATCATAACATATGTGCTAACCCTTAAAGTGACAAGCATAATGGAAGCATGTGCAAAGGGTGATGGGATTCACAGGAGGGAGTAGCAACTCTTTAAGGAAAATTTGGAAAGGTTTCACTAGGAAGCTTGCAGGATTCTATCCATCCATTTGGTGGATGGATAGAATTTTGCCTGGTAAACACAAAGGTTTTTCCAGGTGAAGAGAATAGCATGCGCTTTTTTAAAAATTAAGTTTATTCATTTATTCTGAGAGAGAGAGAAAGAATGTGACTGGGGGAGAGGGAGAGAGAGAATCCCAAGCAGGGTCCATGTTGTCAGCACAGAGCCCAACTTGGGGCTTGAACTCACAAACCGTGAGATCATGACCGTGAGATCAAGGGTCAGATGCTCAGCTGACAGAGCCACCCAGGCACCCCAGCATGAACTTTAATTATAAGATACTTCTTTTGAAATAGAAATACACCACTTGAGATAACACATTAGAGATAACACTATCATCCTACTCTAAGTTAGTCTATTGACTTATTTTCCCAATTATTTGAAGGTTCCAGGGTAACATAAGAATTCTGGGTTCCTGGAAAAATGGGAAAAAAGATTAGAACTAGAAGTGTTCAAATCATTTTTGCAATCATTAATTTATTTAACTCTGACTGAGGTAGTGAGGAATAAGGACACTAAGGCTCAGAAAGAGTGTTTTGATCACTAGCTGAAGGATCACTTTCCTAACTAGCAGAGCTGGACTAGAATCCAGGCATCTTGACTATGTCTAGCATGCTTTTTATTGCACTTCTGGAACAAATATGGCCCTCAGGGTGACATGATGAGAGACCTTCAAAAGAATCCACAGGAAGGGATATATTCAATAATAGCAAGTTCAAGGCAAACATTGTGAAAAATTATAGTGTTCTGAAAAACAAAGGCTGCAACCATGTAATGTTGGATGATTGTTTTTGAATTCCCTTGATTCCCCATCAAGTTGGGTCCTGCACAGACATCAAATTCACTCTTTGTTTATTACTTGGCTTGAGTTACTAAAGTCAGTTGATCACATGCTATGGGATGCAGCCCAAACACCTGAGGGCTGATTTCTTCCCACCTCTGCTTTGTGATGAAAATTTCTCAAGTAAGTAGGTGTTATTTGCCAAGAGAGAACTTTACTTTAAAATGCTTAACAGGAAGCAAAGAGTCCTGGTTTCTTTTTCTTAAGAAACTTTTGAGTAAATAAGTGGGAAAATTTACTTGAAACGTTTTTTTTTTTTGTTTTGTTTTTTTTTTTATAACTCATTTGGGATTAACTTACTATTTAAGCATGTGATACTTCCTTTTACCATAGCTTTTTTTTTTTTTTTTTTTTGAGAGAGAGAGAGTGCACAAGTGGGGAAAAGGGTCAGAGGGAGAGAGAGAATCTGTGTGGAGCCTGATGTGGGACTAGATCTCATGACCCTGGGATCATGACCTGAGACAAAACCAAGAGTCAGACACTCAACCAACTGAGCCACCCAGGTGTCCCCATAGCTTTTTCTAAGCTAAATTATTTGAAGGTGAGCTAGGGTACTTCCCTCAGTAATATAGTTCTACAAAATGTACACATACAGAATATTTAAAGGGTCCTTGAAAGAATGAAGAATGTATGAGAATACTTCCTGGTGTAGTACATATGAAGAACAGCTTAGCTGGGTATAGGATTCTTGGATCAGAATCATTTTCCCTCCTCACATTTGTGGCTAATTTTTCCTGTCTTCTAGTACTTGGTGTTAAAGAGAAGTGTGATAAAATTTGATTCATTTTTTTTTTGAGGTAGATTTTTTAATAAAATGTCTCAATTTTTGTCAGATTTGTTTTTTTCTATCCTTAAAATTGTATTAAATTCTGATTACAAAACCAAGACTGGAGATTTCAGAAAATTTGGAAAGTAAAGAAAATTTAAAGAAGAAAATAAAAAATAAACGAAACTACTACCTCAAGAGAACTATTGCTAATATTTTTCGATATGTTCCCTTCTCATCTGTATTTTCCCTTCTAAGGGGTGCCTAGGGTGGCACATTCTGTTGAGCATCTGACTCTTGATTTCAGCTCAGGTCATGATCTCATTGTCTGTGAGATATAGCCCCACGCTGGGCTGCACCCTGACAGTTTGGAGCCAGCTTGGGATCCTCTCTCCCCCACTATCTCTCAAAATAAATAAATAAACATCTGAAAATAAATAAATAAATTACACTAAAAGTAAGGTAAGATAATAATATATGGTTGACCTTTGAGCAACACAGGTTTGAACTGTGCAGATGCCCTTGCACATGGATTTTTTTTTTTATAAATACAGTACAGTACTGTAAATGTATTTTCTCTTCCTTATGATTTTTTA
The DNA here is from genome assembly GCF_018350175.1 of Felis catus. Taxonomy (NCBI): domain Eukaryota; kingdom Metazoa; phylum Chordata; class Mammalia; order Carnivora; family Felidae; genus Felis; species Felis catus. The sequence goes on from NC_058375.1 coordinate 188,177,570, forward strand.
AACATTTTCTTTTCTCTTACTTTATTGTAAGAATACAGTATAGAATACATATACCATGCAAAATATGTGTTAATCCACTATTTGTGTTATCAGTAAGGCTTCCAGTGAACAGTAAGCTATTAGTAAAGTTTTGGGGGAGTTAGGAGTTACATGCAAATTTTTGAGCAAGGTTGGTACCCCTAATCCTTGTGTTGTTCAAGAGTCAGCTGTACTTATAATTTTATGTACAGTAGAGAAACTTTTAAAATTATGTGAATTTGTAAACAATTCTAGGATATTTAATTGAAAGACAATGGTTCTTAATACTTACACCCATGGAAACTCATTGAGAATGTGATAAAATATGAACCCTCCAGACAATGCAGTATACATATACTTCCAATATTCTGTACAGAATTTCAAAGAGTTCATGAAGTTCCTCCATATATTACAAATTAAGACACCTTGATAATAATGTCTAATAGGCCAACATTTATTAAGTAATCTTTATATGCTAGGCACTCTTCCAAATGTTTTATATATATTAACTAATTTAGAGTTTGTTATAACCCCATGAGGAAGGCAATATTATTATTCCTACTTTTCATATACGGAACTCAAGGCATAGACAGATTAGTTAACTGACTCAAGGTTACACAATTAGAAAGTGGCAGAGCTGAGATTTTAATCCAGGTAATTTTGGGGCACCTGGGTGGCTTAGTCGGTTAGGTGTCCGACTTTGGCTCAGGTCATGATCTCACAGCTCCTGAGTTCGAACCCCAGGTTGAGCTCTGTGCTGACAGCTTGGAGACTGGAGCCTGCTTCGGATTCTGTCTCCCTCTCTCTCTGCCCATCCCCTGCTTGTGCTCAGTTTCTCTCTGTCTCTCAAAAATGAATAAATGTAAAAAAAAAATTTTTTTTTTTAAAAATCCAGGTAATTTAACTTTAGAGCCCACACTCTTAACAATGAATCTGTTATTAATATATGTTGTCTCAACAGATTTGTGAAAGTACATTTGAAACAACTTTTAAATTCAGTTGAGAAAGCTCAACACCATACCGTTACACATTGAAGCTGACCAGGACATCTAGGAATCTGGATTTAATAGTGGCCACAAGTTTAAGGACCATTGTTCTGTACTATGTAGCAACCTTCTGCCTGACTTTGCCAGGTTACTGTTGAATCTGTTTCTGAAGTTTGAAGATGTTTGTTCATGTTGATTTTCTGACTAGTTAAAAAGTTTATGTTTCTCTTTCCACCATCTTGGAACCTATGGAGGCCTGCTGGGAACAGGACTCCTAAAAAAACAAATATGTTTGGAAAGCTGTGATCCAAGGCCATTTTTGCTGGCTATGAATGGGGTCTCTGGAACCAGAGGGAGCACATAGCTCCTCTTGAAACTGAATGTGTTTATGCTCAAGATGAAACTGAATTCTATCTAGACAAGAGATACACTTATGTGTACAAAGCAAAGGATAGATAATACAGTGACTCCTGGTGGCAAACCAAGCAAAACCACAGTGATCTGGGAAAAAGTAATTTGTGTTCGTGGAAACAGTGGCATGGTTCTTGTATTCCAAAGCAACCTTCCTGCTAAAGCCATTGGCTACAGAATCTGTGTGATGCTATACCCCTCAAGGATTTAAATGTACTAAAAAGTAAATAAATAAGGTGTAGACTTAAAAAAAATTTTTTTTTTAATGTTTATTTATTTTTCGAGAGAGAGAGACAGAGTGTGAGCAAGGAGGGGCAGAGAGAGAGAGGGAGACACAGAAGTCGAAGCAGGCTCCAGGCTCTGAGCTGTCAGCACAGAGCCTGACACGGGGCTCGAACCCACAAGCCGTGAGATCATGACCTGAACCGAAGTCAGACGCTTAACTGACTGAGCCACCCAGGCACCCCTGTAGGTTTTTTTTTTTAAGTTTATGGCTTGGAAGACAAAGTACAATGAAGTAGAAGGTTGAATTAACTTTTAGTTTTTGATACTATTGGGTAGAAACCTACATTATTAATGGTAATATGGGAAGACTTACACTAATGGAGCAAATAAACATACATGGTAGAGCAGTTTGCAAAGAAAGGGAAATACTTGTCACAAAAAGGTATTGTCAGCTAACTCCAGCTAACCCTAGCAGATGAATATCCAAATGCTAATTTTGACAAGGACACTAAGATACTACTCATATAATGTATTATAGTGTTTAATGCAAGTATCCTAGAATGAGTTCTACATGCATGGTCTACATTTTGTATTAGAACATATAATAGAGAGTAATTCTCAGAATTATAATTTTGGCCAGGGCAGTTAAAGCTAAATCAAATCGATGATTAATTCATTTTTGTAAAACATTAAGAGATGTTTTACAAAATAAGATATAGAATTTGCTTGCTAGTCAAAGTGTCTCACTTTTTGACTTCATGCCATACTATCAGGCATAAATAAGCAGGAATTAATAGGGTACTAATAGGCATGAATGAAAGTTGCAGTCATTTGGCACATAGACATAAAATGGGAGGAAAGTTTTCAAGGTAGTGACGGTAAACCAAGTGCTACAACATCTGATTCACAATCTGGTTTCTGGATGTGGGCATAACACTAAGTTACACTTATACTTGAAACTAATGATTCCCTATAGGTAGCAATCAAATATTACGGTGTTTGGCATCTTTTATGCCTAATTAGAGAAGGCAAGTATTCAGAGAGTCTGAAAATTCTATATCTTTTTGCATCCTGTTTCTAGACCACAAGACTGAAGTCAGTAAATAAAGTGCCTTTGAGAGGGATTTGTTGATAATACTGCCATAGCAAAAGTCCTTAAAAAAAAAATCATGGGAGGGTTGCCTGGGTGGCTCAGTCAGTTGAGCATCTGACTCTTGATTTTGGCTCAGGCCATGATCCCAAGGTCATAGGATCGAGCTCCACGTCTCCTCCATGCTGAGCATGGAACCTGCTTGGGATTCTCTCTCTCTCTCTCTCTCTCTTTCTGCCCCTCTCCTCTGTTAGCACTCTCTCACTCTCTCTGAAAAGAAAGAAAGAAAGAAAGAAAGAAAGAAAGAAAGAAAGAAAGCCAGTAAAGCCAAAATAACCTTGAAAAAGAACAAAGGGGTAGGAATCACACTTCTTGATTTCAAAACATACTACAAAGTGACAGTGAATTGGGGTGCCTGTGTGGTTCATTTGGGTGAGTGTCCAACTCTTGATTTCGGCTCAGTTCATGATCCCAGGGTGATGGGATCAAGCCCCATGTCAGGCTCCAAACTGAGTGTGGATCCTACTTGGAACTCAGGACACCTGGCTTGTTCAGTTGGTAAGCATGTGACTCTTGCCATCCTGAAGTTGAGCCCCACTTTTGGCATAGAGATTACTTTAAAAAAAATTCAAAGAAAAATTAAAACAAAACAAACAAAAGTGATGACTGGGCAACATCAAAAGACAAAATGACAGAAAATAAATCAGGGAAAATATATTTTCAAAATGTATTTAGAAAAAAAAAGACTAGAAAGACTAAAGACTAAAAAGACTACTTTACAAAGATATTATAAATTTCAAGAAAAAAATAATGTTGAGAAGAAATTGCCAAAGAGCAAGAAAGAACATGCAATTCTCAAAAGGAATAATACCAGTAGTTAATTAAGAGGAAGAAATGCCTATATCATTCAAAGAAATCCAAGTTAGGGGTACCTGTCTGGCTCAGTCAGTGGAGCATGGGATTCTTGATCTCAGCATTGTAAGTTCAAGCACCACACTGGATGTAGAGATTACTTAAAAATAAAATCTTTAAAAATGAAAAAGAAATGCAAGATAAAAAAATAAAGAAATGCAGGTTAAAACCAAAACAACCTATTATTTTTACCTTTTTACCTGTTATTATTACAATTATTTTTTTTTACCTGTTTTTACCTATTATTTTATCCACTTCCAAAGCTCTTAAAAATTCATAATACCGAGGGTTGGTCAGAGTGTTAGGGACCAAGCATTTATTTAAAAAGATTTTGTTTATTTATTTATTTGAGAGAGAGAGAGAGAAAGCAGGGAAAGGGCAGAGAGACAGAGAGAGAATCCCAAGTAGGCTCCACACTCTAGTGTGAAGCCTGAACCCATGAACCTCGAGATCGTGACCTGAGCTGAGGTCAGATGCTTAACCGACTGAGTCACCCAGGCACCCCAGGGAATAGGCATTTTTTTTTAATGTTTATTTGTTTTTGAGAGAGAGAGAGACAGAGTGTGAGCAAGGGAGGAGCAGAGAGAGAGGGAGACACGGAATCCGAAGCAGGCTCCAGGCTCTGAGCTGTCAGCATAGAGCCCGATGCGGGGCTTGAACTCATGAACTGTGAGATCATGACCTGAGCCGAAGTCAGACACTCAACTGACTGAACCACCCAGGCACCATGGAATAGGCATTTTTGATGGGAGTAGAAATTAGAACAAATATTCTTCAGGGCAAAATGCTTTTAGTTATATAAAATAAAGTGCATCCTAGACTTTCACCCAGTTATTTTCTTTTAGAAATTTAACACAGAAATTCCAACACAAATAGGCACAGATGTATATAACACAGATGCTCACTAGAAAATTAGAAACTAATGTCCTTCAAAGGATGATTGGAGTTATGATCTATTCATTAAAGGAGATTATGCAGCCACTGAAAAAAGATAGTTCTATATGGGAGGATAAATTAATTGGGAAAAATAAAAAGCAAGTTGCAGGAGGAACTGGGACTAGGTAAGGCAAGGCCTAGGCCTCAAGCAGAACAGCTAAGGAGATACTCTTAGAGTAGTAGGAGTGCAGGGCTGGACCCTGAGAGTGAGTGCCTCCTTCAATTTTACATCCTAGTCTTTCTCTTCTCTTGCCTTATTCTAGTCTCAGCCCTGCACTACAGACTGCATAATATAGTCCTGTATCTGTTAATAACAATAATTGTGTATATAAATGAATATTTATAATTGTGTGTATTTGGTACAAACTTTTTAGAGGGCATATGTATGTGTGTGTTTTATTTTATTTATTATTATTATTTAAAATTTTTTTCCTTAATGTTTATTTTTGAGAGAGAGAGAAAGGGAGACAGACCGTGAGCAGGGGAGGGGCAGAGAGAGAGGGAGACACAGAATCTGAAGCAGGCTCCAGGCTCTGAGCTGTCAGTACGGAGCCTGACGTGGGGGTCCAACCCACGAACCGTGAGATCATGATCTGAGCTGAAGTCAGATGTTTAACTGACTGAGCCACTCAGGCGCCCTCATTTATGTTTTAAAGTAATCTCTAGCCCAACATGGGGCTGGAACTCAGGACCTGGAGATCAAGATTTGCATCCTTTTCTGACCAAGCCAGCCCGGGGCCCCTATATATAAGTGTGTATATACACAGTATATATATTAGTGTGTGTGTGCATGTGTGTGATAGTTAAAGGGAAAAAACATTGAAGAATATATATCAAACTATTACCAGTGTTTTTTCTGGGGCATGGGATTTTGGGAGATTTTCACTTTCTCAGTCACATACTTCTGAAATCTTGTGTTAAAAAACAATTAACAGCTTTTGGCTTTTTTGGCTCAGAGGAGGCGAAGGTGCAACTGTCTTTGGTCATCCTGAATCCAGGTTCATCCATCACCAGCTGTCTCTACCATGCTGCCTGAGTTTGACCCCAGCGAAATCAAAGTTGTATATCTGAGGTGCACTGATGGTGAAGTAGGTGCCATGTCTGCCCTGGCCCTGAAGATCGGCCTGCTGGATCTGTCTCCAAAAAAGTTTGGTGATGACATTGCCAAGGCAACTGGTGATTGGATGGGTCTGAGGATTACAGTGAAAGTGACCATTCAGAACTGACAGGCCCAGACTGAAGTGCTACCTTCTGCCTCTGCCCTGATTATCAAAGCCTTCAACATTGCCCCACAGATGCAGCACCGATATTTAATCAGACAACTGTCTGGAAACATTAAAGAGATCCTGGGGACTGTCCAGTCTGTGGGCTGCAGTGTTGATGGCCACCACTTTCATGACATCATAGATGACATCAATAATGGTACAGAGGAATGTCCAGCTAGTTAGGAACTACAGAGGAAAATATTTTTTTTTTAATTTTTTAAATGTTTATTTTTGAGAGAGAGAGAGAGAGACAAAATGCAAGCAAGGGAGGGGCAGAGAGAGAGGGAGACACAGAATCTGAAGCAGGCTCCAGGCTCTGAGCTGTCAGCACAGAGCCCTACGCGGGGCTCAAACCCATGAACTGTGAGATCGTGACCTCAGCCGAAGTTAGACATGTTTAACCGACTGAGCCACCCAGGTGCCCCAAGGAAAATATTTCAATATAAGATCATTTGACAACTAACCAACCAACCAACCAACAAACAACAGCAATCAATTAACAATTGCATATTTTTGGTTACAGAAAAAGCAAGGAGGATTTTCAAAAATAATAGGGTAATCACACAGAGTTCCATGTGCTATATGTGTTTGAATACTGAATTGAGCATTTTGTGTATCTGTGGTTGGTATCACATCGCTACTACGTGAAAAATGAAATAATGAAAAAATGAATGAGTATCATATGTTTCTGAAACATGTATTTAGAAAGTTATATGGGGCACCTGGGTGGCTCAGTCAGTTAAGCGTCCAACTTCAGCTCAGGTCATGATCTCACAGTCTGTGAGTTTGAGCCCCGTGTTAGGCTCTGTGCTGACAGCTCAGAGCCTGGAGCCTGCTTCAGATTCTGTGTCTCCCTCTCTCTCTGCCCCTCCCCTGCTCATGCTCTGTCTGTCTCTGTCTCAAAAATAAATAAAAACTTAAAAAAAAAAAAAAAAAGAAAGAAAGAAAGTTGTATGATAGGAACCCCTGGCTGGCTCAGTTGGGAGAGCATGTGATTCTTAATCTCGGGTCGTGAGTTTGAGACCCATGTTGGGTGTAAAGATTACTTAAAAATAAACTTAAAAAAAAGTGTCAGCATTCCCTCTGCTAAATTACATTCTTGGCAAGTAGAAATTCAAGTTACACAAGCAAGAGCCAATTTTAGCTTCTATGTGAATAGTGTCTTCCCATGCATGCCGTACCCTTCTCTCTAGATAAAGATCAGATTAGGTGTCTTTCATATGGGAATTTCAAAGCAGTTTAAAGATATTAATTAGCTCTCACAACTCTGAAGTGGGTGTATATTATCATGTCTGTTTTCCATATGATAAGATTGATAGACTGTATGATTTCCCAGTATTCCATACCTCATATTGTTAGTGAAACTGAGAAAGCCATTACTTAATTGTCCATTTTTTATTTCTTGAGAAGAAATAAAGCAATTTGGGGGTGGATAAGTCAAACCAAAATAGCTATTTATGCACCAAACATTTTTAAGACACATAGGTATTTTTATTTTTATATTTTTTAAACAATCTGGAGCATTTTAAATTTATATTCCAATAGTTGGTTGGAATAATATTTTCTAAATTAACATTTCTACTTTAAAATATATAGACAGCCAGAGGTAAAGCTTTGTTGATCAGAGATCTGCTCTGGGTATTTTGTCAATTATAAGAAATGTACTTACAGATGAAGTAATGTGGTTTAGTGACTTGGAGATCTACTTTTAAAGATCCTGGCCTGGCACACTGAAAGGGTACAATGAATTCTTGGAAAAGGGAGGATTAAAATACACTTCACTTGTGCCACTCCTATGCTAACAACTTTATTCACACTATCTCATTTAATCCACAACATTGTACTTCTCATTTTACAGGTAGGGAGAGAGCCTGATTGTGAGACTTACCTAACATGAGTCATGTTAAAGAAGATAAGAAGGCAGACAGGATTCCAAAAGTCAAGTCAATAATGCCAATTTGAAAAAAAAAAAAAAAAATGCCTATTTGATCCTGCCATCTTCTCCTTTTTGTTTTTTATTCCCCCACTTGAATGAGGTGCACGATTTTAACCTGCCATTTTGAACTCTGTATTTATGAATACACCCATTTAAACAATAGTTGTAAGCTATTTAATTTTTGGTCAAATTTTTATGCAGTAATAGTGAAACTATTTCCATTTTTTTTCTATTCTCATTTTTTATTTTACTGAAATGATTATGTCCAGGAGCAACTTTTTCCATGCACATTTTACATTGAGATTCATTTCAGTCACCAGCTTTTTATTCTCATCAAAATCTTTCCATTTAAACTACTGCTATAGTGACCTTTCTTTTGTAGCTATTATTTCCATGAAACTTTATTTTTCCCTCTCATCCAAAGTATTTATTAGGTTAAAGAGGTAGGGTCAAAACATCCCTTTTTGCCTGGGATACAGGAATTCAATATAGGTCATTTCTTATGATAGTAATGATGAGACAAGTATTACCTGCTCCAGCCACCTCATCAGAGGGAGGCTCAAATGCAAAAATAGATGTGAAGGTGCTTTGTAATGTGTTAAAGTTAAGTAAATGTCACTTTAATTATTGTTAAAACAAGTCATATAATTCATCTCCTGGACCTGTTCTAGAAGGCACACACCTTCCTATTCCTTGCTGTAATGTTATTTGAAAATTGCTTTCAGACTTCAGCTGATTTTCTAAGTATATCCCAGTGAGCTAGTGACTTCACTCACTGTTCTCTTGTCGTTTGTTTTCCATTCTGACCTCATTAATTTTTCTTTCTCTAGCCCTTGTACTGAAATCCTCTGTGATGTAGAAACCAGCTTTGGTATTGTAATGGATTTGTACCATTGGTTATCAGTTTCATCATCCTGGTTGCTGTAATTGTTGCATGGAATTGAATGATAGTGTTACTGGCTAGCAGTTGTTTGAGAAGAATTAAAACAAACCTGTGACCAAATAGATGATATCTCAGCAGAGGTTGCAGGTACACTGTTATTATAAGAAATTCTCCTCTTATGACACCTCTGTCTCTTGCCTAATATACTACTTGCTTGTACAAGAGTTTTGAAGGAAGTAGAAAGGCTGCTGTTAATCTAAGCAAAGCTTAAAAATTTATTTACTTTAAGGTGTAAAGTTTATGGGTTCAGGGTTTTTCCCCTTTCTATATCATAAAACAGCTTAACATTTCACCATTGTTTTCAACAAGCCACATTATTTATAAATATACTGATAATATTAGGTAAAAATCCATGAGAAGTGATCCAATTTCATCATATTGATTTTATCCTGCTCCTAGTGTTAGTATAAGGACTAAGAGATTTTTTCTTTTAAGAATCTGCTGCATTTCTTGTGTATAGTTTTATTCTTAAAAGGTATCCTGCAAAAGAAGTAAAAGTTTGAGCATTAGCAATGTAATTGTTACTGGCAAAATGCCTTTCAGTTCCTTTTTTTTAAAACCAGTTTCATTGAGATATAATTCACAATACAATTCATCCATTCAAAGTGGACGATTCAATTTTTTTTTAGTGTATTCATAGAGTTGGGCAACTATCACAATCCATTTTGAGACATTTTCATCACCCTAGCAGGAAACTCCTTACCTAGTACTTGTCTGTTCACATTTATTCCCACTCCCCTTTCCCTCCAACCCCAGGCAACCACTAATCCACCTTCTGTCTTTAGATTTGCCTGTTCTGGACATTTCATATAAATGGAATCATACAATATGTGGTCTTCTGTGACTGGCTTCTTTCACTCAACATATTGATTTCAAGGTTCATTCATGTTGTAGCATGTATTAGTACTTAATTACTTTTTATGGGTAGATAATATTACGTTGCATGGATATGTCATATTTATTTACCCACTTATCAGTTAATGGACATTTGAGTTGTTTCCTCTTTATGGTTATTATGAACAATGCTGCTGTGAATGTTTGTGTAGAGGTTTTCTCATTTCTCTTGGGTATATACCTAGGATTGGAATTATTGGATCATATGGTAAGTCAATGCTTAACTTTTGAAGAACTGCCAAACCTGTTTTCGAAAGTAAATGCACCATTTTATATTCTCATCAGCAATATCTCAGGGTTCCAATTTTTTCACATCCTTTCTGACACTTTTATCCATCTTTTTTATCTTAGCCACCTTAGTGAGTGTGAAGTGGTACCTCACTTAGGTTTTGATTCGCATTTCCCTAATGGTTAATGATAATGAACATCTTTTCATATTTTTATTGGTCATTTGTATATCTTCTTTGGAGAAATGTGTATTTAGAGTCCTTGCCATTCCTAAGTTGGGTTTTCACTTTTAGTTTAGGAAATTCCTTTCATATCTTAAATTTCTTTGAAAATTTCTCCTGATGTTTTCTCTGCTACTTAAAAAATATGTTTGGGAGTACTAGGTGGCTCAGTTGGTTAAGTGTCCAGCTCTTGATTTCCCCTCAGGTCATGATCTCATGGCTGTGAGATGGAACCCTGTGCTGGGCTCCATGCAGGGCATTAAGCCTGTTTAAGATTCTCTCTTCCTTTCCCTCTGCCCCTCCCCCATTTGCTCGGTCTCTCTTTGTCTCTCTCTCAAAAAGAGTGTGCTTTATGTCCATTCATTTATTTATTCAAATAAGTTCTGCATTTATTGAGGACCTAATATGTGTCAGATTTATACTAAATCCTGAGTCTAAAGTCCCAGGCCTTGGGTGGGTGTCTCAGTTGGTTAAGTGTCCAACTTCGGCTCAGGTCATGATCTTGCAGTTTGTGGGTTCAAGCCCTGCATTGGGCTCTGTACTGATAGCTCAGAGCCTGAAGCCTGCTTCAGATTCTGTGTCTCCATCTTTCTCTGCCCCCTCCCTATTCATGCACAGTCTCTTTCTGTCTCTCAAAAATGAATAAACATTTTAAAAAATTAAAAAAAAAGTCCCAGGCCTTAAGGAATTCATAATCTCCTGGCTTCCTAAAGAGATAATATGCAATACAATGGTGTAAATGCTGTGTAGACCTCAACAGTAAAACCCTTGCAGGGATATAAATAAGGTTTTAGGTAATGCTACCGATGAAATATAATGGAGATCATGCTTTTTGCAATGAAAAAAGTCAAAGCATACAAATTATACATCTCATTAGTCAATATACTACTGAAATGCTGCTTATGCCAAGTGTGGAGATAGCTGAGTGAGAGAAGCAGGCATGGAGCAGAACTTGCAAGGCAGAGGAGTGCCTGGGTGGCTCAGTCAGTTAAGCATCTAACTTCAGCTCAGGTAATGATCTCATGGTCCATGAGTTCAAGCTCTATGTTGGGCTCTGTGCTGACAGCTCAGAGTCTGAAGCCTGCTTCAAATTCTATGCCTCCTTCTTTCTCTGCCCCTCACCCACTCATGCTCTCTCTCTCTCTCTCTCTCTCTCTCAAAAATAAATAAACATTAAAAAAAAAAGTGGATCACTTTCCACCTTTAAAAAAAAACTAAAAAAAAAGAACTTGCAGGGCAGAGCACAAGCCTCTTTGGCAATACAATTGATAATATTTGAGCATATCATTCAGAAATTACAGGTTATAGAAAATATCACTGCCTTTCCAAGTAATAATAAAGGCACTGATCTCAAAAGCCATCTTGCATGTCAGCCAGATCTGCATGGTTCAAGAACACATAAGACACATAAAATAGGAGCTGGCTCAGTCAGTAGACCATCTTGATCTCAAGGTTGTGATCTTGATCTCAAGGTTGTGAGTTCAAGTCCCACGTTGGGCATGGAGCCTACTAAAGTAAAATAATAATAATAATAATAATAATAATAAGTGAAACAGATAAAAACACATAACACATAAAAGAAAATCAGCATTGGACTACACAAGAAAATAAATCAAAACAGAAAACATGACTTAGCCATTTGTAGCTAAGGGTTTTCACAAGTTGTATAAAGAAGAGGAGATAGAAATAAATATCAGAATCTTCTGCATTTCATTTGTGGTTTGTTGCACATAGACATACTTATGCTGACTGTGTATGGGAGCTCTTTTATACCATGCATTTTAGCCACTTGGTAAGTTGTTTCGCTGTCTTTGTGATCCCTTGCTTAGAGAAAGCACTCCCATCCCAGCTAAATATGTGGATCTGGTGGAACCCAGCAGGGACAATTAAAATTCTAGTGCCAGAATGGTTTATTTACATTGTTTCTATTTATATCCCATCAAGGGCTTGAGGAAGCTTACATAGATGATATAATACAATAAAATAGAAAAAAATTAAAATAAGAAAGATTGTCATAATCTAACCAGTAGTAAACCAGAGTACTAAATATAATATTAGCATATCCAGAATATTTAAATAAATATTAGGATATGATGCTGATGATAAAGTGTCATCTGTAAAATAATTTGTTTTATGATAATGTTCAGAGAGTTTGCTTAATTTTTTTTCATTTCCTTACCATGAGTATAATAGTTACTCTGGATACCAAAGACTACTTGTTTTGTTTCGTTTTTTTACTTTTCTTTGTCTAGAACTACTATTTGAAATAATATTTTTTCTAATTAAAAAAATAATACATTGTAGGAGGTCAAAATGTATCAAAAAGTATAAGGAAGAAAATAAAATAAAAAATCACCCATAATCTCCTCCCTTCCCAAATCAAAACCAGCAAAAACAGAAGAGGAATGTTATACTACTCCAGAGTGTGAACAAATCTTTTTGTGGACTCAGAGGACAAGGCAGGTAAATGATGATCTGGGGATTGGAGAATGCTTAACCCTCCAATTATGCTATGTGTGTGGGGTTTTTTTTTTTAAGCTTATTTATTTATTTTGAGTGAGCCGGGAAGAGGGGCCGAGAGAGAGGTGAGAGAGAATCCCAAGCAGGCTCTGCACTGTCAGCGTATAGCCTGACCTTGGACTCAGATTCACAAAGCATGAGATCAGGACCTGAGCCAAAACCAAGTCAGATGCTTACCTGACTGAGTCACCCAGGTGCCCCTGAAGAAAGAATAGAAGGTGCCTGGAGCAGGGACAAGGAAAGGCATTGAAGGTAGAGGGAAAAATCTGTAGGAAATGACAGAGCCAGGGGCACCTGACTGTCCCAGTCAGTAGGGCATCTGACTCTTGATTTCAAGGTTGAGTTCAAGCCCCATGTTGGGTGTGGAGCCTACTTAAAAAAATAAAATAAAATAAATAAAAGTAAAATCTTAAAAAAAAAAAAAAGACAAGAAAATGAGAGAGACGCTTCTCCCTTTGCCTTTTCATTAGAAAGAAGGTAAGTTTGGGAAAAGGCCCGGTATATTCAGTGAACTGTAAGAGGTTTAAGAGGGGTAAAAAAAAGAGAGATAAAGCTTGTGAAGGAAAGATGGTGAAGGCCTTTGTTCATAAAGCTAAGAAGTTAGGGGGCACCTGGATGGCTCAGTCAGTTAAGTGTCCAACTTCATTCAGCTCAGGTCATGATCTCGCGGTTGACGGGTTTGATCTCCACATTGGGCTCTGTGCTGACAGCTCAGAGCCTGGAGCCTGCTTCAGAATCTGCCCCTCCCTGTCCCTCTGCCCCTCCCCTACTGGCTCTCTCTCTCAAAAATAAATAAGCATTTAAAAAAAAAAAAAAGAAAGAAAGAAAGCTAAGAAGTTAGGCTTTGTACCATAAGGATTGTCCTTAGCTATACTGAAATAGGGGAGGTAATGGTAATGGATAACTGGAAATGTGATGTTGGTCATTAAACTTTTTTAAAAAAGATTTTATTATATTATATTTTATTTATTTATTTATAGATTTTATTTTTTAAATGTTTAAAAAAATGTTTAATGTTTATTTTTTCTTGAGAGAGAGAGAGTGCAAGCGAGGAAGGGGCAGAGAGAGGGAGACAGAATCTGAAGCAGGCTCCAGGCTCTGAGCTGTCAGCACAGAGTGTGACACAGGGCTTGAACTCATGAACTGTGAAATCAGGACCTGAGCCAAAGTCTGACACTTAACCACTGAGCCATCCAAGTGCCCCCTAGATTTCATTTTTCAGTAATCTCTACAGCCAATGTGGAGCTCCAACTCACAACCCTGAGACCAAGAGTTGCATGCTCCACCAAATGAGCCAGGCTCCCCTGGTCATGAAACTTTTAACTAGAAAATTGTTACTTGGCCTAATCACCCCATCATATTGTCCTCTATTTCCCTATTTTTCTATTACTAAAGCCTTGTGGCCAAGATAAAACAATCCTTATAGGGAGATGTAGGAAGGCAAGACAATGGCAAACATTTCTTACAGATGTTCTACATAAAAACTTGGCAAACAGAATGCATATGAGTAATCCTTAGCTGTGAAACCATTCTGGTAATAGTCTGTGTTTGGTATATTTTCTTAAAGGCACTTATTTTTGGAAATTTGGAAAGATTATTCAGTAATATTTGAAAGAGGAAAACCCCCCACAAGCCTGATAGTTCTCCTTTTTTATTCTGTGCTTTAAGAAGAATAAATGTGTACAGCCTATTTTTGGATAATAGCAGATACACACTGAGAAAATTGATTAATATGAGAATCATATAATGGAAAACAATCCCCCCTCAACCTCCAAGAGCAATGAGTTAGCCAGTAGTAGGCAATGATGGTTCTGAAGTAAAAGAAAAAACAGATATGCCCTGGGATGAACAGCTATAACCAGTCCTCTTTTGAATTGTTATTTGTATAACTGAAGCTTGGATTTCTCTCCATAAAAAAAGAGTAGGTGGTCGGGCACCTGGGTGGCGCAGTCGGTTAAGCGTCCGACTTCAGCCAGGTCACGATCTCGCGGTCCGGGAGTTCGAGCCCCGCGTCAGGCTCTGGGCTGATGGCTCGGAGCCTGGAGCCTGTTTCCGATTCTGTGTCTCCCTCTCTCTCTGCCCCTCCCCCGTTCATGCTCTGTCTCTCTCTGTCCCAAAAATAAATAAAAAATGTTGAAAAAAAAATTAAAAAAAAAAAAGTAGGTGGTCATCTTGCTTTTTGAACATTTAGACAAAGATTTTATCCTAAATTTTATTGTGTGATTTGATTTCCTAGCACAAAAGAGATTTGGAAATTGGTCTTTTAGTTGAAGGGAAAGGGAACCCTTTTAAGTGGAGGAAGTTCAAAGTTTAAAGCATGATTAGTTTTGTGTTTGGAAAATAAAATCATTACATTTTAGGTCTAAATATCTAATCAGTTCTAACCAGAGAAAATTCTAGATTAAGGAAGAAAAAGTAAGTTTTGATGTAGATATTTCTGTGTTCTAGAGTCCTCTAAAAAGGATGAATAAATATTTATCTTGGGGGAAGGTTGTGAGGATGAGTATTACAGTAGCTTCAGCTGCTCTTGAAGTTATTTGTGTAATTTCTACAAGAAGATAGTCTAGTGCAGTTATGTGGAGGTCATTATGAAAGGGCAGATAAATATTTATTAAAAGCCAGAAAAATGAAAATGCAAGGCCATAAGACAGTCTTACTTCAGTACATTTCAAATGCTTATGCAACAGCCTCAGCATCCAAGTGAGAAAAATGTTGACATGCTTAATAACTGGAAAAAGTATTGAAAAAGTTTTAGCGGTGCCTGGGTGGCTCAGTTGGTTAAGCATCTGACTCTTGATTTCGGCTCAGGTCATGATCTCACGGTTGTGAGTTTTAGCTCTGCATTGGGCTCTCTGCTGTCAGCACGGATCCTCTATTCTCTTCTCTCTGCCCTTCCCCTGCTCAGTCTCTCTCCCTCTGTCTCTCTCAAAAATAAATAAACTTTAAATTTTTTTTTTAACATTTATTTATTTTTGAGACAGAGAGAGACAGAGCATGAATGGGGGAGGGGCAGAGAGAGAAGGAGACACGGAATCGGAAGCAGGCTCCAGGCTCTGAGCCATCAGCCCAGAGCCTGACGCGGGGCTCGAACTCACAGACCGCGAGATCGTGACCTGGCTGAAGTCGGACGCTTAACCGACTGCACCACCCAGGCGCCCCCAAAATAAATAAACTTTTAAAAAGCAAATGTATCAAACATTTGTAGAAAGTACAGTAAAAAAATATATTCTATTATGCCTTTTTTTCTAATCCTTGAGATACAAATAAGCCTATGTAGGATCAAATTTTTTTCCTTGTTTTGTGTCCTCAGTTGGCCGACTTTTCATTTCAGTGACTACTAAACATTTTCTAGGTATGCAGCAGCATATGATTTAGTCACTGTTCTCCGATATTATAAATCTTTCTGGAGAAATAAGATTTTTACACATTACAGGGCACCTGCCTGGCTCTACCAGTTGGTAGAGCATGCAATCCTTGATCTTAGGGATATGAATTCAGTGTCCACATTGGGCACAGAGTTTACTAAAGGAAAAAAAAAAAAGATTTTCACAATTAAGTAATTGTATGTGAAATAATTAAAGAGAAATAACTTTGCTTTTCCTCTTCTTATTTTATTTTTTTTAAGTAGGCTCCATGCCTAGCATAAAGCCCAATTCGGGGTTTGAGCTCACCACCCTGAGATCAAGACCTGAGCTGAGATCAAGAATCTGATGCTTAACCGACTAAGCCATCCAGGCACTCCATAATTTGTGCTTTTATCACTTCTTTGACAACACTGCATAACTATGTTATGTTCATCATTCTGAAATAGAGAACTTTTAAAACTTAATACTGGGGGCACCTGGGTGGCTCAGTCGGTTAAGCGTTCAATTTCGGCTCAGGTCATGATCTTACAGTTCATGGGTTCGTGCCCCACTTTCAGCTCTGTGCTGACAGTTCAGAGCCTGGAGCCTGCTTAGGATTCTGTGTCTCCCTCTTTCTCTGTCCCTCCCCTGCTCCCACTCTGTCTCTCTCTTTCTCTCTCTCTCTCTCAAAAACAAACATTAACAAATTTTTAAAAAGTTAATACTGATATAGCATTTGTACAACTCCAAAAAGGATTCAGTAAATGCTTATTGATTGATTAGTAGCTTTCACAAGTCATAGTACTTCTGAATAAATTGTAAGGGGTGATTCAGACCTTTCTGAGGATAATAAAGGGTAAATTATATACTTTGATCACATATTAGGAAATAAGTAGAAAAATCACTTGCTTCTACATTCTGACTATGAATAGTGGGAATCACATACATTAAGAAGAAAAGTGAATGGGACGCCAAACTGGCTCAGTCGATGGAGTATGAGACTCTTGATCTTGGGGTTGTGAGTTCAAGTCCCACATTTGGTGTGGCGATTACTTAACAGATAAAATCTTTTTTTCAAGTGTTTTATTTAATTTTGAGGGAGTGCAAGTAGGGAAGGGGCAGAGAGAGGAGGACAGAGAGTCTGAAGTGGGCTCTGCACTGACAGTGTGGAGCCTGGAGCCTGTTCCCCTTTCTGCCCCTTCCTTGCTTGTTCTCTTTCTCTCTCTCTTTCTCTCAAAAATAAATAAGTGTTTAAAAAAAGCAAAATAAAATCTTTAAAAAAAGAAAGAAAAATTAAAAAAATAAAAATGTAAAAAACTGATTTTTTGCTATGAAATTGTATGAACTGAGAACTCAAAATTATACAAATAGCTTCAGCCGAGGAGGGGGCAGAGGGAGAGAGAGAGAGAGAGAGAGAGAGAGAGAGAATGTTAAGTAGCCTCCATGCTCAGCGTGGAACCTGACTTGGGGCTCAATCCTACGACCCTGGGATCACAACCTGAGCTGAAATCAAGAGTCAATCACTTGACTGACTGAACCACCCAGGTGCCCCGAGATTATCCCCCTTTTTAATCTAGTAGAGGAGAAAACAAAAGCAAGGAATCAAAATGCAGCCTGATAAGCACAATATTAGAAGCTTATAAAAAGCGTATAGAAATAATGCCAAGAAAGGGTGCCTGGCTGACTCAGTTGGTAGAGCCTATGACTCTTGATCTCGGGGTTGTGAGCTCAAGCCCCATGTTGGGCCTAGAGCTTACTTAAAAAAAAAAAAAAAAGTAATGCAAAGAGGGAATAATTAATTCTGTTTGGGGTTTGGGGTCAGGGGAATCTTCTTAGAGGTGGTACTGTTTGAGCTGAGTGTTGTATGGTGAACAAAAATTAAGGAGACAGCCAAAAGGGAAAGGATATTCCTGACAGATAAAATAGCAAGCACAAAGGCACGTATATTTGAGGAACTGTAAATTCTTTGGTATCACAGGGCTTTGCAAGAGCAGAGACTGTTTTGCTTATTGTATCCACAGTAGCCTAATACAGAGCCTGGACCACATGAACAATAAATATTTGCTGAACAGAAGAATAAAAGAGACGGGGCCTTGTGTCATTCTGAGGAGTTTAATTTAATCTTATAGCTCCCATAGGCTGAAGCTGACTGGAAGCCAGTGGGCAAGGGAGTCTTGGAAATTTAGTTTGTAGGAGTCAGTCCCTGAACAAAGAAGAAAAGGGAAGGAAATGGAACTGAGAGCAAATAGTCAAATGATCCACACCCTTCTTATGACCTAACAGCTTTGTATCAAGTGGAACATGCCTGCCTCTCCCATGCTCCAATAAACTGGCCTCCTTTTCTTGTTTTCTTTTTTTTCTTTCCTGTTTCAGTTGGAAAACAATATACTTTTTAATTATTTTTTTATTTGGATATAGTTGATGCACAGTGTTACATTTGTTTCACATGTAAAAACTGACCTCCTTTTTATTTCTCAAATATACCAAGATTGTTCTAACCAGTTTAAGGCCTTTGCTTATTTCCTAAGACAAAAAGAGTCTTCTACCAGATCTCTGCCTAGCAGAGATCGATACCTCAGGGGTCAAGTGATACCTCCCTAAACAAGACTTCCCGAAAAATCCTTTTAAGATAGAACAGCTGTTCCTCTCATACTGTCTCCCCTTTCTAAAAGGTAATGTGGTGAAATAACCTAAGGTCATCTCCAATTATCTACACCCTTGTAAAATCCTTTCCCCTTGAGTGTGGGTAGAACGTGTGGCTTGCTTCTAAATGACTGAATATGGAAAAGGTGATGGGATGCCACTCCTATGATTATGTTATATAAGATTCTGTCTTAACACACTGGAATAAGAGAAACTCTCTGTTGACTTTGACTAAATAAGTTATGTTGTGAGAACACCTATGGAGAAGGCTACACGGCAAGGAACTTTAGGGGCCTCCAGGGAGCTGAGAGTAGCCCCTGGCACCTGAATAAGATTAAAAGAAGATTCTTCCTTAGTCAACCCTCCAGATGAGAATAGCAACTGGCTGGTGTCAACCTTGATTACAACTTTGGGAGACCCTGAGCAGAGGACTCTGCTAAATCAAGGCTGGACTCTAGATGCATAGAAACTGTGAGATAATAAATATGTGTGGTTTTGAGCTGCTAAGTTTGTGGTAATTTGTTAAACAGCATTAGAAAATGAATACAGGTTGGAGTACCTGGGTGGCTCAGTCAGTTGAGTGTCTGACTTGATTTCGGCTCAGGTCATGATCCCAGGGTTGTGGGATTGAGCCCTGCATCAGGCTCCATGCTGAGCGTGGAGGCTGCTTAAGATTCTCTCTCTCTCTCTCTCTCTCTCTCTCTCTCTCTCTCCCTCTGCTCCTCTCCCCTGCTTGTGCTCTCACTAAAAAAGAAAAAGAAACAAAAAGAAAAGAAAAAATTTGAATACAGATAAATACCATGAGAGGATGAGAGGAAGGAACTTGGCTCTCTTGTTCTTGCTATATCACTATACCTAGAATAGTGATTGGCACATAGTTTAATAAACATTTGTTGGTTATATAAATGAATAAAAAGAAGGTGGATGAATGTATGAATTTCAGCTGGATGGGAGAGAGGATAGGACTGAATCCTTGGAACATGGCTAGTGACCATCAGCTAAGGAATACTATTTTCAGAGATGGGGTTGGGGGGGGAATCCATCAAGCAGGTATATATATGGTTCAAAGACTTCAGGGGGCAGTGATAGGTGATATACTGTTTTAAGATTTCCTTTGCTATATTATAGAGTTGACCCTTGAACAATATGGATTTGAACTATGCAAATCCACTTACACATGAATTACTTTTGATAACTATAGTATAGTACTATAAATGTATTTTCTCTTCTTTATAATTTTCTTTTTTTAAAAAATATTTTATTTTTCAAGTAATCTCTACACCCAACGTGGAGCTCGAATTTGTAACTCCAAGATCAAGAGCACATACCAAATATGTGCTAATCAACTGTTTATGGTGTTTATAAGGCTTCCAGTCAACAGTAGGCTACTAGTAATTAAGTTTTGGGGGAGTTGAAAGTTACATGTGACAAAAAAGTTATATGTACATTTTCAACTGCCTGGAGGTTGGCACCCCTAAACCCTGCATTGTTCAAGGCTTACTATAATTTTCCTCCTCCATCTCCTCCTCCATCTTCTTCCAATGTGTAACCCTTAGTAGAAAATTTAACCATATTTTGGGGTAGCTTTGAGAATAAATAAAGGATCTTTTTGTTTGGTGGAAAGCAGAGCTCAGTGTCTGGCACCACCAAGGAAAAGCTCTGATGAAGCATTAAGGAATCTACTCCTGAAATCATTGTTGCACTATATGCCAACTAACTTGGATGTAAATTTAAAAAATAAATTAAAAAAAAAAAAAAGATGTCAGTAGAAAAGTCCAGAGCAAATGAGGTAAACTTGTGGAAAATATAGTCTTCCTCTGGGATTATTTATTTATTTATTTATTTTTAAAGGAAGGATTTCTTCTTCTTCTTTTTAATGTTTAGTCATTTATTGAGAGAGAGAAAGAGCATGCGTGTGGGGCAGAGAGAGAGAGAGAGAGAGAGAGAGAGAGAGAGAGAAACAGAGGCTCCAAAGTGGGCTTTGGGCTGACAGCAGAGAGCCTGACACAGAGCTCAGACTCACAAACCATGAAATCATGACCTGAGTCAAAGTTCGATGCTTAACCAACTGAGCCACCAAGGTGCCCCCCCCCCCCCCACTCCAGGGTCTTTTAATGCTTGGGGAGAAACTGGGCTTTCTTGCTGTCAGTCACTCAGAATGGGAAGTTCAGATGATTTTATTTCATTCTAAATGGAAGGAAAGGGAAGGGTGATTCCAGATACTAGGCTAACTAAAATTTCAAAAGTTAGACAAAAGGAGAAGGAAAGAAATGGGACAATAGATCTAGGTTCCAAAAGCAAAGCTTTATTATTATTATTATTATTATTATTATTATTATTTTATTTTTAAATTTTTTTATTTTTTAAGCTTTTCTTATTTTAGAAAGAGAGAAATTTAAGGTTACTTTTAGGTCCAGAGAATGTCAAGTTGGAGGTGTGGGTTTGTCAGTTTCCAACCTCATTTTCCTTGTACGCCACAACTGGGTTTTCCCCTCTCCCCACAACTACACCTTAATGTTCCAAAAGGAACATTATGCCATGCCCCACTCCTCATTTTAGTCCTAAAGATTAAGTCCTAAATTTTCTAAACTGTTTTAAGTTGCTTTTCATTATTTTGACCCTGAAGTGTGTCCCAGAGCTAACTTCTGGGTGTCTGTATTATTTTTTTTTTCTAGAGTTGAGAGTTTTTATTGTATTTTTCTTTGACAACATCCTTTATAATGATAAAGCTTTTTCTTAGAAGTATTCAGTATCTGGGCACTTGGGTGATTTGGTCTCTTGAATGTCCAACTTCAGCTCTGGTCGTGATCTGAGTTCAAGCCCCATATAGGGCTCACTGCCATCAGCGTAGAGCCCACTTCAGATCCTCTGTCCCCCTCTTTTTGCCCCTCTCCTGCTTGCACTCTCTCTCACAAAAATAAGTAAACATTGAAAATAAAAGAAGTACTCAGTATCTCTGAGCTCAGGTAACTCCTATCTGTCCTTATTCATATAACAGGGATTCTGCCTTGGTCCTTATTCAAATGCTTGTTCTAATAATCTGCTTAGTCCTCTACATCTCTCTTAAGACCAGGGCTTTGCTTTTACAAATCTTCCACCTCAGAGGAAAGCTATAATCCATGAGGGGCCATAATACATAGTGAAGATCCATCAGTCTTATAGACACTATTGTTCCCTTGGATTTCTCTGTTGGCTCCCTTCATTTCTGATTTCTTACCCCGGAATTTTTCTCATATGTTAGAACACTCTCCTCTATCCTGCTTGGGCTTTGGTGACTAGAGTACTGTTGATTATTTTCCCCTCACACACACCATTGTAGTATTAAGGTTGTTCACAAAGTTTTATGTACCTCTTTTAGTAACATTGTATAGTATTACATTTCCCTGCAGTACTAGCAATTAAATTTTATGATGCCTACTGTAGCAATCTTTATTTTTTCTAAGTAGGCTCTATGCTCAATGTGGGGCTTAAATTCAAGGCCCCAATATCCAGAGTCACATGCTCTACCCACTGAGCCAGCCAGGTACTCCCCTAATGTAGGAATCTAGAATGTATCTCAGTGAAGCCTCCAATAGTCTGGTGACCTCAGTGACTAAAATCAGCAGAATCCATGTAGTGGATGTTGTACTGAGCTCCCCAGATCCACCCTTTAGGACTGAAGGCACAACCTCTCCCAACTGCTGCACATGCTGGTGGCTGACAACTTTCAGCTGGGGCCCTCTCTGAGGGTCGCTCTTGACTTAAGAGAGCTCCTCTCATCCCTTCCCTGGGTGCAGCCCATATCCAATGACAGGTTGATAGGAGGGTAGAAGACCTAGCCTCCTGTCTCAATTTAGGACAATGTTAAAGGGCCATCCCAACTCCAGGGCTCCCTGCAGAACTGGCTGAAGCCTCAGTTGCAGTTGTGTTGCAGTTCAAGCTTTCCCCTTCCAGAGACTTTGTGACCCTTGGTCTCCAGAGATTGTTCTTGAGAGAACTACCCAATAACCTCCTGCATTTAAATCTCATGGTTTCCCAGTGAATCCTACTTGTAACAGGCTTCCTGATGACTTGTATCAAACATGTAACATGTATGAGAAATAAACCCTTGTTGCTATAAGCTGCTGAGATGTTTGCTACAAACTAGCCTATCCTGGTTTACAGATACCAAACCTTGGCTGCCCTGCCAATCCTTTGTTTTCACTAGAGCTTGACTTGTATTGTCTGTCTTGTCTTTGTGGACGGACTGATGGCCACGTTCTAGTTCTTCTCTGATGGTTTTTCTCATAGTGAGTGAACAGCCATGTCCCAACTGAGATTATTACAAGGAGCAACACAAAAGGGAAGAGGGTTGCCTATCTAGTTGTCTACTAATTATTCCTACCAGGTCAGTGGCATATATTTTTTTCACATGAACTTCCTAGGACCCTTTCTTCTTTTTTATATATTTTACCACACATTTATAATATGTATAAGGGTACTTAATTTTTTTAAATGTTTATTCATTTTTAAGACAGAGGTGGGGGGAGGTGCAGAGAAAGAGGAGGATGTAAGATCTGAACCCAGCTCCATGGTGACAGCAGAGAGCCCAATGCAGGGTTGGAACTGTGAGATCATGACCCGAGTCAAAGTCCCATGCTCAACCGACTGAGCCACTCAGACACCCTGGTACTTAATGTTTCTTAGGAAAAATTTTATGCAAATAAAAATAGAATAACCAAGTAGTTGATCCCAATTTGAGAAAGAATAGTATACTACTAATTAATAAACTTTCTGCACTTCTAACTTACTAAAATCCAATTTCTTTGAGTGCTAGTTCTTATTTCTTGAAAGTCAAACAGTAAAACAATACCAGGTTCTTATTTTAGGCCTTTGGGGCAAAACAAAATGTAGTAATAAAGCTAATGAATTAAAGCATATGCTCCTCCTAATTTATTTTTTTTTTCTTTTTAAGGGATCTTACTATAAGAAAAATTTCTTTCTGCCTGAAGGGTAAACAGTATAAAAATATTTCCACTAAAAAGTCTGAGAATCCTGGGTTGCTATTATCAAAACCCATAATTATACTAGATACTTAGTATGATAACAGCAACTAGTTTAAGGAATGTGGAGGTTTATTCACATGAAGTTCAGATAAAGAGATAAAAGGGGACTTGAGCAAGCAAAGAGTATAACTTCAGGAGTCTATCTGTTAATGTGTCTTTGGAACTGCCCTTATCCACAATGAAAGACCAGCAAAGCCAGCTTTCAGAATAGCCCTTCTGCTTGGTAGAAGGAAAGCTAGACTTCACTTCTAAGATCGCCCACCCACGCAAATTTTTCCACCTCGCAGCTAAGAATTAAACACAGACTTCCGATCATGGCGCCACGCACGTCACTTTCTCCCTTTTCCCCCAGCAAAATCCCACCCAAGTCGACCTGATCCCGCAGGAGGTGTGTAAAGGCTGCAGGGAGTGGGGGAGGAATTCCTTCCCCTATCCTGGTTGCTTAGGTTTCTGCAATTCAAAAAACCGACTAAACAGATCCTTTCCAGGAAGCTTGAGTACCAACAGGACCTCTTCATTTCCTTGGGTTCGAAGTCATTCTTTACCCTTAGGCAACAACTCCTCACCGAAATTTTCCTTTCACAGGCCCTAAAAAGCCCCTTAGGCCCTCAGCCTTTGTGAATAAAGGCCCACCCTGGAAGTGGAAACCGAGCGGCACAGACAGATAGGCACATACAGTTGAACAATGCATAGAATTTTAAAGGAAAGTGTTTCCTTTCTGGCTTCGCATCCTTTCAGATGTTAAATATTTCTGTCAGCTACGAAGGGCTACGGTAATGGGCGCTTGAGAGAAGCAGGACACCGATAAGACCAAAAATATCAATTTAGAGGCGGTCTTTCCAATTTCTGCTTTTGTTTGAGTCAGGGAGGGGAGCCCGAGGAGGCCAAGGTCTCCAGTTCTGGGAAAGGAGAGTTCTTCTGGATTCTTTGGGCGACGGAGAGGCAGGCTCTGGCCCCAGGAAACAACGAAGGCAGTTCTGCCCCCAAGGCTTTACTCCAGGAGTCCCGGAGGAGACCGCGACGCCCCAGTCCAAGTCTAAATCAGCCAGCTCAGAACAGTTTGCCAAGGCTGGACAAAAGATGTGGCCGCTCTCTCTTAAACAGACACAGACACACACACACACACACACCCCGAGTGTGCCCGTATGGAAGCTATGTGTGTGTTAAGGAGAATGGCCATTGCTGCCCACTGCGGGCTGCCGGCCCCACCCTGCCCGCGGCGGCTCCAGGGAGACACACCGCGCGAGGGCCGCGGGGTCCTTCTCAGCAAGCCCCGGAGTGAGGGGCGGGGCCGGGCGGGGCCGCGAGCGCGCAGGCGCGGTGTAGGCTTCCTCGCGCCGCCGCCGCTGTTGCCGCCGCCGCCCGCGCTGCACCACAGGCCCGAGACAGACAGGGCCGGGAAGAGCCGGAGACTGAGGAGGAGGCGGAGGCGGCGGCGGCGGCGGCGGAGGCGGGGCGACTCCGGTGACCGGGAGCGCCGCAGACTGGCAGCTGCGGCGACTCCCCCCTTTGTGTCTGGTCTGCTCGGAACCACTGGAAGTGCTTCCCGGAGGGGTGCGGGGTGTCTCGCCGCCTCGCTGCCCACCCTTTTCCCCAACCAGCCACCTACCTCCGCCCTCCCGCCGCCCCCCGCCCTCGGCCCGCGACGCCCGAGCTCCGCCCGGAGCCCAGAGCTGCGGGAGAACGAGGCGGCGGCGGCGGCGGCGGCGGCGGCGGCTTCTTCAGAGGGGTTGTGATTCGCTCACAGGAGCCATTGACGGGAGAAGAGGCTTTTATTCGTGGAATTTACCTCAGGCAAGATCGAACGGCTGCAATAAAAGAGAGAGAGGAGCGAATCCAGGAGGGCTGGAAAGGGCAGCTCCCCGCACCTCCCCTCCGCCCGCCGTCTCGGGGAGCTCCGGGCCCTGCCTGCTGACCCCTCCCCTCCCCCCCCTCGCTTCCTACTGCCCCTCAGCCCTCCGGCGGGGCCCTGGCAGAACCTCGAAGGATTGTTCGGCGAAGGCTTGAATCGAAGGCTGTGGTTTGACCATGGAGGCAGGCACCTTTTTCGATCCAGTCGATGAACAGGGTTTGTTGTTCTCGAAATCCGAGTGAAGGAAGCACCGAAGCGAAACTTAAAAAGGAATCCTGCCCTCCTGGAGCCACGGGCGATGCGACTTGTGCCGCCGGGTGCCGCCGCCGCCCGCCCGGCTTCGCCCTTCCAGGCAGTCGGGAACTTGTTCTGATCCTCAGCCCCGCCATCGAATCTCCGCTCTCCATCCCCCTACACCCTGGATATGTTTTCTCCCAGACCTGGATATTTTTTTGACATCGTGAAACTGCGAGGGAAATAACTGCGGGGCTTCTTTCTGTCTCCCTGCTTCTCCACACGGACATGCCTTCAGTTTGGGTGGCCGAGACACCCGGTTCTAGGCGAATGAACCTCTCCAGCCGCGAGGGAGAGAAATGAAGGGAATTTCTGCAGCGGAATGAAAGCTCTGCAGCTAGGTCCTCTCATCTGCCATTTGTCCTTTCAGACTGCATTGTAATACCGGGCCGGACAAGTCGGACGAGAGCGAGGACCAGCCTCCCGGCCGTATCTCTCGGCCCGTGTTTACTTTCCATATTTCTTTTCTCTGCTCTCCTGCTTCTCGGCTGGCCCAGGGATGACTTCCTCGCTGCCGCGGCCCCGGCGGATGCCGTCGCTCGTGTGGACCGTCCTGCTGGTCAGCACTGCGGCCGGTGAGTAGCCCCCGGCGGCGCGTCGGGCCACTGCCCCTGCCTGCGGGTGGCGGGCGGGGAGCCCGCAGAGGCCAAGGCCTGAGCTCGCCCTTCGCGACGCGTCCAGCGATCGCTGTGGAGGGAACCGCGTCCCGTACCTGCGCGCCTTCCCCGTTCCTTCTAGGGAAATAACCTTGCATGTTTTTGTAGTTTCGAATCCCTACTTCCATATCCCCCCTCACCCCCCACGGGGGGAGGGGAAAGACATACTGGGTGTGGTATCTTGACATTTTTAGCTGTGAGGTAATGCAAGGATTAAAAATAATATTTTAATCGCCAATGAACAGTGTCTATTATGAGATCTTTGCAAACACAGCTGTAGATTTTTATTTTAATGTAAAGAAGCGGGTTTGGCTTACATTAAAAAGAACATCAACTATAGAACGCACACTTGAACCTTATTTTTAGATGTAGATCACTCTTTGGGAGTCCATGTTACTTTCATTATTCAGAAATGTTACGGAATGAATTGAATAAATGTTGAGTAAACCAGAACTTTGAGATTCTTAATACATTGTATAAGAATGCTAATTGTTATCATTGGTATTGTTTTGTCCCAAAGTATTTTAGTAATTATATTTCCATTTTTCAACCTAGATACACTCGTATTTTATATGCTTTTGGAATTACTCTTGGCCTTAAAAGCATTTTCGATAACTTTACATTTTAGTCACCTGGCATCAATTGGCTTTCCTGTCATTGAGACAACTTTGACCTCACATTGGAGGTGTCGATTTGAGTCCTAAAAGTTCTTTGACATTTTACTAAGCTTAAAGGGAAACAGTAGTCATCCTTTCCTTACGATTTTTTTTTTTTTTTTTTTTAAGTTCTCAGATACCTGAGAGAAAGCGTCATGTTTCATCTGCAATTATTTTTCAAGCGGTCTTTTGGTGATACGCTCTTAGAAATTTTTGGGAGTGAACTGTACATAATTCTTAAGTTTGGTGTAGGATGGCCAAATAGATTATGCATTTAAAAATGAGTGAAGGACAATATAACAGCTTTCCAGTTACTTTTTTATTTTTATAAGTGTATTTTTTAACATTCACATTTCTCATTGCTATGTTAAACACAGAGGTTGCTTGCTTATTTCCATTTTAAGAGTCTGCATTGGGAAAATTCTGAAAGAAAATTTGAAGTTTCCTTTAGTGCCTTTGATATTGTCGATTAATGTCTTATGTCTATGATAAATCTGTGTAGTTGTATTAAAAGAATTTGAACTTTTGAATTGAATATATTTTGAAACTGGTATTTTAAATTCTTAATCATCACAATTCCTTTGGGGATTAAAACAAACAGTTTTTCTCTAGATTTCTTCAAATTGTATTAGTTGTTTAAATTCTCTAGCTGTAAGTCTTGTGATTCCTGTAAAATATGAAGAGAATAAAAGGCCTTAGGCTTAAGCAGTCATTCTATGATCAGAGATCTCAGAACATAGACTTTTTATGTTCTTTGTTATTCTTGACCTTTTTAGAATGTAGATTCTCATTTATAGTTGACAGGCTTATCATTTTGTGATCAGAACTGATAACAGTAAAGGAAAGAACACTGATTTAAAAATAATTTAATTTGTATTTGGTAAATAAAATATTAGAATAATGTCCTTTAAAAAGGAGGGATTGAAAGAATCACTACTTTCAAGTGGTTTTAGTCTTCATTAGTATTACATAGTAGCAGATGCCAAAATTTGTAAGCTATAACAATAATAGTAATAATAATAATGTAATAATAATAGTGTTTATTGAATGCTTGCTCTGTGCCAGCAACTATTCTAACAGCTTTCCATGTGTTTTCTCATTTGATCCTTATGACAATTCCATACTCCAGCTGTAATTATGTTCCTTTTACAGAGAGGGCATGTGAAGTGCAGAGAATTTAAATAACTCACCACACAGTAAACTGTGGAGCCAGGATTATAGCCTGTACCCTTACCTATCACATTAATGATAACAACAGTTCACTCTAATTGGGAACATAAGATAGAGTAGTGCCTTCACTAAATCAGCCTTTGAAAAGAAGTAGGGACACTTGACAGGTTCTTCATTCAGCACTGGTTATTGCGGATGTTATTCTAAATGTGAAAACTTTGCCTAATATTGGAGTGGCGAGTTCAGTTTCATTAGGTACAAGGTGACTAGAGAGGGCCTACGTGGACTTGGGTTACATAGATGTAATGATGTAACCAGACAGGTGCAAATAGTACTGCTGAACAGGAAAAAAATACTAGAAGACCTGCTGATATCACATCCCTCTTTGGGGCCATAGGTGAATCCTTTATTTCTTTTGAATCCCTCTTTTCCATTTAGTGTATCTAGTTCTTGGATTCCTTAATTCTAAGAACATTTTGTATGCAAAAAAATAGAATTTATTAAAAAATGTGTTTGGTTTATAAATGAATTCTTAATTTTAATCAAAGGATAAAATACAGTGCAGTACTTACCGCAGACCCAGCTTCTATTAAAAAAATTCGGGGGGCACCAGGGTGGCTCAGTCTGTTAAGCATTCTGCTTGATTTCAGCTCAGGTCGTGATCTCACAGTTCATGAGTTTGAACCCAGCAAAAGGCTCTATGCTGTCAGCACTGTCAGTTTGGGATTCTCTCTCTCTCTCCCTTTCTCTCTGCCTCTCCCCTGATTGTTCTTGTGTGTGTTCTCTCTTTCCTTCTTCTCTCAAAATAAATAAATATTAACAAAATAAATTTTTGAAAAAAAGTCTTCATTCTTCATTTAGGTTGTAATGGTTACATAGCTAACCCTATATCCCACCCTACCCCCCTGTGCTTGAGCAGGCTCAGCTACCTTTTCCTCCAGTCTTCTTGTTCTCTTCTTTCTTGCCATCCTTGGTGGCCTGGGAGGCCAGGGAACCCATGGCATTTCAAATAGCCTTATTGTTGGGATTCACTCCTCGAAGGTTCTCCAGGACAACTAAGAAACTCAGGATTCTGCATCACATCATAATCCTCCTCCTCCTTGGCTGGCTTAGATGTGTCCAATGGCTGTCTGACATCAATGTTAGCTGAATCTTTATGCATTTGAAATAATTCACTTGATTAGATTTCTTTCTTTAAAAAAATTTTTGTTGTTGTTTTTTGAGTAAGCTCTATGCCCAACCTGGGACTTGAACTCACAACCTTGAGGTTAAGAGTCATGTGCTCTACTGACTGAGCCAGCCATGGTGCCACACTTAATTAGATTTCAGTTTTATATATCTATAGGAATACATTGTCTACAGGAAGATGCACCTATTTAGTGTTCTTGAGCATTGAAGTTAATAAATATTGTTGAGGAATTAGAAATTTAGTAATCTTTACTTTTGTATTTCTTGCCATGTGAGCACTGCAACAGGGTCACCTGCAGTTTTTGATAAAATACGTATTTCTGGCACTATAGCGTAGATGTACTGAATGGATCTCTCTGGGATCTGTACATTTTTTAAAACTTAAACCCTGAAAGATTCTCCCTTAGGCAAGTTTATATAATCAGTCGTGATTGTTTGGATTTTTAAAGTATTGTGATTTAGTCAGCTCTTGGTGCATAATAGCTGGTAGCCATAAAAATATAGTGGCATACAACAATAAGCATTTATTCTGCTCCATTTGTCTCATTCTTGGGCCCAGGCTAGAGGTCAGGGTAACATCTCTCTGCAGGGAAGCTTGTCTTATGGCAATCGCAGAAGTACAAGAGGATAAGTTCAGTCCCTAGCCATTTTTAGACTCTTGTTCTTTTAACATCTTATTTGGCCAAGACTAAAGACAAGGAGTAGTGAAGTACACTTTGGCTATAATGAGGCCATGGTAATATATGGACATGTGGTACTATTGCTGGAGAATGAAGAATTGGGATCGTCAGTCTACCACATATGGTCAGGAAGATAGTCCAAACTCTTACTGTTTGAGCAGGGCCAGACTCTTTTTTTGTTTGTTTGTTTATTTTTTAAAGAAGTTTCTTTAAAAAATCTTTATCTATTTTGAGAGAGAGAGAGAGAGCTCAGGAGGGGCAGAGAGAGAGGGAGAGAAAGAGTCCCAAGCAGGGTCTGTGCTGTCTGTACAGAGCCCAGTGTGGGACTTAATCCCACAAACCTTGAAATCATGACCTGAGCTGAAATCAAGAGTTGGATGCTCAATCAACTGAGCCACCCAGGAGCCCTTATTTATTTAAGAGAGAAAGGGGGGGAGGGAGGGGCAGAGAGAGAGAATCCCAAGCAGGCTGCATGCCCAGTGCACAGCCTGACACAAGGCTCGATCTCAAGACTGTGAGATCATGACCTGAGCCAAAATTAGGAGTCCAGTGCTAAACCAGTTGAGCCACCCAGGTGCCCCAGGGACAGACTTTTAATTAGGCCTTTGCATAAAAATTATACCAGCTTTGATCTCCCCACAAGCCTACCCTGGCATGTGGGGTGATATGGTAGTAGTGGTGTTGGTGTTCCTGTAATATGAAAAGTGGGAATAGAGAGATTAATTTCAAATGAGGACAACTCTCATTAAAGGCCAACTTTTCTTTTAAAAAAAAATATTTTGGGTGCACCTAGGTAGCTCAGTCGGTTGAACATCAGACTCTTGATATTGGCTCAGGTTGTGATCCCACAGTTGTGGGAATGAGCCCGAGTAGGGCTCTACACACAGCGTTGGGGTTTCTCTCTCTCACCCTCTGTCTCTGCCCTTCCCACTCTTGTGTGTGCATTCTCTCTTTCTCTCTCTTTCAAAATAAATGAATATTTTTAAAAACAGGATTTTATTTTTAAGTAATCTCTACACCCAACATGGGGCTCAAACTCATGACCCTGAGATCAAGAATTGCATGCTCCACTGACTGAGCCAGCCAGGAGCCCTTAAAGGCTAACTTTAACATAGAAAGAGAAGAAATTGAATATTGATTTCTGATGGGTAAATTCTAACTAGAAAAGGTACAGAATGAAGTCAGAGTAAATCAGTCAATTTTATAAATGACCATACCACTTATTTTGGTACTTATTCACGTATTTGTTGAATGTCAGTTTATGTATTTGCTTTGTCCTCCAAATTGCTTTTTGAGGACAGGGTTCCTACCTTAAACTGTTTTGCAATCTATCATATTGTTGTGCAGATAAAAGATGTTTAAGAAATACTAAATGAGGGGTGCCTGGGTGGCT
The DNA here is from genome assembly GCF_018350175.1 of Felis catus. NCBI lineage: Eukaryota > Metazoa > Chordata > Mammalia > Carnivora > Felidae > Felis > Felis catus. The sequence goes on from NC_058375.1 coordinate 188,209,055, forward strand.
CATTTGGTTGAGCGTCTGACTTTGGCTTAGGTCATGATCTTAGCAGTTCATGGGTTCAGGCCCCGTGTCCAGCTCTGTGCTGACAGCTCAGAGCCTGGAGCCTGCTTCAGATTCTGTGTCTCTCTCACAGCCCCTCTCATGTTTGTGCTCACTGTCTCTGAAAAATAAGTAAACATTAAAAGAAAATTAAAAAAGAAATACTACATGAATGAATAATAAAAAGAAATTGGAGCCAGGAAGTGTTCTAAGATTGCTCACTTATTCAAATGATGTATTAATTTATTCTTTCTTTGTTTTAATTCCTTCAACTATAAAGTAGTTTAAGTGGTGTTGTAAGAAGACCCCTGTCTTGAGTTAATGAGACCTGAATTCCGTGCGATTCTGCACAGATTACACAACTTAGTTTTCTCAATTGTAATATTATGGGATTGGACCAGATTATGTTTGAAATGCAGATTCCAGGCAGCTACCCCAGACCTACTTAATCTGATTATCTGGACAGTGAGTTTGGGAATCTGCATTTTATTTATTTATTTTTAAAATTTTATTTATTTTATTATTATTATTTTTTAATTTTTTTTCAACGTTTATTTATTTTTGGGACAGAGAGAGACAGAGCATGAATGGGGGAGGGGCAGAGAGAGAGGGAGACACAGAATCGGAAACAGGCTCCAGGCTCCGAGCCATCAGCCCAGAGCCCGACGCGGGGCTCGAACTCCCGGACCGCGAGATCGTGACCTGGCTGAAGTCGGACACTTAACCGACTGCGCCACCCAGGCGCCCCAAAAATTTTATTTATTTTTGAAAGAGAGAGAGAGGGAGGGAGAATGAGTGGGGGAGGGGCAGAGAGAGAGGGAGACACAGAATCCAAAGCAGGCTCCCGGGTCTGAGCTGTCAGCATAGAGCCTGATGCAGGGCTCTAACTCATGAAGTGTGAGATCATGGCCTGAGCTGAAGTCTGACGCTTAACAGTCTGAGCCACCCAGGTGCCCTGGGAATCTGCATTTTAAACAAACATTTCCCCAGGTAAATTTTATGTACCCTGATGTTTGAGAAGTATAGGATCTAAGATTTCTTTTAACTCTCAGATTTTACTTTATTTATTTAATTTTTTGTGCCTTTCTGGATCTTTTATTCGGTCACATTAGTACAAACATTTCTTATTTTAAGCTTTAAGTAATTATCTAAAACCTTTTTCTTTTTTAAAATTTAAAAAATGCTATTTGTTTGTTTAATCTTGGTCTTAAAGGTGGTTTGCTCTTTAATAAAAAGTGCTTTGCTCACCTAATATTGTATATGTTCATTTAGCTTGTATTTTGACCATTTTATTTTCCTTTTCCTTCTTCCAAAAAGAAAAACTACTTGTTAGTAGAAATAAATGGTTTTACTTTTAGTAAATTTACATGAGAACGGTTGATGAAACATTTACAATAGAAATAGTGTTAAATTAGACTAGATAACATTGATTTGGTTTTAGTTACAAATTAGTATTCCATGGAGTAAGTACTCCAAGTGGATAAATTGCATTTTTTAAATTTCTGTCCACCAAAGAATTATATTCTGATTTAATTGATGTCTGCTAGAAAAAAATTAAATATGAATGCTGTGATATCTCAAAATTCACTATTTTTTACCATCTTGCATAGTACTTACACATGTTGAAGAGACTCCCATATTACCAGACTATTTCCCCCTTGTAGTTAAATGGTCTAGTCTGTGAATCCTTTCTAGAAGCAATAAAGATGGCTTTAGTAGAATTTTGAGGCAATAGACTTGATTTGTTTTTGTTTTTTTTAAGCTTTTTTTATTTTTAAAAATTTTAAAAGATTTTTTTTTAAGTTTATTTAGAGAGAGTGCCTGCATGAGATCAGGTGGGGGAGGGGCAGTGAGAGAGAGGGAGAGAGAGAGAATCCCAAGCACTGTCAGTGCAGACCCCAGTTCAGGGCTTGAACCCACGAACAGTGAGATCGTGACCTGAGCTGAAGTCTGTTGCTTAACCAACTGAGCCACCCAGCTGCCCCTTAAGCTTTTTTAGATCTGTGCGATGGATATGACAGTTAAGGCTGCTGGATTACAATAATACATTTATAATTTATGTATGGTCTATGTGACATTAGAAATAAGCCTGTGGGTAAATGACATGAACATTTTATTTAAAAAAATTTTTATTTTTAAGATTTTATTTTTAAGTAATCTTTACACTCAATGTGGGGCCCGAGCTCACAGCCCCGAGATCAGTAGTCACATGCTCTACTTACTGAGCCAGCCAGGAGCCCCTGACATGAACATTTTAGAATACATTGTATTATCAGAACGATTAGAACACAGCATTTATTTCTTGCTGTTAATTGTACTTAATACAGTAAGTGTTTGACTAGATGTAGTTTCTATTCCAATACGCACCTATGGGACCAGGGAGAGGGGTACGGGGGTATGAATAGGATAGATAACATGTGGAAGGAGAACTAAAATGTCCAGTCAACAAACATTTATTAGTGCTTCCTTTGTGCAGGGTTCTTTTCAAAATATTGGTGGATATAAAGAAAAATAAGGGCCTCCTCTCCTCCCCCAAACATTTTATGCCATACCCTATATCACTTTCTGAAAGAGAATTAGATTTCATGCTATTTGGCAAGAGTAGGTATTTTGCAAATCTTACTAGCATTGTATTATTTCTTCTCTGCCTTTCTTTCAGGATGAGAAATTCCTGAAGGTATTCTGCAATGCAGGAAAAGAGACTGTGTTCCTGTGTGTCTTCTAGCTGATCTCTACCCTCCTTTTATTTCTCTCTTCTCTGCCAGCCTTCTTGAAAGAGGAGTGAACACCTATGGACTTCTATATCCTCAACTCCTTACTTGTCCCATGCTGTATATTAAATCATCAGTGACTTTCTAATTGTCTTATCCAAGTGACTTTTCAATCTTGTTTTTTTTGACTTTTCTACAGAATTTGACAATTTTGGTCACCCCTTCCTTCTAACTCTCCTCATCTGACTTTATTAACTTTGCATTTCCCTGGTTATATATCATCTCCATCTTCTCTTCTCCATAAATGTTTTCTTCTTCTTTTTTAAATCTCCCTTAGATTGTCTTAAGTATACTTTTTTATTATTGCAACTCCTCTTCCTTGTTGATTTTCTTTTATTGTTACTCTTCTCCTAAGCTTTAATTATTCTGGAAAGTAGATGACTTCTAAGTCAAACAGGCAACCAGAATTGGAAGCTAGAAAGGTTTGAGTTCCTTCCTAATGGTACCATCAACTATTTACTTTGGGCATATCACTTCTTTTGGTCTCAATATCCTCATTGTAAAGTGAAGGGGTTCACCTGTATAATGTGTATAGTATTTATAGCACTTTTGCTTATGGTATGAGAAAAGAAAATATATTTAGTTAGTAGTAAGTGTATAGCATTTTGAATGTTATATTTTGTTATTATTGAGTATATATATATATGTATATAGTACTTTGAATTTAGCTTAGATTGGGGAAATCTGTGGGATATTCTGAAATGGTAAAAGTACTGCTTTGAAAGAAATTTAATTTTTTGCAAATACATTTTATATGTTGGTTGTCTATGTTGAGTTAGGATCACCAAAGTGTTCTAAAGAAAGGCTGTATAAAGAACAATCCATAACTAAGAATAATCTATAAATATAAAGGATGCTTTATTTATTTATTTATTTATTTATTTATTAAAGGGTGCTTTTAAAATAGTTGGAATCCTAGAATTTTGAGTTGGAAAGGACTTTAGGGTAGACTTTAAATAGTTTTAAGTTTAGTTAAGAAGTTTAGTTAGAAGTTAGTCTAAGAAGGTTAACTTTTATACAATGTCTTTTGTTTTAATTTAATTTTTTATTTTAATTTCAATATAGTTAACTTGAAGTGTTACATTAGCTTCAGGTGTACAATATAGTAATGTGACAGTTCTATTCATTACTCAGTGTTCATCATGATAAGTGTACTCTTAATCCTGTTCACCTAGTTCATCCATCCCCCCCCATGGTGACCTCCCCTCTGGTAACCATCTGTTCTCTACAGTTAAGTGTCGGTTTTTTGGTTGATCTCTTTCTCCCTTGTTTGTTTTTTTTGTTTCTTAAATTCCCTATATGAGTGAAATCATGATATTTGTCTTTCTCTGACTTTACTTAGCATTATACTCTCTAGATCCATCTATGTTGTAAATGGCAAGATTTCATTGTTTTGTGTGTGTGTGTGTATATGTACATGTATACATATACATATACATACGTATGCCACATATTTTTTAGAACTTTTTTAAATTTTTTATTAAAAAATTTTTTTTAATGTTATATTTATTCTTGAGAGAGAGACAGAGCACAGCAGGGGAGGGGCAGAGCAAGAGAGGGACACAGAATCTGAAGCAGGCTCCAGGCTCTGAGCTGTCAGCACAGAGCCCAACGTGGGGCTCGAACTCACAAGCCATGAGATGACCTGAGCCGAAGTTGAATGCTTTACCAACTGAGCCACCCTGGTGCCCCTGTTTTTTTTAAATTTATTTAGTTAATTTTGCCACATCTTCTTTATCCATTCATCTATGGATGGACACTTGGACTGCTTCCATAATTTGGAAATAATGCTGCAATAAACATAGGGGTGCATATATCTTTCTGAATTATTGTTTTTGTATTCTTTGGGTAAATACCCAATAGCAGAATTACTGGATCACATGGCAATTCTGTTTTTAATTTTTTGAGGAACCCCATACTGTTTTCTACAGTGGCTGCACCAGTTTGCATTTCCAAGCAGTGCACAAGGGTTCCTTTTTCTCCACATTCTCAGCACACCACATTCTTACCCATTACTGAATCTGTTGACTTGCATCTTTCTGGTTATGAGTGATATTGAGTATTTTTTCACATGTCTGTTGGCCATTTGTATGTCTTTGAAGAAATGTTTGTTCATGTCTTTTGCCTATTTTTAATTGGATTATTTGGTTCTTTTGGTGTTTGAGTTGTGTAACTTTTTTATATATTTTGGAAACTAACCCTTTATCAGATATGTCATTTATAAATATCTTCTCCCATTCAGTAGGCTGTCTTTTAGTTTTGTTGATTGTTTCCTTTGCTGTTTAGAAGCTTTTTATTTGATGTAGTCCCAATAGTTTATTTTTGCTTTTGTTTCCCTTGACTCAGGAGACCTATCTAGAAAAATGTTTCTGTGGCTGATGTCAGAGAAGTTACTGCCTATGCTCTATTCAAAGATTTTTAAGGTTTCAGGTCTCACATTTATGTCTTTAATTCATTTTGAATTTATTTTTGTGAATGGTGTAAGAAATTATTTTAATTTTAAGATAAATAATGCCAGGGGCGCCTGGGTGGCTCAGTCAGTTAAGTGTCCGACTTCGGCTCAGGTCATGATCTCACAGTTCGTGGGTTCAAGCCCCTGTGTCAGGCTCTGTGCTGACAGCTCAGAGCCTGGAGCCTGTTTCAGATTCTGTCTCCCTCTCTCTCTGCCTGTTCACGCTCTGTCTCTGTCTCAAGAATAAATAAACAATAAAAAGAAAAAAAGATAAATAATGCCAAAGTCAATTTCAGCGTAGCTTTTGACTCAGTTATCACACATTCTAAATCAGTTGAGATCTAATTAATGCCATTTTAACTTCTGGTAAGTAAATTTTGTAAAACAGCTTTATTGAGAGGTAATTCCCATACCATACAATTTACTCCTTTAAAATGTACATGGGACGCCTGGGGGCTCAGTCGGTTAAGTGTCTGACTTCGGCTCAGGTCATGATCTCACTGCTTGTGAGGTCAAGCCCTGTGTCAGGCTCTGTGCTGATGGCTCAGAACATGGAGCTGCTTTGGATTCTGTCTCCCTCTCTCTCTGCCCCTCCCCTGCGCACACACTCTCTCTCTCTCTCTCTCTCACTCTCTCTCTCTCTCTCTCTGTCTCTCTCAGAAATAAATAATAAAACATTAAAAAATAAAATGTGCAATTCATTGTTTTGGTATATTATTAAGTTAAAAATTATGGTAAAACAGGGGCATCTGGGTGGCTCAGTTGGTTAAGTGTCTGACTTCAGCTCAGGTCATGATCTCACAGTTTGTGAGTTTGTGAGTTTGAGCCCCAAGTCAGGCTCTGTGTGGAGGGCTCAGATCTAGTAGCCTGCTTTGGATTCTGTCTCCTTTCTCTCTGTTCCTCCCCCACTCCCTCTCCCTCTCTCTCAAAAATAAATAAATGTTAAAAAAAATTATGGTAAAACATATATAGCATAAAATTTGCCATTTTAACCATTTCCAGTATACGATTTGGTGGCATTAATTGCATTCACAGTGTTGTGTAACGCACATTGAATGTGTGTCACCAAAATGTTTTCATCACCCCAAACAGAAACTTTAACAATTAAGCAATAACTCCTATTTCCGCCCTCCTCCCAGCCCCTGGTAACCTCTAATCTACTTTCTGTCTCTGAATTTGCCTACTCTAAGATATTTCATATGAGTAGAATCATACAATATTTGTCCTTTTGGTACTGGCTCATTTTGCTTAGCATAATGTTTTTAAGTTTATCCATGTTATAGCATGTGTCCAAATTTCATTACTTTATAGGGCTGAATAATAGTCCATTGTGTGTATATGTCACATTTTGTTTATCCATTTATCTGTTGATGGACACTTGAGTTTTCCCCTTTTGGCTATTGTGAACAATGTTGCAGTGAACATTATTATACAGTATCTGTTCTAGTCTCTGTTTTAAATTCCTATGGGTGTATACCCACAAGTGTAAATTGCTGGATCATATGGTAATTCTATGTTTAGTTTTTTTTGAGGAACCGCCAAACTATTTTCAATAGTGGCTGTACCATTTCACATTCCTACCAGTAATGAACAAATATTCCAGTTTCTCTACATTCTTGCCAACACTCATTGCTTTCTGTTTTATTTTTGTGAAAAATTATTTATTAGAGCCATCATAATGGGTGTGAAGTGGTATCTCATTATGGTTTTGATTTTATTTGATTTTCCTAATGATAAATCATGTTGAGCATCTTTTTATGTGCTTATAGACAATTTGCATATCTTTTGTTTTAAGCTTATTTTGAGAGAGAGAGCATGCAGGGGAGGGTCAGAGAGAGAGGGAGAGAGAATTTCAAGCAGGCTCCACATCATCAGCGCAGAGCCCCAGCTTCAGGCTTGAACCCACCAACCGGTGAGATCATGACCTGAGCTGAAACCAAGAGCCAGACACTCAACCTGACTGAGCCACCCAGGTACCCCTATATATCTTCTTTGAGTTAATGTCTACTCAAGTCCTCTACCTTTTTTTCTTTTGAATTTGTTTTTATTGAGATATAATTGATACATAACATTTATAAGTTTAAGGTGTACCACATATTGATTTGATACATTTCTATATCACATTATGATTACCTACATAATATTAGCTAACACCTCTATTACGTCGTGTAATTATCATTTTTGTGTCTGTGGTGGGAATAGTTACAATCTAGTCTCTTAGAAACTTTGAAATTTTATAATATATTTGTCTATAATCACTGTGCATTGTATCCAGGATTTATTCATCTACTAGCTGCAAGTTTGTACTCTTAAATAACATTTGTCTATTTTTTTTAAAAAAATTTATGTTTTATTTTATATTTGAGGGAGAGAGACAGAGACAGAGAGTGAGCAAGGGAGGTGCAGAGAAATAGAGACAGAATCTGAAGCAGGCTCCAGGCTCTGAGATGTTAGCACAGAGCCCAATGTGGGGCTCGACCTGAGCTGATGTCGGATGCTTAACCGACTGAGCCACCCAGGTGCCCCTGTCTATTTTTTTAATTGGATTGTCTTTTTGTTGTTGAGTGGTAAGAGTTCTTTTATGTTATGAATGTTAACTTTCTATCAGGTAGATGGTTTCTGTATGTTATGGGCTGAATGTGTCCCCTCAAATTTCATGTTGAAATCATAACCCCCAAGGTGATGTATTATAAGGTGAAGCTTTTGGGAGTTGATTAGGTCATTAGGGTGGAGCCCTCATTAATGGGATTAGTGTTCTTATTAAAGAGACCCCAGAGAGATCTTTTCCTTTTACTGCTATGTGAGGTTACACAAAAAGATGGCCATCTAGGAAATAGATTCTTACCAGTTACTGAATCTGCTGGCACCATGATCTTGGATTTCCCATGTTCTAGAGCTGTGAGAAATGTTGTTTAGAAGACATCCAGTCTCCGGTATTCTGTTATAGCAGCCTGAATGGATTAGGGCACCAATGTTTTCTCCTATTTTCTAGGTTTCTTTCCTATTTTTTAAAATTGTCTTAATAATAATATTTTTTGATGTACAAAATTTTTTAATTTTGATGGAGTCCAATTTATCTATATTTTGTTGTTGGTGGTATGCATAATTTTGGTGTCATAGTTAAGAATCCATTGCCAAATCTGAGGCTGTGAAGATTTACTCCAATTTTTTCTTCTAAGAGCTTTATGGTTTTAGCCCTTATGTCATTGATCCATTTTTAAATGTTTATTTATTTATTTTGTGAGAGAGAAAGAGAGAGAGGCATGGGCAGAGAGAGAGGAAGACAGAATTGCAAATAGGCTCTGCACACATCATGGGACTTGATCCCACAAACCGTGAGATCATGACCTGAATGGAAATCATGAGTCAGACTTGACTCTTTTTTTTTTTTAAAGCCGTATTAAATTTTTTTTTTCTTAACGTTTATTCATCTTTGAGAGACAGAGAGAGAGACAGAGCATGAGCGGGGAAGGGGCAAAGAGAGGGAGACACAGAATCCAAAGCAGGCTCCAGGCTCTGAGCTGTCAGCACAGAGCCTGATGTGGGGCTTGAACTCACGAACTGTGAGATCATGACCTGAGCCAAAGTCGGGCACTCAACCAACTGAGCCACCCAGGCGCTCCAGGAGTCAGACTTGACTCTTATCTGACTGAGCTACCTGGTGCCCCATGCCATTAATCTATTTTTTGAGTTAAATTTTATATATGGTCTGAGACAGGGATCCAGCTTCGTTCATTGCACGTGGGAATCCAGTTGTGCCAGTGTCATTTGTTAAAGAGACTGCTCTCCCCATTGAATGGAATGCCCACTCTTAAAAAGTCAGTTGGGCACAGATGTATAGATTTATTTCTGGACTTTCAGTTCAGTTCTATGGTCAGTCTTTGGACCTTTGCTTTTCTCTGTCTATACTTTGGTGATCTCATCCATTCTAATTTTTTTTTTTAATGTTTATTTATATTTGAGAGAGAGAGACAGAGTGTGAGTGGGGGAAGGGAAGAGGGAGAGGGAGACACAGAATGCCAAGCAGGCTCCAGGCTCTGAGCTGTCAGCACAGAGCCTGATGTGGGGCTCAAACCCATGAACTGTGTGATCATGACTTGAGGCAAAGTCAGATGCTCAACTGACTGAGCCACCCAATCTTCCTGCTCTCATCCATTCTCATGGCTTTAAAAATAGCATGTAGAGGGACACCTGGGTAGCTCAGTCAGTTAAGCATCTGACTCTTTGTTTTGGCTCTGGTCATGATCTCATGGTTCATGAATTCGAGCCCCACATTGGGCTCTGTGCTGTCAGTGCAGAGCCTACTTGGGATTCTCTCTCTCCCTCTTTCTGGCCCTCCCCCACTTGTGCTCTCTCTCTCTCTCAAAATAAATAATTAAACTTAAAAAAAGTTACACTTTCCCTATGAAAGAAAATAGCATGTAGAGGTGAACAAATTTCAAATTTATTTCCATCCCAAACCTCTTTTCTTGAAATCCTGTTGTGTGTAGCCATCTGTGTATTCAGCATCTCTGCTTAGATGTTTGATAGTTATCTCACACTTAATATGTCCTAAAACAAACTCCTTTAGTTTCTTCTATAGGTCTGTTCTTCCTGTATTCTTACCCAACTCAGCAAATGGCAATTCTGTCATTCTAGTTGTTTAGGCCAAAAATTGAAGATATTTTTTTCTTTTCTTTTCTTTTCTTTTCTTTTCTTTTCTTTTCTTTTCTTTTCTTTTCTTTTCTTTTCTTTTCCTCTTTTTTTTTTTTTTTTTTTTTTAAGTGGACTTCAAGCTCAGTGTGGAGCCCAACATGGGGCTTCAACTCACAAACCTGAGATCAAGGCCTGAGCTGAGATAAGGAGCCAGATGCTTAACTGCCTTAGCCACTCAGGCGGCCCTCAAAAATTGAAGATATTCTTGGGGGCGCCTGGGTAGCTCAGTCAGTTGGCAGCCGACTTCGGCTCAGGTCATGATCTCGCGGTCCGTGAGTTCGAGCCCCGCGTTGGGCTCTGTGCTGACAGCTCAGAGCCTGGAGCCTGTTTTGGATTCGGTGTCTCCCTCTCTCTGACCCTCCCCCATTCATGCTCTGTCTCTCTTTGTCTCAAAAATAAATAAACATTAAAAAAAATTAAAAAAAAATTGAAGATATTCTTGTCTCTTTCTTTTTTTACACTCATATCCACTCTGATACCAAAAACTCGTGGTTCTACCTTCAAAATATATTTAGAATCTGACTACTTCTTAACACTTCTGTTGGTACCACATTAGTTTAAAGGCCACCATCTTTTCTCACTTGTAATTTTTCAGTGACCTTTGTTTTCTCCAACACAGTCACTTTTATTATATTCGCTTTTCAATATAGTATCCTGGGTCACCTTTTCAAACAGAAGTCAGATCATGACGTTTCTCTGCTTAAAACTCTCCAAAACCTCTGCCTGTCATTCAGAATAAAAGTCACAATCATTTGATTCTACATAATCTGGCCCCTACTTCTTATGACTGCATCTGCTGATCTCTGCATGCTCAACTTTTATTGTGCTTTTAACTTTACACAGAAGAAAACATTTAGAAAATCAAATGTTTTAGAAGAGGTTAGATTTAAGATACTTTATTCTGTATAATTTGACAGTGGCTACATGTAATGAATAAATCTATACATTGGGAGAATAAAGGAGGAGTCAAATGAACATTTCTTGAGCCTCTAACATAGCCACTAAGTGCCTTACATATTTATTGTGTGATCTCATCCTTTAAACAAGCTAATCAGTACTATTATTCTTCCTTATTTTATAAATGAGTAAACTGAGTAAGTGGGAGACCTGGGATTCAAGCTTAGGCCTCTATAACTCCAAAGCAAAGCATTCATGAAATATATATCGTGTTAGCCTGAAGGTATAAAATACTTGGAACAGTATTTTAGGCATCTGAATATCTTACTGGATTTTAATCATTCAGGAATAATTTCTCAGGCTGAACTATGTCTTGGTTATGGTCTCTTATTTTGCAGTAAATGATAACAGATGTTTTAGGTTTTGGTTTTGTGTGTAGCATTCAAATGTTGATGGATAATAAACATTTTCATTAACGATTCAAAGCTTCAGTTTTGGAAAGGAACACTAGTTAGATCAGAAGAATAACGATGACATATTTAGTTGAGGATAAGTTTTTAAGGTTTCCATCTGTTGTTAGTGATTAGAATCCTTAGGGGCCGGTCTAGTGTAAAGAGCAACTTTTAAATATAGTTACTACACAAAGGGCCATATTGTGATGACATGAAAAGCAAGATTAAAAACAGCCAAATGATAACAAGAGATGAATTTATTCATGTTACTTATTGAAATAAAGTTTTTTTGTGAGAGATAACTTTTCTGGGATATTTATTTTTCCTTTGGCTAAACCAATGTGTTAGCTTGATGAAATGGTGTTAAGAATGTTAATCTCTAAATGAAGTTTAGTTTTTCGCACTAGTTATTATCCAGCTCTTCTGTAGGAATCATTGTTTTGTCCATTTACTTAGGTTTATGAAAAATTCAGTTTTACTGATCCTTGCTGCTAAGTCCCTCTACTAAGAGCAAGACAGTAGTCTTAGATTTATACTAACCTCAGATTTGTACACTAAGCAACTAATAGGCTTTATATTAATGAAGTGATATAGATTAATGAAAATAGATTAAATTCATTACCTGAAAATAGATTAAATTCTAGTTATTTGGAATTAAAAGCCAGTGTGTTAATGCTTGGTTTTGGAAGAATATCACTTGGATAGGCTAGGTTATTCTAAAACAGCAGTGGTTATTTCTTGCTCATACTGTATATCCATTGAAGACTGGCAGGAGTATTCTGCTCATCATTCAGGAATCTGGTTTGATGGAATGCTACCATCTTGAAAGTTGATGGTTGCAGTGCTAGAGGTAAAAGAATGTATAAGAAGGTCTTTCATGGCAGTTTATATGCTCTGCCTAGAAGACCGTCCCATCGCTTTCACTTAAAACTCACTATTTAGTCTCCCCTAACCTCTAGATCTTTCCAAGTATCTAGAAAAGGAATTTGGGAAACAGGACCAATGATGACTGTAAGGAAGTAATAAGACAAACATGTGTTGGCTTTGCTTTGTATTTTAAGACTTGTTTTGGCTTTTAGATTTTGACTTTATATCTTTTAACAATCTTTCTTGTTTTTCAGAATCCTAAAGTTGTAATAGAAGATCACTGTAGGGGTATGTGGATGGCTTAGTTGGTTAGCGTCCCATTCTTGATCTTGGCTCAGGTCATGATCTCACAGTTCGTGAGTTCGAGCTCCGTATCAGACTATACACTGTCAGTGTGGAGCCTGCTTTGGATTCTCTCTCGTCTTATCTCTCTGTCCCTCCCCTGCTTGCTTGCTCTCTCTCTCTCAGAGTAAATAAGTAAAATAAAAAAAAATTTTTTAAATATTGTAAAAACAATTTTAAATGATAATAAAATATAGAAAATTAAAAAAAATTCATTTCCATTTTACTTTTTATCAAATTCTGTTCCCTAGATGTAACCACTGTTAATAGTTTGGTGGATAATTTTTCATACTTTTTTGTATGCACTATAAATAAACATCTGTGTAATTAGAGTTTGTTTTTTAAGTTTATTATTTTTATTTGTTTTGATAGAGGTGGCATGAGTTGGGGAAGCACAGAGAGAGAATCCCAAGCAGACTTTGTGCTGTCAGCGCAGAGCCCGACGTGGGGCTCGAACCCACAAAACTATGAGACCATGATCTGAGCCAAAACCAAGAGTCAGACACTTAACCGACTAAGCCACCCAGGTGCCCCTAGAGTTTGTTTTTTATTTTATTTATTTTTTATTTTTTATTTATTTTTTTAAATGTTTTTTTTTTTTTTTTTTTGAGAGAGAGACAGAACGTGAGTGGGGGAGGGGCAGAGAGAAGAGGGAGACACAGAATTCGAGGCAGGCTCCAGGCTCCAGGCTGTCAGCGCAGAGCCCAAAGTGGGGCTTGAACTCACGAACTGTGAGATCATGACCTGAGCCAAAGTCAGACATGTAACTGATTGAGCCACCCAGGCACCCCTTGTTTTTTAAATAAAGGTAGAATTATATTATATATCTTATGTACAAGTTTTTGTTATTAATCATGAAGGAGAGTTGTAGAAGTAAGATCATTTGGTCAAAGTTTGCACATTTAAAATTTAGATATATGTGAACTTCCAAATTTCCCCCCCAAAAGATTGTACCAGTTTCCATTTCTACTAGTAGTATATCAGTGTCAGAATTTTCATTTTCTTTTTTTTTTTTAAGGTTTTTCTTTTTTTAAGGTTTTATTTTATTATTTTTGCAAATGTTTACTTACTTGTGAGAGTGAGAGTGTGCCTTCACACGAGTCAGGAAGGGGCAGAGAGAAGGAAAGAGAGAATCCCAAGCATGCTCCATGCTGTCAGTGCAGAGCCCAATGAGGGGCTTGAACTGATGAACTGTGAGATATGATCTGAGCATAAATCAAGAGTTGGATGCTTAACCGACTGTGCCACTCTGGTGCCCCAAGATTTTTTTTTATTTTTTTGTTTTTAACGTTTATTTATTTTTGAGACAGAGAGAGACAGAGCATGAACAGGGGAGGGTCAGAGAGAGGGAGACACAGAATCTGAAACAGGCTCCAGGCTCTGAGCTGTCAGCACAGAGCCCGACGCGGGACTTGAACTCACGGACCGCAAAATCATGACCTGAGCTGAAGTCGGCCGCTTAACCGACTGAGCCACCCAGGCGCCCCCCCAAGATTTTGTTTTTAAGTAATCTGTACACCCAATATGGAGCTCAAACCCACAACCTGAGATCAAGAGTCACATGCTCCCCCAACTGAAACAGCCAGGCACTCACAGAACTTTCATTTTCTTCTACCTTTTCCAAATGTTATATAATATCTTTTCAATTTTTGCCAAAGCCAAAGCATCGTATAGTAAGACCTTGGTTTGCAAGCATAATTCGTTCTGGAAACATGCTTGTAATCCAAAGCAGTCATATATTAGAGCAAGTTTCAAGGACCATTGGCTCAGTTCTGATCATGTGACATTCAGCCTCACATACTACTCATATTGCAAGACATTTCTCATTTATCAAATTAAAATTTACTGGAAATGTTTGCTCATTTTGTGGAATACTCACAGAGCAAGTTACTTGCAATCCAGGGTTTTACTGTATTTTGTTTCCGTTTGCAGTGCTTTAGTTGTTAGTGAAGCTGAACTTCTTTTCATATGGTTATTGTTCAGTTGTATTTCTCCGAATTACCTGTTTATATATCAGATTAATTTTTCTAATGATTTGTTTCTTTTTCTTATTGATTTGAAGGTGATATTTATATGATTTTATGCAATTAGAATTGTTTATTTTTTCCTTTATGACTTCTGGATTTTGTGTTATCTTAGAAAAGCTTTCTCTATATCCACAAGTACCAATTTAGTAGGTAGGTCTATAGTTTTTTTTGTTGTTGTTGTTGTTTTTTAATGTTTAGATGATTTAATGCACCTTGAACTATTCAGTTGTATATATATTAACTCATAATAGTAGTATGAGACAGATATTATTATCTTCATTTACAGATGAGGATTTTTAGGCATAGAGATATTAAGAAACTTGCCCAAGGCAACATAACTAATAAAGCTGTAATATAGACATAGATAGCCTATGCTCTTAACTGCTGTGCTTTACTACTTCCTATATAGCCAAGTTGTCTTTTAGTTACTGAATTCCATTTGAATTCACTGAATTGTCTTTTAATGACCAAATTGTCTTCTAATCACTGAATTCCACTGAAAGGCACTATTTGGGGAAGTTAATTTGAAATGCATAAAATATACTTCTGTTAACATGTCATAATAGATTTTTTTGTTTGTCATGGTAAATAGATGTCTAATATCAATTGCTTGAAATGCCTGAGCATGGGAACCCAGACATTTTTAGCTCTCAATTAGAGCCTTACCTATTACTTAAATTTAAAAATTTCTTAGAACCTTAGATGTTTGGGTTTCTAGCTTATAAAAATTGAGGGGATATCAAATAAATCAATAGATGATTAATATGAGTGGCTTAAAATGCATGAGCACGTACATACATTTAATGTATGTAGAATATTTTTGAGTTAGAACCTATTTTCTGTGGGGTGCCTGGGTGGCTCATTTGGTTAAGTGTCCAACTCTTGATCTCAGCTCAGGTCTTGATCTCAATCAAGCCCTGCCCTGAGTTGTGCTCTGCACTGGATGTGAATCCTACATAAACAACAACAACAACACCTATTCTCTGGAGTTGGTGTATGGAAATACATAGCATTAACTGGAACATTTTTGTAATCCTAGTTGTGTAGTCTAGTGGTTATATTTCATAGGATGTATATAGAGGTAGGAAAGAAGAATAGTAGCAAAAGGTACAAGGGCAGAGTTGGAGGAAGTCTCAGGGAGAAGGGAGAAAAAGTAATTTACTTAATTTCCTCTTATATTGTGTGTCATTTTCCACCCAAATTCTCCCAGCTTGGTGTGGCTTTGCCTTTTTCTTTTTTTTTTTTTTTTTAATGCTTATTTATTTTTGAGAGAGAGAGAGATTGAGTACAAGCAGGGGAGGGGGACAGTGAGAGAGAGAGGCCCAGAATCCGAAGCAGACTCCAGGCTCTGTGCTATTAGCACAGAACCTGATGCAGGGCTCAAACTCATGAACCGTGAGACCATGACCTGAGCTGAAGTCAGACGTTTAACCAATGGAGCCCCCAGGCCTCCTGTGGCCTTGCCTTTCTTTGATCTTTGTACTGGTGTAGGCTCCAAAGAAGCATACTATTCTTCATTGGGTAAGCTCTTGCAGAGTTTGTGAATTCAGACATTTTTAAACAGTAGCTATGAAATTGTAAAGTTTGGGGGCTATTACTTAAAGTGAAGAATTATAGTTCAAGTTCAGCTCAGGCCATGATCGTGTGGTTTGGGCTTGAGTCCTGTATTGGGCTCTGTGCTGACAGCTCAGAGCCTGGAGTCAGCTTTGGATTCTGTATTTCCCTCTCTCTTTCTGCCCCTCTCCAGTTCTCTCTCTCTCTCAAAAGAAAATAAACATTAAAAAAATTAGGGGTGCTTGGGTGGCTCAGTCGGTTAAGCGCCCAACATCGGCTCAGGTCATGATCTTGCAGCTCGTGAGTTCAAGCCCCGCGACAGGGCTCTGTGCTGACAGCTTACAGCCTGGAACCTGCTTTGGATTCTGTGTCTCCCTCTCTCTCTGCCCCTTCCCAGTTCTCACTGTCTCTCTCTCCTTCAAAAATAAATAAACAATAAAAAAACTTTTTTAAATTAAAAAAATGGACTTTATAAAGCAAGAAATTATATTTGAAAAGAGAACTCTGAATAATTAAATAAGTGACTATCAGAAGGAAGTTAATATGGTTAAGAGTACTAAAATTACTGTGGGTTGCATTTATCATCCGGTTGATGAGCTGATTCCTGAAATCTTTTCAGCCCATTTTACTTACTTAGGTCACTAATTAGAGACTTTTGTTGTTTAAAACATGGCATCTAGTTAAGGTGTTTGGAAAGAGATTCCTGTGAGATTCAACTGAGTCATGACCTCAGTAATTATCTTGAAAATTGTGTTGGAGAAACAGTGAATTTCTGCAGCTAATGAATACTTCATTATTGTTTAAAAGAATCTGTTGTATAAAAGATATATCAAAAAATGTTACATAAGTAATACTTGAATACAGAGAACTATACTAGATAACTACTGAGAATAACAAAGAGAAAGAGAAATAGCTGTTGTTTAATAACTAACATCCCTCTTTATGAATGTCAAATGCATGTCCAGTGCAATGTTTTTATGTATATTTTTCCCTAATCAAAATAGCTGAAAGGTATTTTTCTTATTTTTGAATTAGGGAAAAGACTAACAGATTAGGTAGTTTGTTTAATTGTATGTACTTCTAATAATTACTGATTGCTTATTAAATTATTTATTGAGTATTTCTTTTTGACAGGTATTATGCTAAGGTTTTTACTTTATTTCATACGATTCTGATATCACTTTTGTGATACAGGTACTATTACTATTATCTTAATGTTTATCTAGGGGGAGAGAGAGAGCATGAGCAGGGGAGGGGCAGAGAGAGAGGAAGAGAGAATCCCAAGCAGGATCCGGGACTGCCAATGCAGAGCCTGACACGGGGCCCAAACCCACAAACCTGAGATCATGACCTGAGCTGAAATCAAGAGTTTGGCACTCAACAACTGAGCCATCCAGGCACCCCTAGGTATTATTTTTTAATAGATAAAGAAACTGAGGTGCACAGAGGTTAAATAAATCACCCCAAACCATACACCTAGAAAGTGGAAGAGCTGGAATTCAGGCTAAGGACTTGATTTCTCAAAATCTCTGCTCTTAACCATATTTCCTTTCAAGATGTTCTCATGCTGTTAAAAAGAATCCATAGCACTGGGTGTTTTATGGAAACCAATTTGAAAATAAATTTCATATTAAAAAGAAAAAGACAAAACTAAAAGGCAACCAACAGAATGGGAGAAGATATTTGCAAATGACATATCAGATAAAGGGTTAGTATCCAAATCTATAAAGAACTTAGGAAACTCAACACCCAAAAAACAAATAATCCAGTGAAGAAATGGGCAAAAGATATGAATAGACACTTCTCCAAGGAAGACATCCAGATGGCCAACCGACACATGAAAAAATGCTCAACATCACTCCTCATCAGGGAAATACAAATCAAAACCACAATGAGATACCACCTTACACCTGTCAGAATGGCTAACATTAACAACTCAGACAACAGATGTTGGCAAGGATGCTGAGAAAGAGGATCTCTTTTGCATTGTTGGTGGGAATGCAAGCTGGTGCAGCCACTCTGGAAAAAAGTATGGAGGTTCCTCAAAAAACTAAAAATAGAACTACCCTACAAGCCAGCAATTGCACTACTAGGCATTTATCCATGGGATATAGGTGTGGTGTTTCGAAGGGACACATGCACCCCCATGTTTATAGCAGCACTATGGACAATAGCCAAAGTATGGAAAGAGCCCAAATGTCCATCGATGGATGAATGGATAAAGAAGATGTGGTATATATATATATACAATGGGGTATTACTTGGCAATCAAAAAGAATGAAATCTTGCCATTTGCAACTACGTGGATGGAACTGGAGGGTATTATGCTAAGTGAAATTAGAGAAAGACAAAAATCATATGACTTCACTCATATGAGGACTTTAAGAGACAAAACAGATGAACATAAGGGAAAGGAAACAAAAATAATATAAAAACAGGGAGGGGGACAAAACATAAGAAACTCATAAATATGGAGAACAAACTGAGGGTTACTGGAGGGGTTTTGGGAGGGAGGATGGGCTAAATGGGTAAGGGGCATTAAAGGATCTACTCCCGAAATCATTGTTTCACTATATGCTAACTAATTTGGATGTAAATTTTAAAAAATAAAAAATAAAATTTAAAAAAATCCATCACATTGAGATGCTTTTCAACTTTGAAATTCTATGAATTGTTCTCCTTAAAGCAGTAAAGTTAGGATAAATTAACATCTTCACATCAGCTGTATAATAAGAATATTTGATTCATTAGCAGAAAGACTATTACTACTGCTTGATCAGTTCTGCTTCTAAGTTAGCATGTATTTATTGAAAAAACAGTATATATGTATCTATATATCGTAACTGTTTTAGGGTCTAGAGTAGTATGAATTGTGGTCCTAATATTTAACATACTTATTACTTACCCTGTTATAGGACAAGAGCGTAAATACAATTGTGTATGCTCAACTGCTGATTGGATTAAAAAATCTAAATTTGAAATAAGATCAACAGAATGTATATAGACAGTTATTTAAAAAATGTATGGTAACAATTTGGGCAGTGGATAGGTCATTGTGACTGGACAAGAGTGTAATAGAGGTAACAGTTCCCTTGAGGTTGGGCTAAGAGAATTGGCTTGATTATGAATTTATTCTGTAGAAGAGCAGCCAGGTGGCCAAGGCATAGTGACCAAATGTGTGTAAACATAGGTGTAAGCCATCCTAAGGAGCAGGGACAGAGGCTGAGAGGTCTAGTCAAGTGGGCTGAACTGTACAAAAAAAGAGAAGGGGAAAATTCAGCAACCTGAGTTATCCTTTATCATTCCTGTGGCCACTGAGTTTTAGATCTGATTGACAGTCATCCTACTGAGTCCCTGGATGAGCTGGATGGTGATGAAGGCTGAAGTTATTTGTTATGTATTCTGCTTTATTTAAGTTGGCTTAGCTGTTGTACTCTGCTCTGAAGAGTTGAGATCTGGCTAATAGCATCATCCTTTGTGGGGGAAGGCTGTGAGGAGGTATAGATGGGCTAAGGAGGTAACAATAAAAGTAGCAGTCCAGGATAGAGATATGCATGCAAGAGCTCACTGATACTGTTTAGGGTTGCATTTACAGCCGCATTTGTCCCTCTACATTTATTCTTTTTTTTTTTTTTAACTTCTATTTATTGAGAGACAGAGCATGAGCATGGGAGGGGCAGAGAGAGGGGGAGACACAGAGTCCAAAGCAGGCTCCAGGCTCTGAGCTGTCAGCACAGAGCCTGATGCGGGGCTCGAACTCACAAACCTCAAGATCATGACCTGAGCCGAAGTCAAACGCTTAACCGACTGAGCCACCCAGGCGCCCCCTCTACATTTATTCTTGACAGTTGGAGTTTTGAGGATATCTAGTCACATCTATTTTATTTGACTACAAAATTTAAATCAGGTGAGAGGAAACACTTGAACTGAGATATAAATAATAAAAGAAGACAGAGAATGTCAAAGAGAGATATGAGGGAAAAAACCCTATTTTAATTATTAGGTAATATATATATTAAATGATTCATCATAGATATAGTCTGCTTGAATTTTGGGGGTTTTACAGATGCAGCAACAATATATTTCCTTGATGTGAATGCTTTATCGTTTTCTTCAGCAAGACACTTTTTAATGATATCTTACATCTTTAGCATACTAACGTTGGGATCAAGGTCACTAAGTTATTTTTCCCCTAAAAAACAACATGTTTCACTAAACCTATGAATTTTTTAAATCTATAATCTCATGTGTTTTAAGTTTATTTATCTTAGAGAATAAGCACGAGAGGGGGAGAGACAGAGAGGAGAATCTTAAGCAGGTTCTGGCCTACCAGCAGAGAGTCCCATGCAGGGCTCTCATGAACCGTGAGACCATGATCTGAGCCAAGCAATCTAGAGTTAGATGCTTAACCAACTGAGCCACCCAGGCACCCCTATATCTATAATCTCATTTAAATAGATCACAGTAGTAGGAGAAAATGATTCTCTGGTTTCAGTATTTTATGAGTACATTTCTAAGGAGAAAAGTATAGATAACTTAAAAATGCTTCTTCATATTGTCATCTTCAGAGATTTTCTTTTCCAGTGTTTCTGGGAAAATTTCTCATTCAGCTCTTTTCTAATTACATATGAAAAAACTGGTTGTATAAGAAAAAGGGCTGTATGTGAAGCAAATTATATACTGTAATGCACCTAATGTTGCCAAGTATGCTTAATGAAGGAGGCAAGGCTAAATGGCCATCCCAGGAAGGCATAGTGCTTTTCTATAGGGAAGCAGTTAAAATAAGTGTGAAGACATCATGAGTTTAAGGATAAGAAGGCAAGTTTGTAACACTCATGAAATCAGATAAAGCACTCCCCTGCTCGTTTTAAAAATATTCCTTTCTATGTTTTCTAGTATTTGAACACTGTTTAATAGTGTTGTAAGGAGATATTGAGCAAAAGAGTAGGAACACTTACATTCTGTAATCTAGCTTTTACATGTTATATTTATGAAGATTAAAAGAATGTCATAGTGTCTTAGAGCTAAGAACAAGGTGTTTGGATCCCTGCCTCAAATGGCTCTTACATATTTGTTGAGAAGACAGATCATAGGTGGTAAATACGTAAATGCACAAGATAATTAGAGATTATGATAAATGCCACAGGGCTGTATTAGAGGGTAAATAGGAAGGCCACTTTAATTAAGGTGGTCAATAAAGCCTTCCTTGCAAGGTGATGTTTGAAGAATTTAAATGAGCCAGATATGTGACTAATTGCAGAAAGAACATTCCAGGTAGAGGAACAGAAAGTACAAAGGATGGGAGGTGGGAGAGGTTGGTATTTTATAAGATTAGACAGGAGACTGGTGTGACTGAAGTATAGTGATGTAGGAAGAGAGATGCATGACTAAAGTTTAGATAGGTGGGCCAGAGCCAAATCATGTGACGCCTTTTAGGCGATAGTATAAAGATGAAGAGTTTGAATTTTATTCTAAGATAATAAAAAATGCTTTTGAAAGATATTAAGCAGGGTAATTTCATGATCTAATTTTCATTAAAAAAATACTTATTTACTTTGAGAGAGAGTGCAAATGCAAGCAGGGGAGGGGCAGAGAGAGAGAGAGAGGTGGGATGAGGAGGGAGAGAGAGAATCCCAAGCAGGCTCTGCTCTGTTAGCACCGAGCTTGACGAGGGGTTGAACTCACGAGCTGTCAGCACAGAGCGTGACTTGGGGCTCGAACTCACATACCATGAGATCATGACCTGAGCCTAAGTTGGATGCTTACCCGACTGAGCCACCCAGGTGCCCCTCAAGGACTCTACAAATATGTGTTAGTGTTATCTATACTTTTTTATTTATTTATGTCAACATAGAAAGTATTTTGCCTCAGGTAATAATTCAAAGAATAAGGGTAGAATCCATCCCCCTAGAAACCCTTTATGATGCAGAGAATACAGACTACAAGAATAATTCCTAGTTACATGGCCCTTTGTGAGGACTTTCCTGTTCATCCTGTTCTTAAAAGGCTTATTATTGCATTGTTTGAAGACTTGGGTCATGTCTCATTTGTATTCTCATTTAAAGTACAGGTAATGTTCAGTGTATCACTTTGAGATTTTTGTTGTTTTTTGTTGATGGTCTTCTACCCCACCCTCTCTGCCCCCATATCATCAGGAAGTCCTCATTCATATATCCTTAGTAGTTTTTTGTCTGTGAAACTTTTTCTCATCCTTAGGTACTTTCAAATTGGAGGCTGCTAGTTTTCATACTTGGACTCTGGAATAAAGTTGGCATGACTGCAGTCTCTAATGTCTCATCAAAAAACAAAACAAAACAAAACAAAACAAAACACCTTTTTTCCCCCCAAAGTAAGCACTACACTCAATTAGGGCCTCGAACTCATGACCCCAAGATCAAGAGTTGCATGGTCTACTGACTGAGCTAGCCAAGTGCCCCCCACTAAAAATCTTCTAAGTAGACCTCAGATTATGAGCAATAACAGATTTTGACCAATGAAGATGTCTTATATTCCTATAAGTGATAGGAGTGATATGGAGTGATAGGAAGTGATAGCTCCATAAGGAAATGGAATAATTGGGGGTAAAATTAGGGTGGAATTTAAATGAAATAAAGATTTTATGTCAATGAGTAAATGAAATATTGTCATCTCTGTTTTAAAAAGTACTGTAAACACACATAAGAATACACAGTGGTCAATAAGATCCCATACAAATATGTTACATTTAACAAATACGAAAAAAACATTATAATAGTGGCTAACTGCAAGAAGACCTAACATAGCTAGCAAAGTCTGTTTTCCGAATCTGATACCTCAACAGCAGAATTTTACACAGTTTACTATTTTAATTTGTAGATACTTAAACATTCACAAGATATGTAGAATTAGTGGCTTTTTTTTTCTTCTGTTATTTAAAAACTAGCAGATATACAGAGTATATATTTAGAAAAAGGTTTTCTATCAGTTTTCCTTTTTAGTCTCAGAAGAAGCTTTTCTACTCTGCAATATCCCAATATATTAAAATTCTTTTTGAAATAGTTTTCTCTATGGCAAGTTTTCCTATACTTTAAAAAATTGTCTTGAATTGGGGTACCTGGCTGACTCAGTTGGTAGAGCATATGACTCTTGATTTCAGGTTGTGGGCTCAAGCCCCACGTTGTGTGTAGAGATTACTTAAAAATAAAATCTTTTAAAAAATATCTTGAATTAAGAGAATTATTTATAAGTTAGCACTTTTTTTGTGTGCAGCAGCAGCATTATTCATTTCTAAAGCCTTTAATTTAGAAAAATATAAGATTATAGACTCATAAAGAAAAACAAGTCTAAATAAATTGGAGATTAGCTATTAAGAGCCAAATTCTATCCATATTTGACTTTTTAAGGTATATGGCAAGTGCATAAACTTTAAGTACTTAGCATAATGAATTTTCATAGAGTAATTTTTACAAAGTAAAAATGTGCATATAACCAGCATCCCATACATTAACTCTGGGAGCCCTATTGCACTTTTTTTTGTGTGTCACCATTCTGACTAAGCTGTAGCTTAGTATTGAATATAGGCTGAATTTTTTAAAAATATAATTTATTGGGGCTCCTGGGTGGCTCAGTCGCTTAAGTGACCGACTTCGGCTCAGGTCACAATCTCCTGGTTGGTGAGTTCAAGCCCCGCATTGGGCTCTGTGCTCATAGCTCAGAGCCCGGAGCCTGCTTCGGATTCTGTGTCTCCCTCTCTCTCTGCCCCTCCCCTGGTCACACTCTGTCTCTCTCTCTCTCAAAAATAAATAAACATTAAAAAAAAAAGTTAGATGCTCACCACTTCTGCTAATGTGTGTGTGTGTGTGTGTGTGTGTGTGTGTGTGTGTGTGTGTGTGTGTGTGTAAATTTATTGTTGAATTGGCTAACCTATAGTGTGTACAGCGTGCTCTTGGTTTTGGGGGTAGATTCCTGTGGTTCATCACTTACATATAGCACCCAGTGCTCCTCCCAACAAGTGCCCTCTTCAATGCCCATCACCCATTTGCCTCTCTCCCCCACACCCCCATCAACCCTCAGTTCTCAGTATTTAAGAGTCTCTCATGGTTTGCCTCCTTCCCTGTTTGTAACTATTTTTTCCCCTTCCCTTCCCCCGTGGCTTTCTGTTAAGTTTCTCAAGTTCCACATATGAGTGAAAACATATTTGTTTTTCTCTGACTTATTTCACTCGGCATACCTTCCAGTTCCATCCATGTTGCTGCAAATGGCCAGATTTCATTCTTTTTCGTTGCCAAGTAGTATTCCATTGTATATATAAACCACATCTTCTTTAGCCATTCATCAGTTGATGGACATTTAGGCTCTTTCCATAATTTGGGTCTTGTTGAAAGTGCTGCTATAAACAGTGGGGTACATGTGCCCCTATGAATCAGCACTCCTGTATCCTTTGGATAAATTTCTAGTAGTGCTATTGCTAGGTCATAAGGTAGTTCTATTTTTGATTTTTTGAGGAACCTCCACACTCTTTTCCAGAGTGGCTGCACAGTTTGCATTCCCACCAACAATGCAAGAGGCTTCCTGTTTCTCCACATCCTTGCCAGCATCTGTTTCTTGAGTTGTTAGTTTTAGCCACTCTGGCAGGTGTGAAGTGGTATCTCAGTGTGGTTTTGATTTGTATTTCCCTGATGATGAGTGACATTGAGCATCTTTTCATGTTTCTGTTGGCCATGTGGATGCCTTCTTTGGAAAAGTGGCTATTCGTGTTTTCTGTTATAGGCTGAATGTTAATTCTTTGTTGTTGTTGTTGTTGTGTGAGTAGTCTCTACCCCCAACATGAGGCTTGAACTCATGACTCCAAGATTAAGAGTCTCATGTTCTACTGACTGAACCAGCCAGGCATCCCTGAATGTTAATTCTTAAGTTTGATATTCATCATGCTGGATTGCATTTACTGTAGTATTACTGTGTATCTTTTCTACTAATTTAGTCTAATTAAAAAAAATTTTTTTAGGGTTTGTTTTTGTTTTTTTTTAACAGAGAGAGATAGAGCAGGCTGGGGAGAGGCAGAGAGAGAGGGAGAGAGAATCCCAAGCAGGCTCCATGCTGTTAGTGCAGAGCCTAATGTGGGGCTTGATCCCAGGAACCATGAGATTGTGAGCTGGGCCAAAATCAAGAGTCCGATGCTTAACTGACTGAGTCACCCAGGTGTCCCTAATAATTAAAATTTGATGTGAATTTGTCTTAATAGGGAAAAGCAACTACTTTTTTCTCTTAATTTTCAGAGAATATTGACTGTCCAACTTTTTTTTTTTCCTGATAGCTTCCTTTTCTTTATTTTTCTGTTAGTCCTGCAGTTACTGTGGTTATTACTGTGCCTAGTTAAAGGTTGAACTTATCACTTAGCCTTCTTCCTGGTAATGAGGGACACAATACTTTAGTGAGATGACTTTTCCTTAATCCTGTTTTAAAAAGATCTCAGGGGGCACCTGGGTGGCTCAGTCGGTTGGGTGTCTGACTTCGGCTCAGGTCATGATCTCACAGTCCGTGAGTTCGAGCCCCGCATCAGGCTCTGTGCTGTCAGTTCGGAGCCTGGAGCCTGCTTTGGATTCTGTCTCCCTCTCTCTCTGCCCCTCCCCCACTCATGCTCTGTCTCTATCAAAAAATGAATAAACGTTAAAAAAAATTTTTAAAAGATCTCAGACTCCAAGGTACAATAATTATTTCCAGTCTCAAAATGATATTTCATTATGATTATGTAGCTCATTAATTCACTCCATACTTATAGTGTTCACCAAAGAACCTTTGGGTTTCAGTCAAACAAGGTTTAGTGAAGTATAATTGCTAAAAAAGCCATACAGTGTTATTGATGTTCTCTGAAGAAATATATTTGGTATATATACCAAAATACCAATATATCGATACACCCAACATAGGGCTCAAACTCACAACCCTGAGATAAAGAGCCAGCCAGGTGCCCCCCTATTTGGTATATTTTATATGCAATTTGGTTTATAATAAGTTATCAAAAGTTTGAAATATTTTATAAAGGACTGAAATGCTTGTGAAGTTGAGAGGATTTCCTGTAAGTTACTGTTTTTTTTTCCATCAGCAAGAGATGTTGAATTATTACTATACTTGTATCAGAACAAGACATCTGCATAATATACATAAAGGTTTTGAAGAATAATTGGTGCATCAAACTCATTTTTTCATAAACATTCTCACTATAGTATATACTCTTTTTGAATGCTTATTCTTCTGCTGGTCATCTGGAGTCACTGTATTCTTCTATCTCCTTTCCCCTGTTATCAACAGAATCATAACCAGGTCTCCCCATCCTTAAAAACATAAAAGCAAGGAAACAAAATAAACCAACACCAGACATATACACATGTTAACTGTGTGGCCCCTTGTTTTATTGTCATTTTTACTACTAGATTTCTTAACCCTTTGCAATTACTTTTATAATTTTATTAAGACTATTTCTGGAAGTTACAAAATTTAATAGCCTTTATATTTTAAATTTATTTTTTACCAGAGTAATATTAGAGAAAATAGCCATCCCTTAAAACAAATACTTAAATTTAAAAGATTTTGATGAATATATCATGTTTAAAATAAAACAGACCTATGTCTATTTGAATTTCAAGCTTTTTTGTAATGGATGTAGATTTTAAATTTAATAACCAACTTTAGACCACCTTAGCTAGATTAGCCTAAGAAGTTTGAAATATTGGGCCATGCCATTGATTTAATTTTCACTTTCTCCTTTTCTTTTGTAGGCTTTTCTAGTTATTTTATTTCAGTTTTGTAAATGTTTATTTTGAGAGAGAGATAAAGCTTGAGAGGGGTAGAGGCAGAGAGAGAGGGAGACAGAGAATCCCAAGCAGGCTCTGTGCTGGTAGATGAGGGGCTCGAACCCACTAACCGGGAGATCACGACCTGAGGCAAAATCAAGAGTCGGAAGCTTAACTGACAGAGCCATCCAGGCACCCCTCTAGTTATTGTCATTAAAATTAACCTGTCCAAAAGGGGAAAGAGCTCTTTTTCTCTGTACATGTTATAAATTAGTGTTAAATGTTAGATTTGAAAAACTAACAACATATTAGCTGTCATTTTTTGAGTACTTAATACGTGTGAGATATTGTGCCAATTTTGTTATTTTAAAAAATCTTTTCAACCTCTATGACGTATAGAATCTTATTTAAGAAACCACAGCCTTAGGGGCTCCTCGGTGGCTCAGTCAGTTAAGTGTCTGACTTCAGCTCAGGTCATGATCTCATGCTGGGCTGGTGAGTTCGAGCCTCCTCGTTTCAGGCTGTGTGCTGACAGCTCAGAGCCTGGAGCCTGTTTAAGATACTGTGTCTCTCTCTCTCTCTGCTCCTCCCCCACTCATGCTCTGTCTCTGTCTCTCTCAAAAATAAACATTAAAAAAAATTAAAAAAAAAAAAAAAGAAACCACAGCCTTAGAAAAATTATGTAATTCTCCATGGTACTTTAGCTAGTGATAGTGCAAGGGTTTGAATTCAGGTAGTCTGGTTCCTGAGCTCACCCTGTCATTGACAGTATATCAATGATATTTTTCTTCTTCGTTCTTATAAAGGGTCTATGGGTCTAAGTTAAAAGAAACCAATACTTGGCTTTGATGGCTCAGTAGTACTGTTTTATGCTCAAGACCTGCCAATAATAATTTCCTTTCTTCTGGTAAGGTATCTTTGAAGAATAGGAAATAAATGAGTTGGGTCTGTTTTCCAGAGAAGAGCAGGGTCATATAAAAAATCTTTATCTGTGTGTCTATCTCCATCCAATAACCTGGATCTGGGGTAGGAACAGAGTAAGGTACCCACATGACCGGTGCTGCCCTTTACCGAGGTGGATAGAAGCACGTGGAGCAGGACAAGTTGCAACCTGACCTCCACATGTCTTTTAAAATACATTTCTGATGCCCAGGACAATTTAAAAATGAAAAGATAGTATCCAAAACATCAAGAATGTACCATTCATAAACTATGTGAAATAATTCCATGAAACACATCTCTGCTATAATTTTCATGAAAAGATGTAATTCAAAATTTTAATGAAAATTTTGCTTCACAAATGAGACTTAGTAGTGGTTTTAATTAATTAAGTAAGTAATTAATTAATTAATTTTAAGTAAGTTCTACACCCCGGACGCCTGGGTGGCTCAGTTGGTTAAGTGTCTGACTTCGGCTCAGGTCATGACATTATTCATTCATGATATTCACTGTTTGTGGGTTTGAGCCCCACATTGGGCTCTGTTCTGACAGCTCAGAGCCTGGAGTCTGCTTTCCATTCTGTGTTTCCCTTTCTCTCTCTGTGCCTACCCTGCTCATGCTCTGTCTCTCTCTCCCCAAAATAAATAAACAAAAAAAAAAAAAATTAAAAATAAAATAAAAATTAAAGTAAGCCATACACCCAAATAGGGCTTGAACTCATGACCCTGAGATAAAGAGTTGGATGTTCTACTGACTGAGTCTGCCAGGTGCTCCATTAAGTTTCTTTTGTTTTTGTTTTTTTTTAAAAGAGAATAAAGATTGTGTTTCATTTTCAGATATTAACATTGCTTAAGTGTGGATTTATAAGAAATACTTAAAAATGTTTTCTCTAAAGTGACTCTACTTCTGTATGTTTGCTAAATTATGTAGGTAAAAATTTCATCATCTAAAAATTATGAGGATGATTTATAGGAAATGCTTAGTTTAGATCATTTTTTCTCATAATGTTTTTCTCTGTGTTGATGGAGTTTCCCAGTTTCCTTTGATTAAAAAAGAAATGAGCTATGGACACCTGAGTGTCTCAGTTGGTTAAGTATCCAACTTTGGCTCAGGTCATGATCTTGCAGTTTTTGAGTTTGAGCCTGGCATTGGGCTCTCTGTTGTTGTCTGCTGTCATTGCAGAGGCCCCTTCAGATCCTGTCTCCCTCTCTCTACCCCTGCTTCCCTCTCTCTCTGCCCCTCCCCTGCTTGTGCTGTGTCTCTCTCTCTCTCAAAAATAAATAAACATTAAAAAAATTAAAAACAAAAGAAATTAACATCAACATAATACCATTTTTTAAGAGACCTTCAAGTATCATTAATTGTTCCAATAATGTTCTTTATAGCCAAAGAAAAAAAATTTTCGGGTCCAGGAGACCAATTCAGGATCGTGTCTTACATTTAGTTGTTATGTTTATTTATACTTCCTTAATTTGTGACATTTCCTCAGTCTTTATCTTTTATGACCTTGACATTTTGAAAGAGTACAGATCGGTTATTTTGTAGAATGCCTCTCAATCTGAATTTATCTGATGTTTCCTCATGATTAGAGTCAAGTAATGGATTTTTAGCAGAAATATCAGAGAAGTAATGTTGGGTTCTTCTCAGTGCATCATATCAAGGAGCACATGACATCAGTTTGCCTCATTACTGTTGTTGTTAACTTTTGTCACTTGGTTTAAATGGTATCTGCTAGATAAAGTTACTGTTTTTCCCTTTGTAATTAAAAGGCAACTTGTGAAGAGATATTTGAGACTCTGTGAATATTCTGTTTCTCATTGGACTAATCTGGGCATTCATAGATGATGCAGATATTGCAAGTGGACATTGTGTGTTGTTATACAATTTTGCATGAGTAAAAGATCCTTTCAAAGGGCAAGATAAATGAGTGAATTTTATAGCAGTATAAAAAGTTCATCAATATATGGTTTTCTGATTCCATTTTGTAATTATTAAGAAATTGCTACTTGCTGAGTTTTGGTGTAATATCAAAAGAGAGTATCCAGGGGTTCCTGCCTGGCTCAGGTTTTGAACTACTGAAATGTAAAATTCTGCATTGAGACCAACAGCTTGAAAATACTTGTGGGTTTTTTTTTTTTAAGTTTATTTATTTATTTTGAGAGAGAGAGAGCATGTGTGCATGCATGCATGCACAGAGGCATGGACAAACAGGGAAGGAGCAGAGATAGAGGGAAAGAGATAATCCCAAGCATGCCCCGCTCTCACAACCACTGAGATCACGACCTGAGCTGAAATCAAGAGTCAGATGCTTAACTGACTGGCACCCTGAAAGTAACTTTGAATAGTTATGGTTGTTCTAGTGCCCACATGATTATAATTTGAAATGATTAGATTGAATGACTCAGGAGAGTATTTTACTCAGTCTTGATTGGTTTCCATCTCTTTTTGGCATACCTAGCTTAAAATAAAACAACTCCTGGATGTCTGAAAAGTCTTAAAAATTCATAATATTCTTAAATTTATGCCAAGACTGGGGAAAGTTATATAGTTAAAGTTACAGTTTGCCAAATTCCATGGGTAAAGTCCTTGAATATGGAAATGAACAAAATTGCCTTTGCTCTCAGGAGGTTTATAGTTTTGTAGAAAAGTCTCACATAGATGGATGAATGATGAGAACTGGGATCCAGATCTTCTAGAAGGTAATGATCCTATCTCATCAGTTAAAGATAATGGGAAGCCTAGAATTTTGTAAGCCCTTAATACAGTGATCTTTTGCTTATGCCAATGATGCTTACCTTTTTATTAAAAGTCATGTATTCCTGGGATGCCTGGGTGGCTCAGTCGTTTGAGTGGCTGACTCTTGGTTTCGGCTCAGGTCATGATCCCAGGGTTGTGGGATCAAGCCCCATGTGGAGCTATGGGCTGAGTGTGGAGCCTGCTTAAGATTCTCTCTCAGGGCACCTTGGTGGCTCAGTTGGTTAAGCATCAGCTTCAGCTCGGGTCATGATCTTGAAGGTCAAGAGTTCAAACCCCACATCAGGGTCCTTGCTTGTCAGCTTGGAGCCTGCTTTGGATCTCTTTCTCCCTCTCTCTCCACACCCTCCTCTCAAAAATAAACAAACATTAGAAGAAAAAAAAAGATTCTTTCTCCCTCGGCCCCTCTCCCCTGCTCGTGCTCTCTCTTAAAAAAAAAAAAAAGTTTATGCATTAACATAAAATGGATAAAAACAACACAATTTAAAAAAAAGTCCTGTATTCCTCTAAGAATCTGATGAAATCTATGTACCCTCTCTTAACACATGACCTATATATGTGTACTTACATACACAGTCATACAAATAGACACTCAGAGTGGTGTCTAATAGGATTCATGTCCTTGTAAAAAGGGAAAATTTGAACACAGACATGCACACAGGGAGAGCACCATGTGAAAATGAAGGTAGAATCTATAAGCCAAGGAATGCTAGATTGCCAGGAAATCACCAGAAGCTAAGACCGGACATGGAACAGATTTAACCCTCATAGTCTTTAGAAGGAACCACCCTGCTGACACCTTGATCTCAGATTTTTAGCCTCCTGAGCTGAGAGACAATGAATTTCTGTTGCTTAAGCCACCCAGTTTGTGGTACTTTTGTTTCACCATTCCTACCAAACTAATGCAGACCTCCTGGCCTGGGTTGTAATTTTCACCCTGCCTTTTAAACACTGGTTGAAGCGGTTTTCATGTGATCTTTTTTTTTTTTTTTTAAGTTTTTATTTATGTTGGGAGAGAGAGAGTGTCAGTGAGAGTGTGCTTGCATGCATAAGTGGGGGAGGGGCAGAGAGAAGGAGAGAATTCCAAGCAGGCTCTGCACTATCATCACAGAGCCCAATGCAGGGCTTGAACTCACTAACCGTGAAATCATGACCTGAGCTGAGATCAAGAGTTGGCTGCTTAACCGACCATGCCACCCAGGTGCCCATGATATCTTTTTTTTTAAGTTTATTTTAGAGAGAGAAAGAATGGGGGGAGGGGCAGAAAGACAGGGAGAGAGAGAATCCAAAGCAGGTTCCAGGCTAGGCTGTCAGCTTGGAGCCCAATATGGGGCTCCATTCTATGACCCTCGGATCATGACCTGAGCCAAAATCAAGAGTTGGACACTCAACTGACTGAGCCACCCAGGTGCCTCTCATATCTTTTTTTTATTTTAATTTTTAAAAAATGTTTGTTTATTTTTGAGAGAGAGTGAACAAGGAAGGGAGGGGCAGAGGGAGAGAAGGACAGAAGATCTAAAGCAGAGGATCCAAAGTTGGTTATTTTTTTTAAGTTTATTTATTTATTTTGAGGGGTGGTGGATAGGAGGGGCAGAGAGGGAGGAGAGAGAGAATCCCAGGAGGCTCCACACTGCCAGTGAGGAACCCAGTGTAGGGCTTGAACAATGAGATCATAAGCTGAGCTAAAATCAAGGGTCAGACCCTTAACCGAGCCACCCAGCCCCCCCCCCCCCCCCCCCACCGCCCCCCGGTTAAGTGTCTGACCCTTGATTTCAGCTCAGGTCATGATCACACAGTTTGTGGGATCCAGCCCCACGTGGGGTTCTGTGCTGATGGCGGGGTGACTTCTTGGGATTCTCTCTCTCCCTTACTCTCTGTCCCTCCCGTGCTTATGCATGTACACACTCTCTCTCAAATTAAATAAACTTTAAAAAAAAAAAAAAGGTGGTTGAGGCCAGGTCCTTTCCTGTTTCTCAGAGGCCCACCATCTTCACCCCAGGTAGTCTGTGCTTGTCCTGGGCTGGTGAGGGGAGAGTGGAACTTTGTCAGGAATAAACTTCGTTCTGTGGAAAAAAATTAAATTAAAATAAAATAAAATAAAATAAAATAAAATAAAATAAAATAAAATAAAATAAAATAAAATGTAAAGTAAAAATAAAATTAAAGTAAAGTAAAATAAAATAAAAATAAAGCAAAAATAAAAAATAAAAATAAAATAAGTAGTTGAACTTGAAGGCCCTTTCTAACTCTAAAAGATACTTACTCCTATCTGACTTGATGAATTCTTTGGATAGTATTTTAACTTAGCCTCAGATGCTTTAATGATTCTGTTTTTACATGGTTAGGCATGTATTTCATAGAATTGCTTATGGGAGTATATTTCATAGAACTTGACTTTTGGTCAAAATTTTTATTGTAATAGTACTAATTAAGTATAAAAGACTATTATGATTCAAGCTGTGTCAAGGCTGTCACCTTTCCTGACTGACAACCTTTTATCATGTCAGACTATGTCTGGATACTTAACTCCATTTAGAGCATTGGTTCCCAGATTTTTCCTGTTAGACTATAAATTGACAGTAATGAAGTTTTGTTTTCCTGAAGCCCGAAGAAAAAACCAGATACAGTAGTTAGTACTGTTTTCTGTCATTTCCTCTGCTATCATGTTTTTATTCATTCATAAGAAGTCCAGATATGGAAAGGTTGACTGTTGGCAGGGCAGTATATAATTGTGGGACCTAGGGCAAAATGAAAATGTGGGCCCTTTTGTTCAAAAAGCAAGAAGAAAGTGCTGTTAAAAATACTAAAATGTAGGCAGCTCTTCCTGCCCATGAGTCCTGTCCCCATGCTTTAATCAAACCACCTTTTTGCACCCTTCCCCCCCCAAAAGATGCTAAAATACACAACTTTTCCCTTTCTTTTGCAGTCTTTCTTTTGACTTATCATAAGGTATTTTTATCATTTAATATTCTAAGTAAAGAATAATTAAAAATTTAAATCATTAGCTTGACTTTTACCATTCTTTTTTGCATTGTGCAGTGTCCATTTAAAATGCAAATATGGGGGTGCCTGGTTGGTTCAGTCAGAAGAGCATGAGACTCTTGTTCTTGGGGTTGTGAGTTCAAGCCCCTCTTTGGATACAGAGATTACTTAAATAAAAACTTATTTTTTTTTAACATTTATTTATTTTTGAGAGAGAGAGAGAGCAGGGGAGGGGCAGAGAGAGAGGGAGACCCAGAATCCAAAAGTAGGCTCAAGGCTCCGAGCTGTCAGCACAGAGCCCGATGTGGGGCTTGAACCCACAAACCACAAGATCATGATCTGAGCCAAAGTTGGATACCCAACCAACTGAGCCACCCAGGTGCCTCTAAAATAAATAAAAACTTAAAAAATAAAATAAAACAAGATGCAAATGTAAGAATAATTAACTCATTTGTGCAATCACTGAAATTATACAATCATATTTTGTAGCTGTATTTGTATGTATAGTTTGTTTTATATCAGAACAGTAGAAGCACTGTACAAAACTAATTCAGCTGCTTTTATTTTAATTTTTGATAAATGCATATTCTTCCGACATTCTGCCTTTGGCTTACTGATGAGTGAGGAAGGACTGAGAGGAAAAGGAATTATGGGTTGCCCTATCTTTACCTTTTCTTCTGTGTATCAAATTCAGCATAAGTAGTTGTCTAAGATGGGCAAGTAATAGGAGTAAGAAGGGATATGATAGAAGTTTTTTTGGTTGTTCATGTTTCATGTTGCCTTCTGGATTCCAAGTACGTTGTATACTCTCGGAGCTGTGAGCACCCTCCTCCCCGGATGAGAAGTAACATAATTTTTTTGTACTCTGTGGCTGGGTGAGAGACTATTATTTTTCTGAGGATCCTTGCTAGCTCTTTTGTATTGTCAGAAGGATCTCAGGTTATAACCAATGAGTTAAGGAAATTGATTATATACTATTAACCATTTGTACAGAATTAAATTATTTAATAGGAATTTAAGAATCAGGCCAGAAGTCTAACTGTTCTGTTAGGAGTCTGTTCTGTTCAGGAGTCTAACTGTTCTGTTTTCTGGGACATGAACATCGTTTCATGAGTGTGAAATATT
The DNA here is from genome assembly GCF_018350175.1 of Felis catus. Lineage (NCBI taxonomy): Eukaryota > Metazoa > Chordata > Mammalia > Carnivora > Felidae > Felis > Felis catus. The sequence goes on from NC_058375.1 coordinate 188,243,717, forward strand.
TTTAGCAAATTAAAATTGCTCTCTGGGTACACCTAACCAATCCATTATGGTTGGACCCTGCTTTTTAGGGGAAACCATACCAAGTTGAATATCAGTGAATAAATAAACCTCTGTGCCAGAGACTGGCAAACTTTTTGGGTTGTGGTGTCATTCCAGGTTAGGCACATGTGAAAAGTTGTGAACTTGGTTAATTCACATGTTTCACCCTATCACTACTGTGCCCTGGCTGCTATGCAGGGATGGCAAGAATAGTCTAATAAACTTGAAGCTGTGGTGATGGTGTAATCAATGTTAGTAGTGACTGAGGTCTCGGTTAGTATGCCTGAGCAGTCTGTTCAGGCATCATTCTCCATGCTTATATTTGTTCTGTCCATTTGAGGTACCTTGTTGGTTATTATAAATATTGGTGTGATCTAGTTAAGGTACTGCTTCTTAATAATGTATTCACGTTGTATTCTGCATAAATATTATGCTCTGAAGGTGTGCAACTAGTGTTCTTTTGTGTTTTTTTTTTTTTTTTTAAATTTTTTTTTCAACGTTTTATTTTATTTTTGGGACAGAGAGAGACAGAGCACGAACGGGGGAGGGGCAGAGAGAGAGGGAGACACAGAATCGGAAACAGGCTCCAGGCTCTGAGCCATCAGCCCAGAGCCCGACGCGGGGCTCGAACCCACGGACCGCGAGATCGTGACCTGGCTGAAGTCGGACGCTCAACCGACTGCGCCACCCAGGCGCCCCATGTTTTTTTAAGTAGGCTCTATGCCCAACATGGGGCTCAAACTCATGACCCCAAGATCAAGAGTGCATGCTCTACTGACTTTGCCAGACAGGTGCCCATAGTGTTTTTTTTTTTTAAAAGAAGTTCTTGGAATTTAATAAAACAGAGAGGGTTGATTGAGAAAAATTAAATTTACTTATTGTATAAAAATAGTGTATAATTCTCAAATATAATTGTATATGAGATGATGTGTAAAAAGCTAAGATATGGTATATGGCTTGGATGTGATGTCCAAAAATTTTTGGGTTATTTTATATAAAACATCTTCAGTGAAGTGCTTTTTATTTTTTTTTTATTTTTTTTATTTTTTTTTTCAACGTTTATTTATTTTTGGGACAGAGAGAGACAGAGCATGAACGGGGGAGGGGCAGAGAGAGAGGGAGACACAGAATCGGAAACAGGCTCCAGGCTCTGAGCCATCAGCCCAGAGCCTGACGCGGGGCTCGAACTCCCGGACCGCGAGATCGTGACCTGGCTGAAGTTGGACGCTTAACTGACTGCGCCACCCAGGCGTCCCTGAAGTGCTTTTTAAAAACTGTGCAGTTTTAAGTGGCAAAATAATTTTTTTAAGTTTATTTATTTATTTGGGGTGGGGTGGGGGGAGTTGGGGTAGAGAAAGGGAGGGAGGGAGGGAGGGAGGGAGAGAGAGAATTCCAAGCAGGCTCTGCGCTGTTGGCACACAGTCCCTGACAGAGTGCTCGGACCCACAAATCATGAGATCATGAACTGAGCCGCATGCTCAACTAACTAAGCTACCCAGGCACTCAAAGTGGCAAAATAATTTCATATGTTCGTTTCCTCTCAGAAACCATGTATCTATGGTTGTTTCTTAGCACTATCAAATATCCACCCATATGCACTATTGGTTAAACTGCTTCTCGCAAAAAAATTGGTCTTGACAAAATTTTTGCTGTTAGCTTTTCATTATCACCAGATGTACTGGCACAACAGTATATAAAATCTAGGGAGAAAACAAATGATTGTGAACCATAGCAGAGTTAATGGGTCTTCCTTAAAGCTCTCATTTAAAGATAAAGGTGTATAAAGCACACAGAGGATGCTTCTAACAAGTGTTTTTAAAATAGATAAAAATTTAGATTCTTGTAAGCATTAGTATTAATTATAGTAAGGATTTTCAGTCACTGTAATCAGTCTTCTGATTTGAAAGAGCAGGAAATAGGGCGTAGGGCCTACAAGGAAACAGGAAGTCTGCCCATATTTTTATTTCACATTCCACTTGAACTATCTTGGAAACACAGGGTAAAGCATCAAACAATGGTTGTATAAGGTTTTTTTTTTCTTTTTTATCTGTTTCTTTATCTACTTTGTATTATATTTTGATTTTAGTATAGTGGGATGGAGTGTCCTGTGTCTAGACATGTCTGGAATGTCTTGAATGGATTCATTAATATGAGGAACATTGTGAATGTTTCTTTGTCAAGGAGATAATGTTTTCTTCCCATTCTCATTCATTAGTCAAAGAAACAAAATAAAATATTCTTCTTAAGTGTTCTTTTAAACAGATTCATGATTCCAAAAATAAATAAATCAGATCAAACAGAATGTGGAAAGAACTCAAGAAGATATATAAATAATAACAAATGAACCTAATTGTGTTATAAATGAATAATATCATACTGAAGGGGTGGAGAAAAAAAGAACTAGCTTAAGTTACTTTGAAAAACCATAAAAGACAAAAATATTATACACAAATATTGTACTCTAATTAGTACATTTATTTTTCATAGAGGCATGGGTTAATATTTCTTAATTGCTTTTAGCAATTCTACTTTAAGTGTATACTTGTCTTGAACTAATAAGTAAAAATATTGTAATGACATCTAGGCTCTTAAGTCTCCACAGAGACAGCCTAGAAGTAATGATGCTACAGTAGCAATCTATTGCCCAGATCTTGGTTTCTGAATAACACTCTCCAATAAAAGGAACTCAGAGGGAAAGGACTGATTCCAGGGCTGGAGCAAGGAAATCGAGATGAACTTGGAACATTTAATGGTACCAGAAAGTAAGGAGGTGCTCAAAAAATGGTAATGGGTATGTTGGAAAGATACAGCCTGCTTGAAGCTACTTCTGCTAGCTAAAGCTGAGACCAAAAAAAAAAAAAAAAAAAAAAAATAGTATTGGATCAGAATCCATAGAATAAAATAAATATCTACGAGTCTATACTAACATAAACAAGGGAGAAGGGACAGCTTTTAAAATTAAATTTATTTTTTAATTAATAAACTTTATATTTTAGAGCAGTTTGTTTCATAACAACATTGAGGGCCATCTCTTTTTTACAGTAGAATTCCAGTTAATAAATGGAGAATGAATGGGGAAATAAATAAGAAATTAGGTAAATACCACACAGGTTCTTGTTGCAGTCAAGAATCAGTCATTGGATGCTAAAATTAGTGGGTGAGAGTATGGTGAGAAACAGGATACTTGCATAGTCTCAAAGTATCTTCCCCACAAGATACTTTTTAATTACAAAGAGGAACCCTAATTATAGTGGAGAAATCTGGAGACACCACCCTCACAGACACATTATCATCTCATATTCTTCCTGATAACGTATACTGAGAAGGATACAGCATCACCTCTTTGATATTCTTTTTTAAAAATGTTTTTTGAAGTTTATTTATTTTTGAGAGAGAGACAGAGCGTGAGCTGGGGAGGGGCAGAGAGAGAGGGGGATGCAATCTGAAGCGGGCTCCAGGCTCTGAGCTGTCAACACAGAGCTGGATGTGGGGCTCGAACCCATAAGCTGTGAGGTCATGACCTGAGCCGAAGTCAGACGCTTAACCGACTAAGCCACCCACATGCCCCATCACCTTTTTGGTATTCTTGCTAGAAAAGCTTTCTCAATTTAATCATGAGAAAACAGTGACAAACCCAAATTGAGGAACGTTCTATAAAATAACTTACTATTTCTTTTAAAAAGTCTCAAGGTCATGGAAAAAAACATCAATCCAAGGAACTACATTTATTGGAGGAGACTAGGAAACATGACAATTTTTCAGATTTGGGTTGAATCCTTGGACCAGAAAAAGGACACATTGGTGGGAAAATTAATGAAATTTGAATAAGGTCTGTAGATTAGTTAATTGTATTGTATCCGTATTAATTTTCTGGTCTCCATAATTTTACTCTGGTTGTATAAGGTATTGTATTAGGAGAAGCTGAGTTATGGTTATGCAAAAAGTGTACTATTTTGGCACATTTTCTGTGAGTTTAAAATATTTTCTTTTATTTTTTTAAGTTTATTTATTTTGAGAGAGAGAGAGAGAGTGAGGGAGGGACAGAGAAACAGGGGAGATAGAATCCCAAGCAGGCTTCGCACTGCCAGCACAGAGCCTGACATGAGCCCCACGTGACCTGGGGGAAAATCACTAGTTGGACGCTTACCCGACTGAGCCACCCAGGTGCCCCTAAAGTATATTCAAAATATAATGTTGAAAAGACAGATAGTGTCCCTTATAATTCTAAAAATATTTAAGGTGGTAGAAGGAGTTCTTGAGGTAAGAAAATGATGAAGTCACCAAAACTTAAGACTAAATTTCTATTAATTCTTTAGGCAGATTCATTTATGTTTGATAAATTTTATTTTAAAATTGTTATGAAAAGTATCCTTTCTTTTGGTGAAGTATTTTGTCCATGTAGTTATTATCTTAAATTTTTTTGCACCATTAGAATTAAGAATTAGAAATAAAAAAATTTTTTAATATAATTTATTGTCAAATTGGCTAACATACAGTGTGTACAGCATGCTCTTGGTTTTGGGGGTAGATTCCCGTGATTCATCACTTACATACAGCATACATACCCCATGCTTCTGCCAACAAGTGCCCTCCTCAATGTCCATCACCCATTTGCCCCTCTCCTCCACCCCGCCATCAACCCTCAGTTTGTTCTCTGTATTTCAGAGTCTCTTATGGTTTGCCTCCCTCCCTCTCTGTTTGTAAATATTTTTTTCCCTTTCCCTTCCCCCATGGTCTTCTGTTGCTCAAGTTCCACATAAATGAAAACATATGATATCTGTCTTTCTCTGACTTATTTCACTTAGCGTAATACCCTCCAGTTCTATCCACATTTCAAAAAGTTAAAAATAGAGCTACCTTATGACCCAGCAATAGAACTACAAAAAAAATTTTTTTAATGTTTGTTCATTTTTGAGGGACAGAGAAAGAGAATGAACAGGGAGGGGCAGAGAGAGAGAGAGAGAACCATAAAATCTGAAGCAGGCTCTAGGCTCTGAGCTGTCAGCACAGATCCCAACACGGGACTTGAACCCATGAACTGTGAGATCATGTCCTGAGCTGAAGTCAGATGCCTAACCGACTGAGTCACCCAGGGACCCCAGGAATTAAAAATTTTGAATCTAAAATAAGTAACTCCTGGGGTACCTGGCTGGCTAAGTTGGTAGAGCATGCAACTCTTGATCTCGGTGTTGTAGATTTGTGCCCCATGTTGGGTGGAGAGATTACTTAAAAATAGAATCATAAATACATACATATGAAAATAAAATCATACATACATATAAACAAACAAAATGAAAAACAAGGAACTCCCTCACCTTAGAAAAAATCATAGACATATGAAAGGTAATTTCAGTGGTGGGTGTCTGGTTGGCTCAGTCAGTGGAGCATGCTACTCTTGATCTTGGGGTTGTGGGTTCGAGCCTCACATTGGATGAAGAGATTACTTAAAAATCAAATCTTAGGGAAAAAAAGATAATTCCAGTTTTGGATTGACTCTTTACATTTGAGTCAAAAATTAAAACAAACCCTCTGTCCAAAATCATTGTGAATTGAGGTTATTTTCATCCCAGGGAGGAGGGGTGCTGTATTTGAGTAGAGAAAGGAAATAGTTGAGAAGAGAAATGTCCGAATGGTTGAATTTCATACATGAAAGAGATTAATGACTAGGATCTAGTATAGATAGAATGATTTCAGGTTGTGAGGAAAAAAGTAGGAACCTTTAACTTGTAGAGATTGCAGGATGGTAAGACGGGGAGTCAGTTAAGCTGTTGGGAAAGTTTTAAAATAAGACATGGAGAGGAGAGAGCAAGCTATAGGGGACTTCTGTGGTATATGTTCATCAAGATGGAAAGAGTTAGCTTAGAGAAGTGGAATATATGTTTCTGTATTCTCTGTATATAATAGAAGCTAGTCAGGAAATTTCTAGGGGAATTGTCAGAAGTTTTTGCAATGGAAGTTTTGACTTTTGAGCCTGAATAGACTTGGTTCTTTTTTTCTGTCTTTTTTTTTTTAATGTTTATTTTTGAGAGAGAGACAGAGTGTGAGTAGGGGAGGGGCAGAGAGTGAGAGAAACACAGAATCTGAAGCAGGCTCTAGGCTCTGAGCTGTCAGCACAGAGCCCGATGGTGGGGCTCAAAGTCACAAACCGTGAGATCATGACATGAGCTGAAGTCATACGCTTGCCCAACTGAGCCCCAATAGACTTGGTTCTATGTGAATCCTCAAATAGTTTTTCAGCCCTCAGGTTTAATCTAAAATATAAAGCATTACATCAGGAAATTAGATGTAACATAACTCTACCTAGGTGAACATGTCATACTTTATATATGGCTTCCCTTGTACTTGAACATACAGGTGTTTTTGTGCTGCCACTATGTCATTTTAGAATGGTTAAAATGAAAGCTTTCAAAAAATGTACTTTGCTATGGTATCTCTGCATAGAAGGAGAGGAAGCTTCCCAGTATAGTTAAGATTTTAAGAGCTTCCTTTTTGGTGCTCAGTCTCATAAATCTTGGTATCCCAAATGTTATTGATTTAATAGTTTCTAAAACTATTTGGTACGAGATTCATTATAAATACTGAATTTTCAGTTTATTTTTCATTCCTCCCCCACCTTTTTTTTTTTTAACATGGGTTTATTTTCAGTTCCATTTGAAATTTTACATTGAGATTCAGACTGTCACAAACATAGAATGATATTGTAGGGAAGAAAACTTCCTTCTACCCTTCTAGGTTCTCAGCTGGGGCTCTCTGACAAAAAATAGATTAATAAGAGAAAAGCATACAAATCTATTTAATATAAGTTTTACATGACACGAGAGCCTTCATAAGGAAATGAAGGCCCAAAGTGGATAAGCCTGAGCATTTTTATACTAGGTTTGTCGAAGAGTAGAAAGTCATGGAAAAATGTAATAAAACAAAAGGATATGAGCTAAAGGTAATAAACTGGGAGAAATGAAGCAAGGCCTGTTTGTTTGGATTCATGTTTATGGTAAGTTAGAACAACTCTTCACCTTGGAGTATGGGTCCAAAGATAGGTCATTTGAGTATAGCTGTTCTTCCATAATTTATGTATTATGAATTTAATATTATATGAAATAAAATTGCCCTATGTTGGTACCTTTCTTTTGAATACCTTTGGCTGCAGTTTTAAAGAGTTGAATTTTGGGGTGCCTGGGTGGCTCAGTCAGGTGTCTGACTTTGGCTCAGGTCATGATCTCGCAGTTTGTGGATTCCAGCTCTACAACAGGGCTCTGTGCTGACAGCTCAGAGCCTGGAGCCTGCTTCGGATTCTGTCTCCCACTCTCTCTGCCCCTCCCCTGCTCACATTTTGTCTCTCTCTCCTTCAGAAATAAACACTTTTTAAAAAATTTAGAAAAGTTGAATTTTGTTAGAGCTTGCGTAGAAATGCAAATGATAGTTTCTGAATATTTTTCATGGTGGGCCAACGTATTCTGTTTGTTAAAATGTTATTTAAGTGTCTGTGAAAAAGGACAACAGCATATTTCAGGCTCCCCCATTACCTACTAACCTTGTTTTGAAATGGCTAATTTGTAACAGTGCTATTGTCCTATGGCTTTGTGCCAAATGGAATGAATTTTTTTCCCTTTAGCCTACAATGTGTTCTGAGTTTTTACTATTTTTTTTGAAGTCATATAAAGAAAATACATATTATATCCAGGAGAACTTTACCAAGATCAAAGATTATCACTTTGAATTTTAGTTGTATTGTATTCAGAATGTTCTCACATGCATTTTCTCATTTGCTAGAGGTTATATCATTATTTTTCCTATGATGGGAATAGTAGCCCAATCTGTTATCACTTATGAGTTATGCTCTGTTATACTTTTAAGATATAACTTATATTTTGGTACCTAGAATTCTCAATAAAAATGCAGGCAAGAATTGTTAGTTTTGTGAATTTTATAATCAGGTGATAATAAACCTTAAAAACTAGAGTTTATATAATCATTAACCACACTATTAAAAATTTTTTGGTGTGCACACTTATTTTCCTATGTTTATACCTATGGTTGGTCCAATGTCTTCAGTAATTATTTCATTGGTAGCTCTGAAGTTATATCATTTAAGCAGAAAGAGGAAAAATATTCTTTGCATGTGTACTATATGTTGTATTTGCGTATGTGTGTATATGTACATACACACAGTTGATCATCATTATTTATGGATTCCATATTTGCAAATTTGCCTACTCACTAAAATTTATTTGTAACCCCAGAACTGATACTCATGGCAGTTTTGTGCTCATTTATGGACATATGCCATGCTGCAAAGAATCTGAGTCATCTGATACCCATGTTCCCAGTTGAGGTTGAACAAGGTGATACTCTGCCTTCATATTTCAATTTTCATATTATGAACAAGTGTCCTTTACATGGTCTGTTTAGTGCCACCTTTTTATCATTTTTATGCTTTTTGTTGGTTGTGTCACTGTTTAAAATGGCCCACAGACAAAGTGCTGAAGTGTTATCTTGTGTGTCTCAATGCAGGAAGGCTTTTTTCCTTATGGAGAAAATACCTATGTTAGACAAGCTTCATTCTTATGTGTTATAATGCTGTTGGCCTTGAGTTCAGTGTTAATGAATTAACAACATATATTAAATAAGGCATCTTTAAACTGAGACACACATAAAACAATGTTATATATTGATTAGTTGATGAAATCAACTGTAGGAACCTAACTGTATTATCTCCTAAATGTTCAGTATTTGCTAATTTATTGTTTGCAACGACTTTGTAGAAAATATAAGAATCAACTGAAAAAAATCAACTGTGTGTATGATAACCTATTTGTATATTATATGTTAAATATTATATATTATTGATGATATTACATATGTTGTATATTATTAATTATATATGTTTAATATATATCCCTTCCTTATCTAAATCTGCAAAAACATCCATAACCTTATAGATGAAGAAAAGGAAGATAGATACAATTAGGTGAGTGATTTGTCCAATATAATAACCAGATTTCAGGATCTGGCTCCAAAGTCTATATTCATTTTAGATTATACTATCTGCTTTGCCTAAGAAATATAAAAGCACGTGTCTGGAGGCACCTGGATGGTTCAGTCAGTTGAACTGCTGACTCTTGATTTTAGCTCAGGTGGTTGGTGGGTTTGAGCCCGTGTTGGTTTCCATGCTGACAGTGTAGAGCCTGCTTGGGATTCTCTCTCACTTTCTCTCTGTCCCGCCCCCACTTTCTCTCTCTCTCTCTCTCAAAAATAAACATTAAAAAATATATAAAAGCACATATAAATATATTTTGACATTCATTGAGATTTCAGGAAGAGTAAGTTTTCCCCTCATCTATTTGAAAATTAAATTGTTTTCATTTTAAAATTCAACATTATACTTTTTTAACAATTAAAAAATTTTTTTCTTTAGTGATTGATTTAAAAACCTTTTCCAGGTAGTTTTGTTGATTCTCATTTGGATTTATGTTTAAGTACAGTCTTGCCTGGGAAATGTGAAATAGAGTTTTAGTTTTTGTTTTTTTTTTTTAATTTATTTTAGAGAGAGAGAGAGAGTGCACGAGTGTCCAGGGGAGGGACAGAGAGAAAGAGAGAGAGAGAGAGAGAGAGAAGGAGAGAGAGAGGGAGAAAGAGAATCTTAGGCAAGCTGTGTGCTGAGCTCAGACCCACGCAGGGCTCATCTGAGGACTGTGAGATCATGACCTGAGCCGAAATCAAGAGTGGGTCACTTAACCAACTGAGCCACCCAGGTGCCACTAGAGTTTTAGTTTCCTTGAGTATGATCTTATATGCTTAGAATGTCTACTGTCTCCTGTTAATTCTTGAGCTTTTCACTACTTTTTTTTCCCTCCGAAAAGCACATTGAGAAATTAGAAAAAAACTTTATTTAAAAAATAAAAGTACAGGGGCGCCTGGGTGGCGCAGTCGGTTAAGCGTCCGACTTCAGCCAGGTCACGATCTCGCGGTCCGGGAGTTTGAGCCCCGTGTCAGGCTCTGGGCTGATGGCTCAGAGCCTGGAGCCTGTTTCCGATTCTGTGTCTCCCTCTCTCTCTGCCCCTCCCCCGTTCATGCTCTGTCTCTCTCTGTCCCAAAAAAAATAAATAAACGTTGAAAAAAAAATTTAAAAAAAAATAATAAGAAAAATAAAAGTACAGGGATGCCTGGTTGGCTCAGTCGGGAGAGCATGCAACTGTTTATCTTGGGGTTGTGAGTTTGAGCCCCATATTGGGGGTAGAGATTACTTAAAAATAAAATCTTTAAAAAAATACATATATCCAAAGAAATATTGAGCAATTGCAAAATTAAGTTTGAAGGGAATATCTTTACTAAATAGGACAGTAGAGTTAATTAGACTAATTTATATACAGAAACTCAGTGAATTTTATTGCTTTGCTTTACATAACCAGACCCCTTTCAAATATTGCTTCCAATTAAAGCTTCTTGATTTAAATTGGAGGATGAGACCTGCTGGTATTCCTGAATATGCATTTGTTACCTACACACACATCCTGCCTGGGGTCTGAAAACACCTGTAGAAGGGTGAAGAGTTTTTAAGGCAATGCTTAGCAGTTGTGCTTTATATATGAGATCCAATTTAGGAGAAAAGTATTACAAGCTTCATTAAAAAAAAGTTGCATTTGTTTTTTAAACTAGGAAATTATGTATTTGCAGACCTACAGTTACCTATCACTGAAGGTTTTTCCTTCCTAGAATCTTAAGTCTGTGTAACTAGTACTCTTGCCATTTTCTATAGCATTTGGTAGCAAATCTGTCCCTATTTAACATGTTTCTAAACAAGTTTTTCATGATTTAGGATGGAGAGGTGCTTAGAGGAGAGGAATTTTAGGAATTTGGAGATAGTTGAATGGCATCAGAGTTCAGCCATAGGTAAGAAATTTCCCCCCTTCCCCCAACAACAACAAAAGTTCCACTAAAATTCATAGATGTTAGAAAAGCAGAAGTGGGGTAACTGTTGATTTTTTTTTTTTGTACATGAAGGAGAATGCAGGAATTTGAAAAGTGAGTGTACACTAAATTACATGTACTGTCATTTTAAAGTTTATTAAATGTTTTTCTTGAGTTCACTTCAAAAAGCAGAAAATATTTCAAGAGAAACTTGTGAATGACAGCTGCTATTTATCTTATTCTTTAGCTGATTTGAAGTGCTCACTACGGAGTTCTTCAAGTTGCCATTTTCAGTATCTGATTGTCAGTGAAGTTTGCATATTGGGTTAAAAAACAAAATTCAGCTGAGTGAATTTGAAGATCTAATTGGTGTCATTCAGTGATTTATTAATCAGGACCATCCCATCTAGCAACAGGAAGGAGCTCTGAAGAACAAATGGGAGACTTTAATAGGCCAAAGGAGGCAGAAACAAAGAGATTACCTCATGTTTCTTTGAGGGACAGAGTCTATCAGGCAGATTACCTCACTAGTGCTGATCAGGAAATTCCAGATTTACTGGTTTAACATTGCATTCTTGGGAAAAGTTGAAACTGCAGTCAGGTTGTGTATTAGGTCTTGGTTTTGCTAATGTGGGGCTTGGCATAAGTGACTTCAGTTTGGGCGTGTGTGTGTGTGTGTGTGTGTGTGTGTGTGTGTGTGTGTGTTTAAAGTTTATTTATTTTTTACTAATCTCCACACCCAACATGGGGCTTGAACTAACGACCCCAAGATTAAGAGTTGCATGCTCCACCACTGAGCCAGCCGGGTGCTATTGTCTCTTGCTCTTGCTCTTGCTCTTGCTCTTGCTCTTGCTCTTGCTCTTGCTCTTGCTCTTGCTCTTGCTCTTGCTCTTGCTCTTGCTCTTGCTCTTTCTCTTGCTCTTGCTCTTGCTCTTGCTCTTTCTCTTTCTCTTTTAATGTTTGTTTATTTTTGAGAGAGAGCACATGAGCAGGGGAGAGGCAGAGAGAGAGAGGGAGAGAATCCCAAGCAGAGTCCTCATTGTCAGTGCAGACCTCAGTGCGAGGCTCAATCCCACAAACTGTGAGATATGATCTGAGCTGAAATCAAGAGTTGGATACTTAACTGACTGAGGCACCCAGGTGCACCTTGTCTCTCTCTTTTTAACAATTATTATAAAATCATAAAGATATTTGCACAAAAGTATCAACAAAGATATGAGTGTTATAGCAAATACTCAGCACCCAGGAAGGGACAAGCAACACGCACTCGGGGAATCAGAAAAGACTATTTTTTACCGGTTTCGGCCCAGCAGAGTTACCTCCAAAGGCTGAGCATCTGGCTCAGTTTTACTGGTCTTTTATACATGTGTGCTTCCCGGTTGGGTGGGACTAGTACAGTCAAGCTTCTGGTTCCTGGCTGCAGGCTGATACAAGAGGCAAGCAAGATTGCAGAAGGCAAAAGCATGCAAGGGGAATATCTGGCCTTGGACATCTGGCTGGCCCTTAAATCTGCTTTTTATCAGCTTTCCTTCTCATTCCTGCCTCTTGATTCTTAAGCTGCTGTAGCAGACTTAGAGAAAATCAGTTTGTGGGGGACAGGGAACCCTTTGCTGCCACAGGAAGAGGGGCAAAGACCCTTCTGGCTTCTTCCTGCTAGACAAGGATGTCGAAGGGAGGAATGTGACAGCTAGGGTTCTTTGCCATCAAAAGGAGAGTAGTGACAGCTGGAATGGTCCAGCTGGAGCATCATCTGGAGTTTTATAGCTTCTAGGTGAGAGGAAACAAATCTGGTTAGCATATTAAGAATACAAGGACCAAACAGGAGGGCTATGAAAAGCGTCAGGAGAGGAGCAGCTAAAGGGAGGAATCAGGTTGCGCCAAGAGTTCCATGAGTCTGCTGATTCATGCCTCCATTTGATTATCTGTTCCTTTATCTCTAACTATCCCTAATTGGTTAACATAGAAGCAGCATTCCTCATTTAGGAAGAGACATATCTCCCCCCGCCCCCTTCTCAGCAGTTAATAGGTTTAGCCCTCTTCTATGTTGTAATACTACTGCTGCTGAAGAGTCTACCTGGGCTTGTAGGGTTACCAGGGAGTTTGCAACTTGTTCTATGTCATCTGTTGGATCTTGGGATAGTTTTGGTAAAAGGAAATAGATGAGGCTACTCCCCTGACTCCAGTACTTACTCTGGCAGTGATTCCCAGCCCAATTAGTAGAGGTATAGCTTGGATAGCTCATTTAGACCAGGTATGTGCAGCCAAGGGAGCTATAAGGGATTGGTTGTTGGGGAGAATATTTATTTGGGGGTTAGGAATGCAAAAGGTGCAAATTCCCATCCAGTTAGCAGGCATGCACAAATAAGCATTAGTTACACAAACAAAGAATATTCTCGCAGGGAGAAGTCACCAGCGTGACTCTTAGTTTTTACCTGTTTGATTGTATATCTCAGTTTGGTTGCATTGGTTGTTAGTTAAGTTACCTACAGGGGTTGTTCCCCATTGCCCCTTAAAACATAAGGAGGCCCACCCTATTAGTTTTATATCAGTAACCACGGGCCCTATTGTGACAGTTATGTTATCTGTTGACATGTTGTGGGGATAGCCATTTTGGTTACGTTATCTGGGACTGCAGTGGCCTCATAATATAAGGGGGTTAGAGAGAGACAAAGCCAACAGTCCTTGGGTAATTTAGGGTTAGAGGAGTTGAGGAGGTGATGTGTTGAATGTAGAATCTGGTATAAGTGAGAGTTAAAGTCATAAGGCCCACTGTGTCTGATTTTTGGAAGCTTGGGTTTACTGGACAGACTTCCAGAAGTCTGCTTTATGGAATTTTATGCCTCCTATTGGGTTGTCTCCTTACGGGCCTGGTCTTGGACTCCCCCTTCATCAGACAATCCAAAGTGGGTTTGTTGTGTCCAGCAGGCATATTTGTCTGGGGTTCCATGACATGATGTTCCCTGCCAATTCTTCCTTGCCAATAAGTTTTTCCGTCATGGGAACAGAGCAAGGCAGATTGATAACATTTTGCATGTTGATATGTGTATGTGATGAAAGTCTTGTTAGTTCCCTGTCCTAGGAGTTGTTTTAGGCAATTCAGGGCAGGGAAAAGGGAGGAGCTCATGTGATAGGTCTTGAAACAGTCATCATTACATTGAGGAGGGCCATCGTTTCTTACGAGAGTATTTAGCATTAACAGGAGAAATTTCTTTTTTTTTTTTTTTTTTTAAGGGTAGGTTTCCAACAATTTCTTATTCCAAGTCGGGACAGCAACCATAATTCAGATCATCTACATCTAAGGAGAATAAGGCATCATGACACTAGTAGAGGAAGGCTAACAAGAGTTCATTACTGAGGCGTCAGTCTGTGGAAGTAATTTGGGTAAGCCCTACAGCAAACAGTATAGCAACAAGTATGGAAAGAGAAATAGGTAGGGGATGACAATGAAATTTGAGAGAGAATGATTTGTTATAGTTAAGTTGCTTGGCGATTTCCTCAAGCTTTTGGTTTACAGAGAGTTTTCAGTTGTTGGCTACAGGCTGCTTATCGTCTGCTATCTTCTTCTTTTTTTTTTTTTTTTTAGTGTTTTTACTTATTTTTGAGACAGAGAGAAACAGAGCGTGAGCAGGGGAGGAGCAGAGAGAAAGGGAGACACAGAATCCGGAGTAGGCTCCAGGCTCTGAGCTGTCAGCACAGAGCCCAATGTAGGGCTCGAACTCATGGACTGTGAGATCATGACCTGAGCCGAAGTTGGATGCCCAACTGAATGAGCCACCCAGGCGCCCCACAATGAATCTAGTTTCTTTTTAATGTTATTTATTTTTGAGAGAGAGAGAGAGAGCGAGCAGGGGAGGGGCAGAGAGAGAGAGAGATACAGAATCCGAAGCAGGCTCCAGGCTCTGAGCTGTCAGCACAGAGCTGGACGTGGGGCTTGAACCCACAAACTGTGAGATCATGACTTGAGCCAAAGTTGGACGCTTAACCGATTGAACCACTCAAGTGACCCTCATCTGCTGTCTTCTTAAGGGTGATCTGTAAAGGATTATTCTGGTTAGCAGTTACTTTCCATTCCAAGTGGTTGTCAGGTGACAGGTGGGCTGCCTTTAATCGATAATGGATCCAGGCGGTTAGTCCTGCAACCTTGAGGACTGTGGGTGTGGTTAGCACAAGTAAATAGGATCCCTTCCAGGTAGGTTTGAGTGGTTCCCTTTTCCAATCTTTTATCCAGACCTGATCCCCAGGTTTGTGAGGGTGTACAGTTATTCCTAGGGAAATAGATATCCCATCTGTTACCCATCCATATATCTCAAATACAGTTTTTCCTAATCCTTTTTGTATTACTAAATTTTGTATTTCTAAATTCCCTAGCTCTGTCAGGTCCCCCTTGAATTTGACTAGTGGAGGGGGCCTTCCATATAGGATCTTGAATGGGGAGAATCCTATTTTTGCCCGGGGTGTACAGCATATTCAGAAGAGAGCTAGGGGTAGCCTGTCTGGCCAGGGCAAGTTAGTTTCCTGACATAGTTTTGCCATGGCTGATTTAAGGGTCCGATTCATATGTTACACTTTCCTTGAACTCTCAGGCCGGGAGGCTGCATGTAAGTTCCATTGGATACCTAGGGATTTGGCTACTTGTTGCACCACGTTGGCCAGAAAAGCCGGGCCATTGTCTGAGCCTATGGTTAATGGCATTCCGTGTCTGGGAATGATGTCCCTTAGCAAGGCCTTGGTTACTTTTCCTGCCTTGTTGGTGTATGTGGGGTAGGCCTCAACCTTGGCCCAAAAACATGCAGATGAATACCAAAAGGTATTTGCATCCTCTGCTGGGTCTTATTCCAGTAAAGTATACCTCCAGATATTCGAATGGTGCCTGTCCATAGCGTTGGATTCCCATGGGCCCAGTGGGGCCTTGTTTGGCATTATTTTGAGCACAGAGGAGGCAGCATTGAGAGACCGAGGCACAGAGGGACAGGAGTCGAGCAATTACATAGTAACGGCTCAATAAGGTGTCAAGGGCAGTTTTTCCTAGGTGGGTGAGCTGTTGGAGAACCACCTGGTCGGCTAGCTGCTCTGGTATGTAGACTCTTTGGTTTGGAAGTACTCACCACCCTTCTTTTGTCTGCCCTCCTTTTTCCTTTTTTGCCCATTTTGTTTCTTGGATTATGTACCTTGTGGAAGTTGGCAGTTCCAGGGCCAGCATGATTTTTGAGGGTGTTGTTTGTTTTCCCGTTGCTTGTTTAGCTGCAGTGTCTACCTGTTGGTTACCTTCTGACACTGAGCTTTTTCCTCTTTGGTGTCCCTTGCAATGGATGACTGCTACTTCCGATTCCTTGACTGCCCTTAATAGTTTTAGGATTTCTTCCCCTCCTGTGGTCAAAAGTCCACTCTCCTTATATAGAGCCCCATGTACATGTAGAGTGGCAAAGGCATAGCATGAGTCAGTGTATATGTTGGCCTGTTTGTCTTTACTGAATTCTAGTCCTCTCATTAGGGTCCACAGTTCTGCTTTTTGGGCTAACCATCCTTGTGGAAGGGCCTTTGCTTCCATGACCTCACAGTCAGAGACTACTGCATAACAGGCATATCTTTTGCCTATGTTCATGAAGCTGCTGCTGTTGGTGTACAGGATGAGGTCAGGATTTTGTAAGGGTCTGTCTGATAGATTGGGTTGGCCAGAATAGACTTCATCAAGTACCTCTAGACAATCATGCTTTGGGGCCCCTGTCACTGCAGGCAAGAAACTGGCAGGGTTTAGAGTTTTTATGGCTTTCCTTCTTATTTGTGGGTTCTCACATAGCAGTCCCTGATATTGTGTCATCCAAGCATGAGTTAGCCAGGGTTGCCCTCTGGCATCCATTAAGGTAATAACAGAATGGGGAACCTTAACGTTTAGGTTTTGCACCAATGTGAGTTTGTCTGCTTCCTTGATAAAAATGTGGTGGCTGCCAGGGCCCTAACACGGGGGCCATCCTGCCACATCTGAGTCAATGAGCTTTGAAAGGTATGGCACCGGTCTTTGCCAAGGTCCGAATTCCTGGGTGAGAATCCCCAGGGCCACCCCATTCCTTTTGTGTGTGAACATGTTGAAATCTTGTGATGTATCTGTGAGTTCCAAGGCTGGTGCTTCTGTGAGTTTTGTTTTTATGGTTTTGAATGCCTTTTCTTGATTAGAGCCCCAGAAAAGGGGTGCCCTTTCTTCCCCCTTTAGTGCCTGGTATAGCAGTCTGGCCAACTCTGAAAACCCTGGGATCTGTATCTGACAGAGTCCTGCTGCTCCTAGGAACTCTCGGACCTGCTGGAGGGTAGTGAGAACTGGAATGGCATAGACTGCCTGTTTCCTTTCAGCTTCCAGCTTCCATTTGCCTTGGGTAATTTTGAAGTCCAAATATTTAACTTCCCATTGGCAAATCTGTGCCATTTTCTTTGACACCCGGTATCCTGCCTCTGCTAGTAACCTGAATAGGGCCCTGGTTCCCTCCGGCACTGGGTCCACATGGGACTGGCTAGCAGGAGATCATCCACATATTGGAGGAGGACATATCCTAGGTCCCATCCCAGAAACCTGGCTAAGTCAGATAACAGCGCCCCACCGAATAAGGTTGGTGAATTTTTGAATCCTTGCAGCAGTCTAGTCCAAGTGAATTGTTCCTTTGCCCCTGTGGTAGGGTTTTCCCCATTCAAAGTCAAATTGGGGTTGACTATTAGCCAGTAGCTGGAGGCAGAAGAAGGCAGCCTTTAAATCTAGACATGTGAACCATCCTGCTTCAGAGGGTGTGAGTCTAGTAGAGTGTATGGGTTAGGCAACGCTGAAAGCAGTGTGACGACGGCTTCTTTAATGTCTCTTAGGTCCTGTATAGAGCGGTAATTATTTGTCCCAGGCTTTTTCACAGGCAGCAGGGAAGTATTCCATGTGGACTGGCATTGTTTTAGAAGTCCCCATTGAGTAGCCTGTCCAAGTGTGTCTGGATCCCCAGGAGTGCCTCCAGTGGGACCATATGTTGGTGTATTTTGACAGGTTGGGCCCCAGGCTTTAAGTCAATTAATATTGGGGGGGGGTGCCAGACCAGGGGGATTTCCTTCTGCCCAAACTGAAGGTTCAGCTTCTAGCTCAGGGGCCATGATTGGCTCACCATGAGGGGAAGTATATAGTCTCCATTCCTCTTACTGTGGAATTGTTAGGGACAAAATCATGAGTTGGGCCTTTTTGTTTAGGTGCAGTTGAGTCTGTCCATCAGAAGTGACAGCTGTTTCTGGGCCCAACTTGGCTAGGAGTTCTCTACATAACAGTGAGACCGGGCTGTCAGGTAGATACAGGAATTCATGAACTATTTTGTGACACCCCCCCCCCCCCCACAGCCAGCATTGTTGGGGACCACAAAATAGCCTTTGGGTTTATGTCCCAGGGGCTCTTACGATGGTGGCTTCTCTACTGGAAAGATCTGGCCCCCTACCTTAATTTTGACCATGGGCTCATGGGGGCATAGTTGGATAGAGCCCAGTCTTTCCTAATCAGAGTCCACTCCTCCCAGTCTGATCAGGTCAGCCTCAGGTGGTTCTGGTTGGTAGTAGCTGGTTGGAGCAGAGGTTTTTGGTTTTCCTTTTTGGTTGTTGGGGTATTCATTTTTCCAGTGTCCAGATTCTTTGCAATAGGCGCATTGATCCCATCCCAGTGGTGCCCTTCTTTTTTGTTTTGAATCCCTCGTGGTTTCCATGGAGGCCTTTCTGGAGGGTGTGGTCGCCCAAAACCGCAGCCAAGAGAGCTGCCTTTTGTTTCATTCTTCGGTTTGCCTCCTTTCTGGCAGCTCGATCCTGATTTACAAAAATCTTGTTGGGATTTCCAGTAGTTCAGTGGCATTCTTTCCAGGGAATCCTTCCAATTTTTGGAGCTTCTGTCTAATGTCACCTTGGGCCTGTCCCATGAAGGCAGCATTGACCATGCACTGGTTTTTGGGGGCCTCTAGGTCGAATGGAGTATGAACTCTGAAGGCTTTACATAATCTTTCATAGAAGTCAGCGGGGCTCTCTTCTGGATTTTGTAGGACCTTAGATACCTTTGCCATGTTGGGCTTTTTGGCCCCTGCTTTTACCCCGTGGAGGAAGGCAAGTCTGTGTCTTTATAATCTGACCCTTCCTGCTTCTGTGTTAGGGTCCCAGTGGGGATCGTCTTCAGGAGGAGCCGTACCCAAGCCTCAATGTCTGGTTGTCCATTTGGTACCTGAGTCTGGAGCCATTTTCTGTCTTTGGTGACAATTCGTCAACGCTCTTCTGTGTTGAAAAGGGTAAGCAAGAGCTGCTTACAGTCGGCCCAGGCAGGGCGGTGAGTCTGGATTCTGGATTCTAGGAGATCTGTCATCGCCTGCAGCTTCTCAAGAGTAGAGCGGCATGTGGTGCTTCTAGCCTAGGAGGTCAGTATTGGAGAACAGTTGCTAGTAGAAAACTGATCCCACCTCCTGTAGGGTCCCATCAGGGCCTATTCTCTGGCGACCCCTAATCATCTCCCACAGTGGCATCTTCATCGCTGTTGGGGGTCTTGAGCCGTGGACCTACCAGTTCAGGTGTCCCTGGTTGGGGCCGACTAGCTGCTGGCTGAAGCAAGACCGTCAGAGTGGACTATCAGGAAGGCAAAGTTCCCCTCCCTTGATTGATGGGGTACTGGGGGCATATGGTGGAGGAAATGGAAGGATTTCTGAATTTTCTTGGAGGATGGGGGGCGGTTTTATCTGCTCGAGGTCTCTTCTTGGCCCATGCCACTAAAACTCTACATTGTCCCTTACTGTTAAGGCAGAACTGGACCCAAGGAGGCTTGACTTGGACTATTTCCAGCCACTGATCCATGTATGGGAATTGATCCGGGTGGCTGGGGTCTCCACTATTTTATAAACAGCTTGGACTGTGGGGACAGCTAGGGTGCCCTCAGGGGCCAGCCTACACCAAACATAAGCCATTCTAATTCACAGAGGGTATGTAATTTCCTTGGGGTCAATTTGACCCCATAATCACCTGCAAATTCCTTTTTAAAATTCTTACTCATATCCTCCAAAACCTTGGTTTGAGGAATTTAACCTCCACCCCGCCCCCCCCCATCCTGGTATCCTAGATGGATCCCTTCCAATGTATGGTGTCACAGGACAAACGCGAGGGAAGAGGCCACTTCATCTGTCTAGCTGCTCCCCTTGCGGGGACTTAGATGCCTCTTAGCACTGGCAGGTCAGTATAAACCCATGACTTGGATCAAGCCTCTGTGGACCTGATTCTGCTTGAGCCATAGGAGATCGTTACAGAATCTCAGGGTAGGATGCACTCAGGCTCCATAGCCGAACCGTGAAGTACAAGCACTCAAACACACATGCAGACAGATTGCAGACTTCCACCCAGGACTTCCGTGTCCTATTCGGCAAATATGTCACCTGGGAGGTGAGCAAGCTCCCCTTCTGCCTCTAGGGAGGACCTGAACTTGGTCCTGGGACCCCGGATACACTCACCAGATCCGAAGTCCTATTCTGGCAGAATTTTCTGATTCCCCCTAGGGTCCATTAGAATGAGGCAGCAGCTGTTTATTACCGGCCAGTGAGGGTCAGGGTTCAGTGAAACCACTGGTGGCAGGCCTTCCTTCCTGTCATGGTGCCTGAAATGCCGGTGCTCCACAGCTTCCTGACCAGTGCACCAAAATGTTACAGCAAATACTTGGCACTCAGGAAGGGACAAGCAATATGCACTCGGGGAATCAGAAAAGACTATTTTTCACCAGTTCTGGCCCAGCAGAATTACCTCCAAAGGCTGAGCATCTGGCTCAGTTTTACTGGTCTTTTATACATATGTGCTTCCCGGTTGGGTGGGACTAGTACAGTCAAGCTTCTGGTTCCTGGCTGCAGGCTGATACAAGAGGCAAGCAAGATTGCAGACGGCAAAAGCATGCAAGGGAAGTATCCGGTCTTGGACATCTGGCTGGCCCTTTTTATCTGCTTTTTACCAGCTTTCCTTCTCATGAGGACCAGATGATGACTCAGGGACTGTTAGTGAAAGTGTTTCTTTGTGATTTGATATGTGATGCCTATTCCAAAAACAGCATTAACAGGAGTAATATTAAGAGATAACATCTAAGGTCAAAAACAAGTTAACATCTTCTTGGGATAGTAAAGCAAAGTATTGTGCATAACCAAATTATGGGGCTAGAAGTTAGCAATGATGAGCACAAACTAGGTTCCTGTAGGGTTACTGGGTCCAAAAATGACCATGTAGGAAGATCAGAACCAAGGTCCCAGCTTGAAACTTTCTCCTTGAAAGGAAGCAAAAACAGTCCCCCCTCCCCCCTGACACCCCCCCCCAAAAAAAAAAACCAGGGGCTTAAGAATTTTTTAATAAATTGTGGACCTAAGGAATATGAGAATGAAGACACTCATCCGTATACCAGGAACTTAGCCAGGGTCACTGAATCCGTGACAGGATCTGCAATACCCCATGAATCTTTGCAGAGTTTGAATGTCAAAATGCCATTATAGGAACTAGTTCTGTACTAAGGGAAACACTTGAAAATATGCTGGAGAGGAGTTAGTGAGTGGGAATTGGAGAGAGCAAACAGAAACTCTGAGCCTGCAAACTCAGATTCCAAAACATATGAAAAAAAAAAAAAAAACATCTGATACTGAGGAAGGTCATTAGAAATGATCCAAAAGTGACATCTGTATTTATATGTGGGGGAAGAAAATCTGTGTAAAACTTAAAGAAAACATATGTTATAACCTTGGCTTAGGAAAAGATTTCTTTTAAAAGTTACAAAAAAATCAAAGAATAAAGGAAAATTTAATTGCATTAAATTTTAAAATTCTGTGCAACAGGAGATACTGCAGTGAAAAAGGAGCTACAGATTGAGAAAGTAATTTGTAACAAATATAACCAATTAAGTATTATCTAAAATATGAAAAACACCTTTAAAAAAAGTAACAAGTAGGGGTGCCTGGGTGGCACAGTCGGTTAAGCGTCCGACTTCAGCCAGGTCACGATCTCGCGGTCCGTGAGTTCGAGCCCCGCGTCAGGCTCTGGGCTGATGGCTCAGAGCCTGGAGCCTGTTTCCGATTCTGTGTCTCCCTCTCTCTCTGCCCCTCCCCCGTTCATGCTCTGTCTCTCTCTGTCCCAAAAATAAATAAACGTTGAAAAAAATCTTTAAAAAAAAAAAAAAAAAAAAAGTAACAAGTTAAAGGGAAAGTGGGAAATTATTTGAATAGGCAGTTCACAAAATAGGCAACCTGGATGGTTAATAAACATCTGAACAGATGCATCATTAATCAAGAAAATGCCAGAAGGAGGATAAAAAAAAATTCTGGAAGGTCTGACATTAACAATTAAATACCGTGGCTGGAATTAACACATCTCTTAAGTTCTGAGTCATCAGGATGAACAGAGCTTGCCTGTTGACCAGTAGGATATCGAACAAGATAAGAAATAAACCTTTGTTTTTTTTTTTGTTTTTTAAACTTTTGTTGTTTAAAATCATTGAGATTTTGTGATTATTACAGTATATAATCTAGTTTATTTTGATTGATAACAGAGAGGAAGTAAATGGCTTTAGGACTAGGATGAAGGGGGGAGACTTTTAAATATATTCCTGGTGTACCTTTAAATTATTTTGTGTATATATTACTTTTAAAAAGTAAAATTATTCTGGTTACTGCATAGAGACTGGATTATGAGAGGACGTAGAGAAATCAGTAAAGAGGCTATCAATGTTTGTTCAGGCAAGAAATGATAACAGCCTAGACTAGGATCGTGCATTGGGTAGAGATTAGTATCTGTTATGTAGATGAAGTCTAGAGATACTTTGGAGGTAAAATTAATTGTATTTGGTGATTAACTGGATGTTATATATTTCTGCAATAGAATTTTGTGGTGAGCATGCAATACTTTTGCAGGCCAAAATAAAGTTACTAAGTAAAAAAAAAAAAAAAAAGAGGCCTATAACAAGAGCCTTAAAACTTTTTCATTCCTCAGGCACCTGGGTAGTTCAGTCGGTTGAGCATCTGATTCTTGATTTTGCTCAGGTCATGATCCTCAGGGTCATGAGATGGAGCCCCACATCAGGCTCTGCACTGAGCTTGGAGCCTGCTTTGGATTCTCCCTCTCCCTCCCTCTGTCTCTCTCCCTCTCTCTCCCTCTTTCTCTTCCTCCTTCTCCCTCTCTCTCTCTCCCTCTCTCCCTCCCTCCCTCCCTCTCCCTCTCTCCCTCTCCCTCTCCCCCTCCCCCTCTCCCCCTCCCCCTCCCTCTCTCTCTCCCCCCCTTCTGCCTCTCCCCTGTGTGTACATGTGCTCTTTCTCTCTCTCTCTCCCTACCCCAAAAACACAACAAAACAAAACCTTTTCATTCCTATATTATTTCTCTGAGGTACTTTGATTTCTTCACTTCACTTGCATCTTTATTTCCATTCTTACAGCACTTTTCTAATTAAAATTTTTATATGCCTATGAGAAACGCTTTTTATCGGGGTGCTTGAGTGGCTGATTTCTTTAAGTGTCAGACTCTTGATTTTGGCTTAGGTCTGATTGCATGGTTTGTGACTTCGAGCCCCACATCAGGCTCTGTGCTGACAGCATAGAGCCTTCTTGGGATTCTCTCTCTCTCTCTCTCTCTCTCTCTCTCTCTCTCTCTCCCTCCCTCCCTCCCTCCCTCCCTCCCTCCCTCCCCCACTTCTCTGCCCTCCCCCACATGCTCTCTCCTCCTCTCTCTCTCTCTTAAAATAAATAAATTTAATAATAAAAAAAAGGAAACGCTTTTTATTGTTTCACCCACTCCCTATCTATTCATACTACACTTCTTCCACATTTTGAGCAATTGAATCTTCCCCAGGTGCAGTTGCAGTGTCATTTTTTACAGGCTCCAAGAACTGTAGCAGCTTCCTATCTACAGACCAAAGTTTATAGGACACACTGTAACATTCTACATTAACTTTGTGTTTTCCTGTTACTCCTTCCCTAACACACACACACACACATACACACACACACACACACACACACACACAATTTCTCTCTCTCTCTCTCTCTCTCTCTCTCTCTCTCTCTCTCTCACACACACACACACACACACACACACACAGTCTCTGTAGTCATCAGAACTTAATAATTCATAGTTCCTATTCATTTGGTTCTGTTCATATTGTTCTTGAATGCCTTTGTATCTCTCAACATCTTACTTGGCGTTTTTGGGTGCATCATAAATTCTCCATCCTTCCTCATGCCTCTAGCTAGAAGTTTTTGCATGTGCCCATAGCATCTTATTTACTTCTGTCAGGGCACTTTCCTCTCAAAATTTTTCTTCCTTTATTTCCTGGCTAACTTATTGACACCAGTATTTACCTTCTTGCCCAGGCCACAAATACAGGGTGATCTTTAGTTCTTGATTATTCTTCTAACTTCCATGCCTATTTCCACCAGAGCATCCAACTAGATACCAAGGTAATCCTATCATTTCTAAGGAAATTAACATTATCTAGAAACAACTATAGCATACAGAAATTATTTTCTTAATGCTTACAATAAGCCTTGAGTGATTTTTCTTATTCCCATTATATAGGTAAGGGAACAAAGTTCAAAGAGGCTAAGTAACTTGTGCAAAGTTAACTGTTAATTATTTGTGTGTTACTTCAAAGTCTGTGCTAGTAGTTCCATTTGGCCTCACAAATATTTCTTTAATCTCTTCCCTTCTTATTTCTCTCTGTTCCTGCCTTTATAATTTTTCTCTCTGGCTTACCGCATTAGCTTTCTCACTGGTATAATGCCTCTTCCTCTCTCCTCTCCCCCCCACCCCAATCTCTTTTTCATACTCTGCCAGAGTACTTCTCTAAAATACAAATCTTCATTTTGTCTCCTGCTTAAAATTCTTCAGTGGTTCCCTGTGGCTCACAAAATGAAGTTCAAACTCCTTATCATGGCACATCCATCATCTAGTTCCTGCTTACATTTTCAGCATCATTTCCTACTACTCTCCCAGTCTGCATTCCAGCAACACAGAACTGTTGATGGTTACTGGAACTTAACATGTTCTTTCTAAGCTTTGTGCTTTTGGAATTTTCCCCTTGCTTGGAATTTCCTTCTCTCCTGGCCTCCCTTGTAAATCCTTACTTATCTATCACAATTCAGCTCAAGCTACAGGTCTATGATGAGAATATTTAAAAATATTCCTTGACATTCTCTAGAGAGATGAATCAGTGTTAGGCTTTTCTTTCTTTCTTTTTCTTTTTTTTTTTTTAATGTTTATTTATTTTTGAGTGAGAGAGAGAGCGTGAATGGGTGAGGGGCAGAGAGAGAGACACACACACACACACAGAATCTGAAGCTCCAGGCTCTGAGCTGTCCGCACAGAGCCCAATGTGGGGCTTGAACCCACGAGCCATTGAGATCATGACCTGAGCCAAAGTCGGACACTTAACCAACTGAGCTACCCAGGCACCCCTGTATTTGGCTTTTCTAAGTCCTCTTATTTTGCTTCTGGTAGAGCATTTACCACATTGTATTTTGTTTTTCTTACCTGTTGAACAGTGGAGTCCTTGAAAGGTAGAATTCTCTCTCTCTCTTTTTTATTTAGTAAACTCTACCTTCAGTGTGGGGCTCGAACTCATGATCCCAAGCTCAAGAGTTGCATGCTCTACTGACTGAGCTAGTCAGGTGCCCCATGGGTAGAATTTTTTTTCTTGATTTTATAATGAATATCTTTTTTCTTTTTCTTTTTCTTTTTTTTCTTTTCCTTTCTTTTTCTTTTTCTTTCTTTTTCTTTCTTTTTCTTTTTCTTTCTTTTTCTTTTCTTTTCTCTTCTCTTCTCTTCTCTTCTCTTCTCTTCTCTTCTCTTCTCTTCTCTTCTCTTCTTTTCTTTTCTTTTCTTTTCTTTTCTTTTCTTTTGAGTGACAGTGTGTGAGCAGGGGAAAGTGGCAGAGAGAGAGACAGAGAGAATCTTAAGCAGGAACACAGAGCGTGGAGCCTGATGTGGGGCTTAATCCCACAACCTGAGGTCGTGACATGGGCCAAAATCAAAGAGTCGGATGCTCAGCCAACTGAGCCATCCAGGTGCCCCTAGAATAAGTATCTTTTTTATTCTAGTCTTAGTATAGTGTCTGGCTTAGTACATATTTGTGTTAATCTGTCTGGGATTCCATAACAAAGTGCCATAGACCTGGTGGTTTTAACAACAGAAATTTATTTTCTCTTAGTTCTGGAAGATAGAAGTCCAAAACCGTGTACCAGGATGGTTGAGTTCTAGTAT
The DNA here is from genome assembly GCF_018350175.1 of Felis catus. Classification (NCBI taxonomy): domain Eukaryota; kingdom Metazoa; phylum Chordata; class Mammalia; order Carnivora; family Felidae; genus Felis; species Felis catus. Next base: position 188,269,910 of record NC_058375.1, read on the forward strand.
GGGCTGTCTTCCTGACTTTTAGACAGCTGCCTTACCTTCTCGTTGTGTGCCCCCATGGGTTTTCCTTGATATGTACATGTGGAGAGAAAGAGAAATCTCTCTCTTCCTCTTCTTATGAGACCACCATTGCTATTGGATTAGGACCCTATGACCCACCTCATTTATTATTTTTTTCTGTGGCCTCATTTAAATTAATTACCTCCTAGGAGGATCTGGGTGGCTCTGAGCCCTGCTGTGCATGGACAGCATGAAGCCTGCCTGAGATTCTCTCTCTCTCTCTCTCTCTCTCTCTCTCTCTCTCTCTCCCCCTCCCCCACTCACTCTTTCTCTCTCAAAATACATAAACATTAAAAAAAATTACCTCCTACAAGCCATATCTCCAAATACAGTCACATTGGGAGGTTACACTGAATTTGGAGGGATACAGTGAATTTGGGGGTATGCATCAATCCATAGCAGTATTTAGTATTTGGTAAAAGAACTGTTAAATTTTTTTTATGATTCACTGTTTACATGATTGTTTTTGCCATTAGATTATATATTTCTTTCTTTTTTTAAAATAAACTTTAAAGCTTATTTACTTATTTTGAGAGAGATAGAGCATGAGCAGGGGAGGGGCAGAGAGAGAGGGAGACAGAGAATTCTAAGCAGGTTCCATGTGGTACCCCACACAGAGCCCAATGTGGGGCTCGAACCCAAGAACCATGAGATCATGACCTGAGCCAAAATCAGGAGTTGGACAGTTAACTGACTGAGCCACCCAGGTGCCCTTCTTTCTTTCTTTTGAAGTAGCCTCCACACCCAATGTAGGGCTTGAACACATAACCCTGTGATCAAGAGTCACATGTTCTACCAGCTGAGCCAGCCAGGCACCCTACATTATACATTTCTTTTGTTGTTGTTGTTTTAAGATATTATTTTTAAACAATCTCTACACCCAATTTGGGGCTCAAACTCACAACCCTGAGATAAAGAATCACACACTCTACTGACTGAACTAGCCGGATGCCCCTAGATTATACATTTCTTGAGAGTAGGGACTATTTCTATTTTTGTATTTCTTGGATTTTGAATATATGGATTTTGAAGAGTTGAATGAGCTAAGGTAATTGAATTATAGAATGAGATTGATGATGTGTTATTTAAGTCAGATAGATGCCTAAGCAGGGTTTCCGGACTATTGTGATTGATTTTTTGTCTACTGCATGTCTCATATTCTTTGTCTTCATATTTCAAGGCAACCATTATTACCAGTTTCTTATATATTTTTTCTTACACATTCTATTTACATGTGAATGTTATATATATTTATCACTGTAGGGTTTTTGTCATTACAGATAATAAATTCTATAAAATAACTAGCTTGATGCAACACAATATAGATTTTAAGTCACAAATCTTAGTTTCTTTCCTCTTCTTTTCAGGAAGAGATGGCTTCTTAAGAGGTCATGCAGTCAGAAAATCCTTTAGGTTTTGTTTTCATTTTATAGTTTAAAATACTTTTAATTTTCAGGTCACAGTGGTTTCCCCATATTCACATATAAATAGAAAAATAATTCATTATCTAACTATAGGTAATGAATTATTTCTTACTAGTTATTTGAGATTAGTCTCTATCATCATGTTTCCTTCCTTAGCACAGTGGTACTTAACCAGGGGCAATTTTTTTACCCAGGACATTTGGCAATGTCTGGAGACATTTTTGGTTGTTAACAACTAGAGGGTGTTACTAGTATTTACTTGATAGAAGTCAGGGATGCTGCCAAATATCCTACAATGCACAGGACAGCCCCCACAATGATTATCTGGCCCCAAATGCCAGTAGTGCTGATGTTGGAAAATAGTAGTTAGCATAAATAATAATGAATTGAGTATAAATCATGGCCTCTTTCAATCTTTCTGAAATTACAGTCTATGTTCACTCTTTACTTCATGATTTTCTAATTTTAAATCTCAAGTCATCCCTGATTAAGATGTTATCTAATGTGCAACAGATGTGTACATCTGTTTTTTCTTAAATTCTAATCTTAAAATATTTAAAATGATTTCATCAAGTACTGTTGGCATTTGCTTTGTAAGTTTTAACCTTAATTAAAAACATGCCAAAGACAGCGGAAGATAAAATTTTCTTAAACTAAAATGATAAAGTGATTCATTGTATGTTGCCGCTTTGAAGTTTGACCTGACCCTATTCCGTGATCCACTGAGGCTGAAGTTATAAAGTCATCTGCCAGCTGGTAAGGTAGCAAGCAACTGTCTAGGTTGTTCAAAAGTATTGTTTGCCAGATTGGAGGCAAACAAGGTCTATGTCTAAACTTCATCTTTACTGGATACCCAGGCTCTTTAGGGATACTAATAATGTAATTTTTCTTTGGATATCGGCAATTTGACAGTGAAGGTGGTTCCTGATGGAAGTCAAATCATGAGGAGTAGGTGACATGAACATCTCTGGATTGAGTGATAATTTCAAGAAGATGTGTATTTCATAGGGAAGATAAAAGAATGTTTTAAGTCACTCATAACCTTCCCACTGTACTCTTAGTTACCATCTTCCCTCTATGCCCCCTATAACCTTCTTCACTTTTCCCATGCAAGAGGAGGAACAGATTAGAAACTGGAGAGAGAAGAGAAATGATTAATTGATTTTGGGAAATTCTTCATGTGAGATGGTTATGAATTACTAAGTTAAAATGTCTGGAACATTATTTGATACACTAATTGGGAGCTGAAGAAAAAGATTTCAGTTTGAGATTTGTAAGTCATTAGTGAACAGCTGGTAATGAGGCTATTGAAGCTAATGAATTGTTCAGAGAAGTTTAGAGTGAATAGAAAACAGTTCAGAATAGAACACTGGAGATTACCAATATTTAGGAAGTCTGTAGAGGTCAAGGGGCTTGCAAAATAGCTAAGAACTGACCAGAGAGATAGGAAAACCAGAAGTAAAAATTAAGGTTAGGGGCACTTGGATGGCTCAGTCAGTTAAGTGTCCAACTCTTGATTTCAGCTCAGGCCATGATCTTACAGTTCATGAGATAGAGCCTGCTTGGGGTTCTCTGTCCCTTGCTCTCTCTGCCCCTTCCCTGCTCATTTTTTCTCTGTCTCAAAATAAATAAACTTAAAAAAAAATTCAAAGCCTTTAGATTTAGAACCCCTGGGACAGATATTAAGATTAAAGCTCAGTTCATAAGAAGCAGTGTCTAATTATAGTGGTTGTGGTAGAGCAGAGGACAGTAATCAACTTTTGGAGGAAAGAGCAAAGATGCTTTTGGGTGTAACATTCTCCGGATTGAGACCATGGCCTTGATCCTAAGTGTTTCTATGCTAGGGCCCAGGCAAAATTAATATCTTGGTCTTTTCAATTGTCACTGTTAATTTTTTTTTTTTTCTGATTAGGATAGATTATTGAATTTTTAGCAAAGGCTTAAGTTTGTTATTTTCTGAAGAAAAGTAACATAGTGAAAGAGATAACATGTTGCAACTATGGAGAAAGAGTATAATTTAAGGGAAATTATTTACAAGTGATTGTGTTTCCCGTACTGATAACTGGTTGCATTCATTCCCAAGAACATTTTCAGAAGTGGTTACACAAAGTTTATAGCTATGATCATAGACAACAGATATGTACAAATTAATTGAATGAAGTATCAATTCTAGGAAATAAATATCCATCCATCTATCCTCTGTGTATGGGTATAGGTGCCCATATTGTACGTGTGTCGGGAATGGAAGATCACCTTCCACACCCTCACCTGTCCCAACAATTTCTTTGGTATAAAAACGAATGCAGAGTGGTGCCTGAGTGGCTCAGTCAGTTGAGCATCTGGCTTTTGATTTCGGCTCAGGTCATGATCTCATGGTCAGGCTCGGTGTTGACAGGGCAGAGCCTGCTTGGGATTCTCTGTCTCCCTCTCTCGCTTGCTTGCTCTCTCTCAAAATAAATAAATAAACATTTAAAAAAATTGAATGCAGGGATAGGAGTTAATTTTAATTTGATACAAAACACAGCCACCTGGCAAAAGAGGGGAAGTGCAAAATCAGTTGCAAACAACCCAGCCAATAAATTGGGAGGAAACACTACTGTGTTTTCATTCAAAAACATAATTTATACTAAGCTGTACTTCCATTGTGATTCAGGAGAGTTTTATCTTCTGTACTTCTGATTTGATTTGTGGGCTGTGACTAGCATTAAAAAAAAAAAGAATAGAAAATAAGAGTATATTGCACACAGTAAAAAAAAATTTTATGAAATTTTTGTTTCACATATATGTGTGTATATGTGTGTATTAGGTGATGACTCAAAAGCATTTCTTATGCTGTTTTAAGTTAACTATATAATGACACATCATTGGTAATAGTGATAATAAATTGGCCATTTTCATGAAAAAACTATTTTGATAAAGAGATCTTATTTGCTTCTTGACCTTGTGATTTGAATTACAGTTTACCCTTGTACAACAGGGGTTTGAACTATGTGGGTCTACTTATATGTGGATTTTTAAAAATAAATACAGTATAGTATGGTAAATGTACTTTCTCTTCCTTATTATGATTGATTTCCTTAATTTTTTTTTTTTTTTTTTTTTTTTTTTTTTTTTTTTTTTTTTTTTTTTTTTGTCGTCAGGGCACCTGTGTGGCTCAGTCGAACATCTGGCTCTTGATCTCAGCTCAGGTCATGATCTCATGGTTCATGAGTTCAAGCCCAGCTTTAGGCTCTGCACTGACAGTGTGGAGCCTGCTTAGGATTCTGTCTCTTCCTCTTTCTGCCCCTCTCCTGCTCATTCGTATGTGCTTTCTCATGCACGCATGTGTGCGATGTCTCTCTCTCAAATAAACTTAAAAAACATTTTTTTTGGTCTAGCTTACTTTATTGTGAGATACAATATATAATACACATAATACAAAATATGTGTTAATCAAATGTTTACATTATTGGTAATGAGCAGGAGGCTGCTACTTAAGTTTTCAGGGTCAAAAGTTACATGTGGAATTTTGACTGCACCTCTAACCTCCATCTCGTTCAAGGGTCAACTGTAGTAAGCTCCTGAAAAATTTAAGTAGATCATCTATTAGAGATGTTACATATAGGATGAATCTTATCTATCTGTCTGTCTATCTATCTATCTATCTATCTATCTATCTATTTAGAGTACAAGTGGGGAAAAAAGGCAGAGACAGAGAGAAAATCCCAAGTAGGCTCTATGTTCAGCACAGAGCCCAACACAGGGCTCAATCCCACCACCCTGGGATCATGACCTGAGCTGAAATCAAGTGTCAGATGCTCAACCAACTGAGCCCCAAATTCCAGCTTTTTAACAGAAAATTTGACTTCCCTTGTTCTTTTCAAGTAATAGTTCATATTTCTAACTTATTTATGGTCCTATTCCTAGAAAATGATGTATTCTTTTTGTACAGCCTGGATCTGTGGGTGTGTTTTGCTTTTTATAGTTTTCTGTGTTTGCAGTTTTTCTAAGTTCAGTGTAGGGGAAAAAACAACATGGAAAAATGTAAAGCAAAGCTCTTTGGACCTTAAGGATGAATTCGAGTTTAAGAAAACTTGCTGTGGCCAAGGAACATTAAAAGATTTGTCTCATCTCCCGCCACCCCCTACAATGATACACTTCTCCCCCCCCCCCCAAAAGTGTTTTCTCCAGCAGTACTGAAAATAACCTCAGCCTGAGTTGGCTTTGTCAGACTTGGCAGTTTTGCAAGACACAGAGCTATAGAATTTTTTACTAAATCTTTGCAAAAATATATTGTTTGCAGTAGGAATTGTGCTTCAGACTTTGCTTTTTCTTATTTCCATGCTTTCCCATGTTATTGAAAATTCTTTTTTTTTAAAAAAAAAGGTTTTTTTTTTAATGTTTATTTATTTTTGACACAGAGAGAGACAGAGCATGAGCAGGGGAGGGGCAGAGAGAGAGGGAGACACAAAATCCAAAGCAGACTCCAGGCTCTGAGCTGTCAGCGCAGAGCCCGACGTGGGGCTTGAACTCACAGACCGCGAGATCATGACCTGAGCCAAAGTCGGACACTCAACCGACTGAGCCACCCAGGCACCCCTGAAAATTCTTTGTAGTAAATTAAAATCTCTTTTTGGGCTTCCCTCAAAAGCCTTAAATTTACCACTTTCAGGAATTTTAAATGATTTTTTTTTATATCTTTTCCTTGTCTATTTTCAGTTGTTGCAAATAAATTTTAACATGTTATGTATCGTTTAATAAAAGTGTAACATTTGCAGGTAATATTCTTTTCTGTAACAACTTTATGAGAAATAATTTGGGGGCGCCTGGGTGGCGCAGTCGGTTAAGCGTCCGACTTCAGCCAGGTCACGATCTCGCGGTCCGGGAGTTCGAGCCCCGCGTCAGGCTCTGGGCTGATGGCTCAGAGCCTGGAGCCTGTTTCCGATTCTGTGTCTCCCTCTCTCTCTGCCCCTCCCCCGTTCATGCTCTGTCTCTCTCTGTCCCAAAAATAAATAAACGTTGGAAAAAAAAAAATTAAAAAAAAAAAAAAAAAGAAAGAATTTATGTGCCATATAAATTACCCAAATAAGAATTCAGCAATTCTTAGCATGGAGTTGTTCAACTGTCACCACAGTCAATTTTAGAGTGTTTTTATCACCCCCCAAAGAAGCCCTGTACCCATTAGCAGGAATTCTTCATTCATTCCTTCCTCCAGCTCCTGGCAACTGCTAATCTACTTTCTGTCTCCCTGTTCCGGGGGCACCTGGCTCAGTCAGTCAGTTAAGCGTCCAACTCTTTGTGTTGGCTCAGATCATGATCTCATGGTTTGTGAGTTTGAATCCCGCACATGGCTCTGTGCTGACGGTGTGGAGCTTGCTTGGGATTCTCTCTCCCCCCCACCCTACATATGCTCTTGCTCTCTCGCTCTCTCTCTCAAAATAAATAAATAAACTTAAAAAAAAAAAAGAATTTGCCTATTTCAGACATTTCATATAAATGGAATCATAAAGTATGTGACCTTTTTTGTCTGGCTTCTTTTGTTTAGCACAATGTTTTCAAGGTTTATCCATGTTGCAGCAAATATCATTGATTCACTTGTTTTTATTGCCTAGTATTCTGTTATGGATATACCATATTTTATTTATCTACTCATCAATTGATAGACATGTAGGTTATTCATACTTTTTCACTATTATGAGTAATGTGGTCATGAATATTTGTGTACAGGGTTTTGTGTGAGTATATGTTTTTATATCTCTTGGGTATATACTTGGGAGTAGAAGTGTGGGGTCATAATTGACTGAAGTGTAAGAGATCTTTTTATGTATATGTTTTTAATTTTTTTAACATTTTTAGAGAGAGCGAGTGGGGGAGGGGCAGAGAGAGAGGGAGACACAGAATCCGAAGCAGGCTCCAGGCTGTGAACTGATAGCACAGAGCCCAGCACGGGGCTTGAACTCACGGACCAGGAGATCATGACCTGAGCTGAAGTTAAGATGCCTGACTGACTGAGCCACCCAGGTGCCCCAAGATCTTTTTATATTCTGAATACTAGCCTTTGATGAGATCTATAATGTGCAGTTTTCCCCCTCATTCTCTGAATTGTCTTTTCACTTTCTACATGGTGCACTTTGAAGCATTAAAGTTTTTAATTTTAATTAAGTCCAAATTACCTATTTTTGCTTTTATTATAATTTTTTGGTGTCATATTTAAGAAACTTGCCTAATTCAAGGCCACAAAGATGTATGCTTATGTTTTCTTTTTCTGAGAATTTTATAGTTTTTCTTAATATTTAAAGTCTGTGATCCATTTTGAATTAATTCTTGTATATGGTGTGAGGTGAGGGATCCAGCTTTATTTTTTTTGAATGTCCAGTTGCCTGGATATCCAGTTCAATCATTGTTGGAAAGGCTGTTTTCTCTGTTGAGTTTTTGACACTGTTGTCAACAATCATTTGGCCATTAATATGAGGGTTTATTTCTGATCTCTCAGTTCTCTATAATTGATATATATCTGTTTTTATGTCATTACCACACTGTCTTGATTATTTTTGCTTTGTAGTAAATTTTGAAATCAGGAAATGCAAGTCCTCCAACTTTGTTTTTTTCCAAGATTGTTTTGCCTATTCTGAGTTCTTTTCATTTCCATATGTATTTCAGAAGCAGCTTGTCAATTCTGCAAGAAAGGCAGCTAATGTTATGTAAGGATTGCACTGAACATGTTGGTCAATTTGGAGAGTGTTGCCATTTTAACAATGTTAAGCCTCCCAATCCATGAGCGTGGGATGTCTCTGTTTAGTGCTTCTTCAATATCTTTCAGCATTATCTTGTACTTTTCAGTGTACAAATCATGCATTTTTTGTTATATTTATTCCTAATAATTTTATTCTTTTTGATGCTTTTGTAAATGGAATTGTCTTAATTGCACTTTTGGATCATTCATTGCTAGTGTTACAAATATAATTGATTTTTGTATATTGATCTTGTATTCTGCAACCTTGCTGAACTCACATATTTGCTCTAATATTTCATCCATGTTAAGTAGCATGTATCAAGAGCTTTTTGCTTTCTTTTTTCCTTCCTACATCTTCCTTCCTTCCTTCCTTCCTTCCTTCCTTCCTTCCTTCCTTCCTTCCTTCCTTCCTTCCTTCCTTCCTTCCCCCCCCCCTCTCTCTCCCTTTCTTTCTTACTTTCTTCCTTTTCTTGGCAAAAACATAACATGAAATTCACCCTCCCAACATTTTGCAAGTGTGCAAGTAGATGCAAATTGTTGTTCAGCCCTCTTTCCACTTTCCATTTCTATGAGTTTGCTTTACATACCTCATATAAGTGGTTGCCAGGGGCTAGGTGGAGGGGTGCAGAGGTGTTATTTCCTGGGTTTAGAGTTTCAGTCACGAAGGATGGGGGGGTCTGGGGATCTATTGCGTACTTGCAATAAGCATGCCAACCAATTGGATTTGAGCCCCACCCTAACAGTCTTTTTGTGACTGCTTTATTTCTGTTAGCTTAATGTCCTCAAGGCTGATCCACGTGATAGTATATGACAATATTTCCTTCTTTTTTAAAGGCTGAGTAATATTTCATTGTATGTATTTACCATGTTTTCTTTACCCATTCATGTATTGATGAACATTTAGACTGCTTCTACCTCTTAGCAACTATGAATAATGCTGCAGTGAATAATGGGTGGTATGGACTGAATTATGTTTTCCCCAAATTCACATGTTGAAGCCCAATGCTTCAATGTGACTGTATTTAAAAAAATTAAAACAAATTTTTTAATTAGTTTTCTTTATTTTTGAGAGGCAGAGAGAGACAGAGTGCATGTGGGGGAGGGGCAGAGAGAGAGGGAGACACAGAATCTGAAGCAGGCTCCAGGCTCTGAGCTGTCAGCACAGAGCCCGATGCGGGGCCCGAACTCACGAACCGTGAGATCATGACCTGAGCCAAAGTCGGATGCTCAACCGACTGAGCCACCCAGGTGCCCCTTTTTTAAAAAAATTTTTAAGGGGCTCCTGGGTGGTGCAGTCGGTTAAGCGTCCGACTTCAGCCAGGTCACGATCTCGCAGTCCGTGAGTTCGAGCCCCGCGTCAGGCTCTGGGTTGATGGCTCAGAGCCTGGAGCCTGTTTCTGATTCTGTGTCTCCCTCTCTCTCTGCCCTCCCCCGTTCATGCTCTGTCTCTCTCTGTCCCAAAAATAAATAAACGTTGAAAAAAATTTTTTTTAATGTTTATTCATTTTTTATGGGGGGGGAGGGGCAGAGAGGGAGACACAGAATCTGAAGCAGGCACCAGGCTCTGAGCTGTCAGTACAGAGCCCACTGTGGGGCTCAAACCCATGGATGTGATATCATGACTTGAGCTGCAGTCGGATGCTTAACCGGCTAAGCCACCCAGGTGCCCTCCATTGTGACTGTATTTGAAGACAGGGCCAGTAAGGAGGTGATAAAGGTTAGGGTGGGGCCCTTAATCCAATAGGTTAGTGTCCTTATAAGAAGAGGAAGAGCTACCAGAGCGTGCTCTCAAGTGCATGCGCTTCATCATGTGTTTCTCTCTCTTTCTGTCTCTGTCTCTGTCTCTCTCTCCACCCCCCTCTCTGCCACTCTGCCATGTGTGTACATGATGAGAAGGTGACTGTCTCAAGCCAAGAAAGAGAGAACTAAATTGCCTAGCACCTTGAGTTTGGACGTCCAGCATCCAGAACTGTGAGAAATAAGTTTCTATTGTTTAAGTCACACAGTCTGTGTATTCTGTTATAACAGCCTTAGCTGACTAATATAATGGTGTGTACATATCTCTTTGAGATTCTGTTTTCAGTTCTCCTGGATATATATTCAGAAGTGAGATTGGTGGATCATATGGTAGTTCTATTTTAAATTTTTTGAGGAACCTCCATATTGTTTTCATAGCATCTGCTCCATTTTACATTCCCATCAACAGTGCCCAAGAGTTCCAATTTTCCAGATCCTTAGTAACACTTTTTAACTTTCTTTTCTTTTCTTTTTTCTTTTCTTTTCTTTAGTTTCTTTCTTTCTTTCTTTCTTTCTTTCTTTCTTTCTTTCTTTCTTTCTTTCTTTCTTTCTTTCTTTCTTTGTTATAGTAGCCATTTTAATGGGCATGAGGTGATACCTTGTGGTTTTGATTTGTGTTTCCCTCCTAATTAGTGATGTTGAGCATCTTTTCATGTGCTTATTGCCCATTCCTGTATCTTCTTTTGAGGAATGTCTATTCGGATCCATTTCCCATTTTTAAATTGGTTAGTTGTGTTTTTTGGCTTTATGCATGTGTGTGTATGTGTGTGTGCTTGAGTTGTAGGAGTTCTTTACATACTGCAGATATTGATCCCTTATCAGAGATGTGATTTGCAAATATTTTCTCCTATTCCATAGGTTGCCTTTTTAGTCTCAATAGTTTCCTTTGCTGGGCAGAAGTTTTGAAGTTTAACATAGCCCCATTTGTCTGTATTTGCTTTTGTTGTCTATTCGTTTTGTGTCATACTCACGAAATTATTGACAAATCACATGTCATAAAGTTTTCCCCCTATGTTTGATTCTAGGATTTTTATAGTTTCAGGACTTATATTTAGGTCTTTACTTCATTTTGAGTTAGTTTTTTTTATATGGTGTAAGGTAAGGAAGGGTCCAACTTTTTTCTTATGCATTTGGATATCCAGTTTTCCTAGCACCCATTTATTTGAAGAGACTGTTTTTTCCCCATTGTGTTGTCTTGGCATGCTTGTTGCAGATCATTTGACCATATATGTGAGGGTTTGTTTCTGGGTGCTGTATTCCTATTCTTTTGGTCTATAAGTATGTCTTCATGCCAGCACCATACTGTTTTCATTACTGTAGCTTTGTAATGTTTCATAATCAGGAAGTGTGAGAATTCCAGATTTGTTCTTTCTCAGGATTGTTTTGGCTCTTAAGGGCCTTTTGAGATTCCACATGAATGCTTTTTTTTTTAAACCAAAAATGGATTGTATGGCCATATCACATTTTATTGATGCATTCATTAGTTGATAAAAATTTGAGTGGTTTGCAAGTTTTTATTTTCCTCTTATGACTATTGCTGCTGTGAACATTTGTGTACAAGTTTTTATGTGGATATATGTTTTCAGTCTTTTAGGTACATATCTAGGAGAGTAATTGCTGGGTCATGTGGTAATTCTATGTTTATCCTTTTGAGGATCTGCCAGACTGTTTCTCAGTGTGGTTGTGCCATTTTATATTCCCACCAGCAATATATGAGGATTCCAGTTTCTCTGCATCCTTGCCAACATTTTTACTGCTTATAGCTATCCTAGTGGGTGCTGGAAGTATCGCATAAAAAGGTTTTTCAGGATTGGTACAAGAAAGAACATGCCTTTATTGTCTGCTTTCCACATGGGATATTTCTATTGATATATCTCTGCCCACTAACTGAGAAGATATATTACATGTAATACTCTTGGAGCAAGGTTTTTCTACCTTGGCACTATTGACATCTTGTGCTGGATAATTTGTGTGTGTGTGCATGGGGGGGGTGGGGGAACATATGTGCATTGTAAAATTTTTAGCAGCATTCCAGGCCTCTACCCACAGATGTCAGTGTCACCACCATCTGCAGTTGTGACAACTAAAATGGTCTCCAAACATTGTCAAATGTCCTCTGGGGAGTAAAATTGCCCCTAGTTGAGGACTTTACTGGCTTAGAGAAAGAAATACAATCATATCCTTTTTTGTCAGTCTAGATTTTGCTATTTTTTTGTCATTCACAGGAATGTTTAACTTTGCTCCGTAAAATTTTACAAAACTTTAATTTTTCTAGTAGGAAAACTCAGTTCCTGCCTTAAAATTTTGCTAAATAATTCTCAGGGAAGTTTTTCCTTAGTGAGTTTAAACTTAGATTCATAGAATAGAGAGAAAATTTTTTTCATTTATTTTAATTTTTTTTAGAAAGTTTACTTTTGAAATAAAGTGATTTGGGCACATTTGCTTGTAAGGAAATTTTTAGAATTATATAAGCCAAGATGTTGAGTTAGATGGGGCCTTGAAGAAAGCTTAACATATTTTTTTGATTTTTAGATCGAAACCTAAAAAAATAATGTAATTTGTTTCAAGTAACCTTCTGATTGGTGACAGAGATAGAACCAAAACACAGAGGGGAGGTGGATTGAGGGTTAAACAGATGGTGGTGATTAAGGGGTGCACTTGTGCACTTGTGATAAGCACTGGGTATTGTGTGGAAGTGTTGAATCACTATATTGCACAGCTGAAATTGATATTACACTGTGTTAACTGGAATTTAAGTAAAAACTTAAAAAAAAAAAGACCTATGGTGGTGTTTTTTGGGACGGGGAGGTTTGCTTGTTTTTTGTTTTTGTCCTTTAAGTGGTAAAGGTAAGTTCATTTGATATGTAGGAATGGAAAGGAATGGAAAGATTAGTTTGCTTTGGGGTAAAAGTCAATTTATAGTCTCATTTCAAATTATACATACAAGTAAGTGACAGATGGATTATAGTGATAAACAGTAAAAAAAAAAAAGTTTAAAAAAAGTCAGGCAATGAAAATAGAGTAAGATAGAAGTCAACATTTTAGAGCAGTGAAAATATTCTGTATGATACTGTAATGATAGAGACATGTCATTATATATTTGTCTAAACCCATAGAATATACAACACCAAAAGTGAACTGTAGACTTTGGGTGATTATGATGTGTCAATGTAGGTTAATCATATGTAAGAAATGCACCTCTCTGCGAAAGCATATTGATAATAAGGGAGGCTATGCATGTGTGAGGGCTGATGTCTGCAGGAAATATCTGTACTTCCTCAATTTTGCTGTCAGCTTAAAACTGCCCTAAAAAAAAAAAAAAAAAAGAAAAAGAAAAAAGCCTTAAAAAAAAGGAAGAACCAAGCAAATTAAAAAAAAAAAAAAAAGAAGCTAACACATATCAAATCTCTGGAAAGAAAAGGCCTTTCTGTATTTAATGTGATGGGAAAATAAAAAATCCTGATAGATTGATAATATAGAAAGTTGGGCCTTTTGCTTTTTGACAAAATAAAACTTTTGTATTCCATTAAATTCTTGGAAAGACCTGTTCTTTTGATTCCCAGGTTAGCACTTTCTCCATTACACTGTTTTACTGAGAGCATAAGTTTTCCCCACCCAATTTAATTTGCTCTGTTCTTTCTGGGATAGATTATACTATAAAAGACATAGTTTATATAAATAAGTAGTTTGATATTAATTTACATATGAACGAATATCTGGGCAAAGTGAAAGTCTAGAACTTGGTTTTAAGAATTTATATTCTGGCATGCCTGGGTGGCTCAGTCATTAAGTGTCAGGTTAAGTGTCCCATCTTGATTTCAGCTCAGGTCATGATCTCCCTATTCATGAGATGGAACCCCATGTCACTCTCTGCGCTGACAGCTCAGAGCCTGCTTGGGATTCTCTCTCTCTCTCTCTCTCTCTCTCTCTCTCTCTCTCTTTCTTCCCCCTTCCCCCCACCAGTGTGCACATGCTGTTTCTCTGTCACTGTCTCTCAAAACAAATAAATAAACTTTAAAAAAGGGAGGGGCTCCTGGGTGGTTCAGTTGGTTAAGCATCTGACTTTGGCTCAGGTCATGATCTCATGGCTCGTGGGTCAAGCCCCAAGTTGGGCTCTCTGCTGACAGCTCAGAGCCTGGAGCCTGCTTTGGATTCTGTGTCTCTGTCTCTCTCCACCCCTCCCCTGCTCACACTCTGTCTGTCTGTGTCTCTCAAAAATAAATAAACATAAAAAAATGGGGAGTGACAGGGTGCCTGGGTGGTTCAGTTGGCTGAGCATCCAACTTCGGCTCAGGTCATGATCTCATGGTTCATGAGTTTGAGCCCTTCAATGGAGCCTACTTCGGATCTTCTCTCCTTCTCTCTTTGTACCTCCCCTGCTCATGCTCTCTCTCAAAAATAAATATTTATATTCTTAGATATTTGGGAGCAGATACATATACTTGTATGTCCATGTGAATATACGTATTATTGTAATGACATTTGACCAAATAGCATGCATATTTTACCTAAGACTTTGGAGATGTTTTTAGCGAGGTTTGTTTTGGTGGGTATTGGATAGTAGGTTATGGCTGGGTTGTTGGCTTGGTGTTTTGTTTTTGTTTTTTCTGTACAGTGTTGATGAAATTTAAGTAAAATAACATTCACCCTTTTAAGTATTCAGCTTGTTAAGTTTTGGCAAATGAATATCATTGTGTAACCACCACCATAATCATTAAGAACATTTTCATCCTCAGAATTTTTCCTCTTGCCTGTTTACCATTGCTTCCTGCTTTCACCCCTTGCTCCAAACTATCATCAGTGTCTGTCTCTATAATTTTGTCTCAATAATTTTATTTTTAGTATTTCATATATGTGAAATTGATTTATTAATTAGTATAATAAATTAACTTATATGGAACTAACTGTTCATTTAGAAGTATGCCTTATTGGGGCACCTGGGTGGCTCAATCAGTTAAGCATCTGCCTTCAGCTCAGGTCATGATCTCACGGTTCATTAGCTCTAGCCCCGAATCAGGTTAGGTCAAGCCTCACTTCAGGCGAGTCCGAGCCCTGCTTTGAATGAGCCTGCTTCTCTCCTCCCCCCCCCCCCCCCCCGCTTCTCATGGGATTTTCTCTCTCTCTCCCTCTCTCTCTGCCCCTTGCTCACTTGCACCCTCTCTCTCTCTCTCTCTCTCTCTCTCTCTCTCTCTCTCTCTCTCTCTCTCTCTCAAAAAAAGGCATGCCTCATCCTTTTCGTTTTTAAATTTTTTTTTAATGTTTATTTATTTTTGAGAGAGACAGAGACAGAATGCGAGTGGGTTAGGGGCAGAGAGAGAGGGAGACACAGAATCCGAAGCAGGCTCCATGCTCTGAGCTGTCAGCACAGAGCCTGACGCGGGGCTTGAACTCATGAGCTGTGAGATCATGACCTGAGCTGAAATCAGACACTGAACCAACTGAGCCACCCAGGCGTGCCCCTATCCGTTTCATTAAAAAAAAAAAACAACAACAACAACAAAAGACTTTCAATTTCATATTAAATTAGACATTTTTGTATTTGTGATAATCCACATATATGTATATGTACATTTAAAAAAATTTTTATTACATTTATTTATTTTTGATAGAGAGAGACAGAGCACAAGTTGGGGAGGGGCAGAGAGAGAAGGAGACACAGAATCTGAAGCAGGCTCCAGGCTCTGAGCTGTCAGCACAGAGCCTGACGTGGGGCTCACACTCACAAACTGCGAGATCATGACCTGAGCCAAAGTTGGACGCTCAACCAACTGAGCCACCCAGGCGCCCCTGTATATGTACATTTGTATATGAAGTTATACTATGCATAGTCTTTTGTGTCTGACTTATTTCATTAGTATGTTTTTTAGATTCAACCATGTTACATGTATTGGTAGTTCATTCCTTTTTATTGCTGAGTAGTATTCTTATGGCTATTTTGAATTATTGTTATAAATGAATATCTTGTATACTGGTCTTTGTGTGAACATATGTTTTCATTTCATAGAGCACATAGAAGGGAAATTGCTAAGTAACATGGGAAGTATATGTTTACTTTTATAAGGAACTGCCCAACTTTTCCAAAGTGGCTGTACTGTTTAGCATTGTCACCAGCAATGTATGAGAGCTCTGATTGCTCCACATGATTGTTCGGGTTGTTTTTTGTGTTTGTTTATATATGTAGTTATATCGTGATTTTTAGAGAGTTTAGTAAGTCTATTCTGTACGTGAGACTTTTTTGGGTAGAAATATTTTTTGTGGAGGTTGCCAGGTTTTTTGTTGTTGTTTTTGTTTTTTTGTTTTTTGTTTTTTGTTTTCTTAGAGCACTAGACATGTGATCAACTTTGAATCAAACAATGCACTCTTTTATTTACCTTTTTTTACCTATAGAATTAACTCTCCATTATCTTATTATTATCTTATTATTAACTCTCCATATCTTATGCTTCTTAATCTTTAAAAAACTGAACCAAATAACTTCCTTGGGAATTAGACTTTTTCTTTTTTTAAAGAATAGTAAATATGTGAGATTCTTGCTACATTCCATCACCATAAACTTCAGGGTAGTGTGTCAGTCCTTTTATTACAGATAACTTCCAAAATATACAAACATAATTGTATATAAACAACTTAAAACTTGAAAATTAATATGCTAGTGAGAATTCTATATAATTAATTATGCACAATAACTTGTAGTTTCTAAACTTTTACATTTGTTTCTGTTTTTACTACTTGATCTGTCTGTAAACCATGGTGATGGGCCCATTAGTTGTGTATAATAAAGACTTTACCAGCAATGACAACTCATAATCTCACCACTTTTTGGAATATATCCTCCCAGATCTTTTACACACACACACACACACACTTTCTTCTCCCTTCCTCTCTCTCTCATACATAATGAACAAAAATGAAATTATGTTGTCAGTGTTTAATATGGTCTTTTCTATTAAAAAATATATTATAGTTATCAAATCTAAACAACTTTCCATGGCTTCATAGTGTTTTATTTTGGAATATACTACGATTTTGATAGCCTAAATATTTATCTGAGAGAACTGATTATTTCCAATTTTTACTGTTATAAATGATGTTCCAATAAGTACACTCATACATATGTATGTATTCTTTTTTTTTTTCGTATAAAAATTTAAAAGAGAATTTGGGGCCTAAGGTCATTTACATTTAAAGTTTTTATGTAATGGGGTGCCTGGCTTGCTTAGTCTGTGGAGCGTGTGAATCTTGATCTCATGATTGTAAACTCGAGCCCCACATTGGGTATAGAGATTACTTAAAAATAAAATCCTTAAAAAAATTATGTAAAACACTAAGTTGCTCTCCAGGAAAGCTGTGGCAAATTATGTAGATAAAGGATATTTTTAGGATATTCTAAAATTTATTCTTTTTTTTTTTTTTTTTTTTTTTTTAAGAATGGCTACTGAGAATGACCACTGATTACAACATGGGAAGAAAAACTGAGTCATCCAAAGCCTTCTTATGAAATTCTTATGTATTTGTTTACAGTTTTTTGACTTATTTGTATGGGTACTATTATGTTGTATATGTATACTGTATCTTATTCTCACCATATCTCCAGACTTAGAACATTGCCTAGCATAGAACAGGCACTTAATAAATAGTTGACTGAATCATTAATGAGTGATTGTTTTGTCGGCCCCAGGATATATAAACCTCTTGGTGGTTTGAGCCTGGCTTATCTGTTGTTGTTGTTGTTATTTGTGGTTTACTGTTGTTGTGAATTAGGGGAGAACAATGTATCTCATTGCTGTTTGAGAGTGCTTGGATTACCTAACAGATTTTGTCAGCTCACAGTTGTTGAGTGTGTATGTATTTGTGTGTTTTAATCAGCTTTTGATTGCCTTTCTCTTTAGACATCTATGCAGAAAAGAGTTCATAACTGATAAGAGTGATTTATTATACTTAAACTGTTTATACGAATAGTATGGTTTATGTTGAGTACCTCCGTTTCTTCTGGGAGTTTGGCATTTTGGTTTGTGCTAAGTAGAGGGTGCCTGCATGACGAGTCCCCCAATAAAAACTTCGGACACTGAATCTCTAGTAAGCTTCCTTGTTTAGACAGTATTTTATACATATTGTCATAATTCACTGCTGGAGGAATTAAGTGCCTCTTGTATGACTCCATGGGGAAAAGACTCTTGAAGCTTGTACCTCGTTTTCTCAGATTTTGCTTCACAGGGCTTTTCCCTTTGCTGATTTTGGTTTGTATTATTTTACTGGAAAAAATTACAGCTGTTGAGTATGAGTTCTGTGAGTTCTGTCAGTGAATCACTGAACCCATCTTAAAGATGCATCTTATGAAGATTATAATCTTCTTCCCACTCTGCTCTCTCTTTGACGTTATGGGAATGTCAGAATGACAGTTTAATCTGTTATAATCTGGATGCAGAAATATAAATTAAGGGATAATTGTTTAATTTTTGAAAGGATTGGAATAATAAAAGACTTCTGTACTTGATTATAATCAAATTTTAGAAATTTTTATACCAGATTTTATAGGGACATTTCTGTTACGTTAAGCCACTATTTCCCTTGGGTATTTTTTAATAGAATTGTAATGATACTCTGAAATCCCAGTTTTGTTTGTCCTAAGAAATTTGTGTTCTAGGAAAGGGATATTGTTGCTTCAACTATTCCATTATTTGCCCCATTACTGCAAGGTTCTTGTGTTGTTTATTTTAGATAGTTCATTTTGACACTTAGATAAACAGAAGCCAAAAACACAAACATACCCAGAATTAGTCCCTGAACTTTGTTCCAGGGTAAAGATAAGACATTTAGACTTCTCCAGTACAGATAAATATTGTTACAGCTACTGAAAAATGGGTGTTATGTGACTCTTGGGTTGTTTGGACAGACAGTGAAGGTCTTAAAAAAAAATCCTGCCAACAAAAACTAAAATGAGAATTTACGTTTATCCACAGAACCCGTTTTTAAAAGGACTATAGATTTGACTCAATAAAACATCTCTATATATTAGTTATTTGCAACATGCAAAAAAAAATTTCTCTGAACTATGTTATCCTGTTCTTGTTCAGCTTTTTACTGTGTTTCTGCCTTTTAAAAAATGGACTGGAGTGCCTGGGTTTCTATTAAGCATTGGACTCTTAATTTCAACTCAGGTCATGAGATTGTGCTCTGTGTCTGGGCATCGAGCCTGCTTAAGATTCTCTCTCTCTCTCTCTCTCTCTCTCTCTCTCTCTCTCTGTCTCTCTCTCTGTCTCTGTCTCTGTCTCTCTGTCCCTCTCCCTCTCCCTCTGTCTCTCTCCCTCTCCCTCTCTCTCCCTCTCCCTCTTTCTCTTGCTCTCTCTCCCTCTTCCTCTCCCTCTCTCTCTGCCCCTCCCTCGCTTGCTCACTCGAATGCTGTCTCACTCTCTCTGTCAAAAAAAAGTGAATAAAAAATGGACTTAGTTGAGGTATAAACTGCATGTGTTTAAACTGTACAGTTCAATGAATTTTTGTAGTTGTATACTCATGAAAGCCTCCCACCACAATCGGCATACAAAATATTTTCATCATCTCCCCAAAGATTCTGCATGTCCCTCTATATTCTGTTTTTACCTTTGCCCCTAGCACCAGCCAGCCACTGATCTGCTTTAGATTACTCTGTATTTTCTAGGATTTCATATAAATGGAATTTTCGTATTAATGAAATTCTAGGATATGTTCTCATACATAGTGTTATTCACAGTGATATCATTTTCACAAAGATATTGAGATTCATCCTTATTTGTTGCATGTATCAATAGTTTATTCCTTTTACTGTTTAGTAGTATTATATGAATATGTTACACTTTATTGACCCATTCACCAATTTATGGACTTGGGTTGCTTCCAGTTTGGGGGCTATTTTAAATAAAGCTACTATTATACTAGTTTTTGCATAGACATATGGTTTCATTTTGCTTGTATGCTCTTCCTTTTGTTCATTTGGAAAAGAAAAAATGGTTCTCATAATACTTTTTGTCCTTGGCAAAAAAATAGGGGAAGGAAACACATCAATCATTTACTCATTAAATAAACATATATTGAATGCTAGGCGTAGTGTCATGTGCTAAAGACACAGTGGTGTACAAGAACTCAGACTCTGCTGTCATAGAGTTTATAATTTGGTGAATTAAGCCAGGCACATTACAATAATAAGTGTGGAGATTTTGTGAAGAATCCAATCCTATAGAGCATATAATATGAGTTCCCCCTTCACTTGTCTAGGGTGATTAGGGAAAGATTGTTTGAAGAAGAAAAGTTAAAGTGAATAGGACTTAAGTAAGTGATGCATTCTAGGTAGAGGGAGTAGAATTCATGAAGGCTTTCACGTGAGAAAGAATGGTACTCTGTGGCTTCTGTTGGGATGAAGGTAGAGGGAAGGATTTGCAGCTGCTAGATCATGCAGGCCCTTATACACCATCTTAAGGATTTGGGAAATGAAAATCAAGCAAAGCAATAACATGGTCCAGTTGTGGATCTCAGCTAAATTTATACTGTGGTCAGGTTTTTTGAATAAGTACTTTATAGTCAATTTATTTCCCCAAATTCTATCTTTCATCTTTAATTCTGCTGATTACCTTTAATCATAAATTTTAGTAAGGAATGCTGTTAATTTTAAGTTTTGGTAAAGAATGTCAAGAAGATGAGCAGAACATTGGAGTAAGACTGAGACCATTCCTCATGTTATTTTCTTATTTATTTCTGATTAAGCAGAATTTATTTATTTTTTGATTAAGTAGAATTTATCCTGGGTTTCCACCAAAAAACTGCTAGAGCTGATCCATGAATTCAGCTAAGTTGCAGGATATAAAATCAATGCACAGAAATTGGTCGCATTCCTATATGCCAACAATGAAGCAACAGAAAGTGAAATCAAAGAATCGATCCCATTTACAATTGCACCAAAACCCATAAAATACCTGGGAATAAATCTAACCAAAGAAGTGAAAAATCTGTACACTGAAAACTATAGAAAGCTTATGAAAGAAATTGAAGAAGATACTAAAAAATGGAAAAGTATTTCATGCTCCTGGATAGGAAGAACAAATATTGTGGAAATGTCAATACTACCCAAGCAATCTGCATATTCAATGCAATCCCTATCAAAATAACACCAGCATTCTTCACACAGAACAAACCATCCTAAAATTTGTATGGAACCAGAAAAGACCCCGAATAGCCGAAGCAATCTTGAAAAAGTAAACCAAAGCAGGAGGCATCATAATCCCAGACTTCAAGCTATACTACAAAGCTGTAATCATCAAGACAGTATGGTACTGGCACAAGAACAGACATTCAGATCGATGGAACTGAATAGAGAACCCAGAAATGGACCCACAGACATATGGCCAACTAATCTTTGACAAAGCAGGAAAGAATATCCAGTGGAATAAAGACAGTCTCGTCAGCAAGTGGTGCTGGGAAAACTGGACAGTGACATACAGAAAAATGAACCTGGACCACTTTCTTACACCATACACAAAAATAAACTCAAAATGGATGAAAGACCTAAATGTAAGACAGGAAGCCATCAAAATCCTCAAGGAGAAAGCTGGCAAAAACCTCTTTGACCTTGGCCTCAGCAACTTCTTACTCAGTACATCTCCAGAGGCACGGGAAAAAAAGCAAAAATGAACTCTTGAGACCTCATCAAAATTAAAATCTTCTGCACAGCAAAGGAAACAATCAGCAAAACTAAAAGGCAACCAACAGAATGGGAGAAGATATTTGCAAACGATTATCAGATAAAAGGTTAGTATCCAAAATCTATAAAGAACATATCAAACTCAACACTCAAAAAACAAATAATCCAGTGAAGAAATGGGCAAAAGACATGAATAGACACTTCTCCAAAGAAGACATCCAGATGGCCAACTGACACATGAAAAAATGCTCAACATCACTCCTCATCAGGGAAATACAAATCAAAACCACCAGGAGATACCACCTCACACCTGTCAGAATGGCTAACATTAACAACTCAGGCAACAACAGATGTTGGCGAGGATGCTGAGAAAGAGGATCTCTTTTGCACTGTTGGTGGGAATGCAAACTGGTGCAGCCACTCTGGAAAACAGTATGGAGGTTCCTCAAAAAACTAAAAATAGAACTACCCTACAAGCCAGCAATTGCACTACTGGGTATTTATCCGAGGGATATAGGTATGCTGCTTTGAAGGGGCACGTGCACCCAATGTTTATAGCAGCACTATGGACAATAGCCAAAGTAGGGAAAGAGCCCAAATGTCCATCGATGGATGAATGGAGAAAGAAGATGTGGTATGTGTGTGTGTGTGTGTGTGTGTGTGTATGTATGTATATATATATATATATATATATATATCTATATACGTACATATATATATGTGTGTGTGTGTGTGTATAAATAAATACATTAAAATAAATAAATAAATATCCTGGCTAAGCCTGGCTGGCTCAGTCAGTGGAGCATGTGACTTTTAATCCTCGGGGGGCCATGAGTTCAAGCCCTGTGTTGAGCATGGAGCTTACTTAATTAAAAATTTGTTTTTGAGAATTTAAATATCAGGGGTGCCTGAGTGGCTCAGTCGGTTGAGCGTCTGACTTCAGCTCAGGTCATGATCTCACAGTTTGTGAGTTCGAGCCCTCCGTCAGGCTCTGTACTGACAGCTTGGGGCCTGGAGCCTGCTTCAGATTCTGTGTGTGTGGGTCTCTCTCTCTGCTCCTCCCCTGCTCACACTCTGTCTCTCTCTCAAAAATAAATAAAGATGAAAACATTTTTTTTTAATAAAAAATAAAAAAATAAAGAATTTAAATATCAAAATACTACTGGAATACTGGTGTTTTAAACTTCCATTTAGCTAAGAAAAGGCTATTTGCAGGAAACAAATTTGGCAAGAGGCCTGATATATAATGCTTGGTTCTAGTCTGATGACCTTTTGTAACTTAGTAACACGTTATGATATTAAGAACTCTTTTATAGTATTTGATCTGAGGAAAAGGAAATTTTTATGGAGGATCAGGGTTGTTAAAATTGTGACAATTGTAACAGTTTACAATTGTACTTTAAAGAGTGGTGCCTGGGTAGCTTAATCTGTTGGGCATCCAACTTTGGCTTAGGTCCATGATCCCACAATTTGTGGGTTCAAGCCCCACATCCTCTGTGCTCACAGCTCTGAGCCTGGAGTCTGCTTCAGATTCTGCATCTTGCTCTTTCTCTGAGCGACCTTCCCCTGCTTGTGCTCTGTATCTCTCAAAAATAAATAAATAAACGTTAAGAAAAAAAATTGTACTTTAAAGAATAAAAACAAAAAGTGAGTATAATCTCATGCTATTTTTGTTTATATGTGGTGCCTTGTGTATATATTATATAAACTACTAGAGCTGCACTATGTAATATGTACTAATATAGCCACTAAGCTGTATTAGTGAACTTGAGCTGTCAAAACACAGTACCTTGATTGAATGGCTTAAACAACAGGAATTTCTTTCTCATGGTTCTGGAGGCTTGGAAGTCCAAGTTCAAGATACTGGCTCATTCTGTTCTCTGGTAAGCACTGTCTTCCTCATTTGCAGATGCCATCTTCTGGCTGTGTTCTCACACGGTAGAGAGGGATGAGTGAGAGACAGGAAGCCAGCTGTCTCGTTTCTCTTATTAGGGTGCGAATCCCATCGTGAGGTTCCCACCCTCAGGTTACAACTCAACCTGATTACCTCCCAAAGGCTCCATCTCTAAACACTTGAAGTTAGGGCTTCAACATGAATTTTGAGTGAGACATAAGTCCATAGCAGTATCTGTTTAAATTTACATTTAGGTGCACCTGGGTGGCTTAGTCAGTTAGGCGTCCCAACTTCAGCCCTAGGTCATGATCTCGCTGTTCCTGAGTTCTAGCCTTCCACCAGTCTCTGTGCTGACAGCTCAGAGCCTGGAACCTGTTTCCAATTCTGTGTCTCCTCTCTCTCTGTGCACCTTCCTCATTCATACTCTGTCTGTCTCTCTCAA
Source organism: Felis catus (assembly GCF_018350175.1). NCBI lineage: Eukaryota > Metazoa > Chordata > Mammalia > Carnivora > Felidae > Felis > Felis catus. Next base: position 188,293,904 of record NC_058375.1, read on the forward strand.
AAAATAAACGTTAAAAAATTTTTTTAAATTTACATTTAAATTAACTGAAGCTTAAAAAAATTAATTAAAATAAACAATAAAAAAATTCAGTGGCTTAGTTGTATTAACCATATTTCAGGTGTTGAATAGCCATATATATCTATTGACTGTTTTATTGTACAGAACAGATTATAGAATATTTCTGTACTTGCAGAAAATTATATTGGATAGTACTGATTTAGAGAATATTTGGAGGCCTTTCAAGATCATTACAGATCATAAGAAAGATGTTAGTCCCATTTTGGGTAAGAGGCAAAGCTCTGATTGCTTCTGACTTGGAGTCTGCTGTCCTTCCTGAAAAACTATTATAATGAGCTCTTTTAAAAAGTAGAGTTTTTTGTTTCGGTGCAATGATTAGTTTCATTTTAACGTTTTTGTTTTTTTAAACCTGCTTGCTGTATTATCATCATAGTGTATTCTTTTGTATAATTTTTATTTTAAAGGAGTATTGCTAATTACTTGTTTCAGATCTTATCAGAAAGATTGTTTCTATATGTATAGCACTTTTCAAAGCCCTTTCATATATCGCTGCAAGTCATGGTGAACCTGAGTTTGGAGATGGCATACAGTGTATGTAACTTCACTTGTGGGTATCTCCTAGATGGTGCAGTGTAGTATGAACTGTTCTTTCTGATAACAACAGGTGTATCAGGTCATTGGTATTCTTTCTTCCCTCCCTTCCTTCATTTATTTTTTTTAAAGTGCCAAATACCAATTTGTTCATTTTAGAGGGAGGGGATATACCATTCTAGTAACCCATATACCGGTGGTCTGCCACATTGCCCCTATTTTCAAAATAGATGTATCATCTAACTGTCTGTCTGTCTACACTAGTATTATTATTGATCCAAAATAATTAGTGAGATTTTCTTTTAAGTTGTATTTATTCATTTATTTAGGTAGTCTCTGTACCCAACATGAGGCTCGAACTCAGGACCCTGAAATCAAGAGTTGCATACTCTTTAGACCAAACCAGCCAGGTGCTCCAAAATAATGAATGAGATTACACTTCATATTGTAAGATTTTGAGCTAGACCAATAGCCTTATATATGTTGGGGTTTTGTATTTGTCGTGGTCACATCTAGTTCAGTTAATTATTGCTTTGTACTATGAAGGATTTTGTTCGTTGCTTCATTCCCAGTCACTGTGAAGGTGCTCTATAATTATTCATTGAACAAACTTAGAACCAATGACAACTGTCTTATAAATACTTTACAGTCTCATATAGCATCTAACACAATACTGTGTATGTATTGGCCACTGAGTCAGTTCTTGTTTATTAATGTGTGCTCCTTATATGTACTATACTAAGACATCCATTTCAAGATTTTTCATAAGTGGAGATCTGGTTAAAATAGAGAATACTTAAAAAACTTTAGCCATTTCTTATAAACTGTCAAATAATAAAATTCTATAATAAAGTCCCATGTAATAGATCTTGATATTGGCTCTATTATAGGAATCTGTATTAGCATAACTTATTTATAGGGATATGAGTGAATAGTTTCTCATAACAAATTTTCTGGTGATTTCTTCAGCAATATACATCTATAATGATTTTTTTAGAATAAAAGAGTAAATAGAAAAATAATAAAGTGAGATATCAATTTATTTTTAGAAAGCAGCTTCATATTAAAAAAAATTACTACAGATAAGCCATTGAGATCTTTGGAAACATATGCTAATTCTCCTCTGTCAATCTTTCATTACTGCCCCCCCCCCCCCCCCAAGTATCAAACAGTAGAATGAGGCATTACTACTCAACAACAAAAACATAGGTTACAAAGGGGGGCCTGGCTGGCTCAGTCAGTAGAGCATGCAACTCTTAATCTCAGGGTTCAAGCCCCCTGCTGGGCATGGAGCCTACTTAAAATAAAATTTCAAGGGGCGCCTGGGTGGTGCAGTCGGTTAAGCGTCCGACTTCAGCCAGGTCACGATCTTGCGGTCCGTGAGTTCGAGCCCCGCGTCGGGCTCTGGGCTGACAGCTCAGAGCCTGCAGCCTGTTTCCGATTCTGTGTCTCCCTCTCTCTCTGCCCCTCCCCCGTTCATGCTCTGTCTCTCTCTGTCCCAAAAATAAATAAATGTTGGAAAAAAAAATTAGAAATTCTTTAAAAAAAAAAATAAAATAAAATTTCAAAAATGAAAACATGGATTACAAAGTTTCTTTGTTTTTTTGTTTTTTTTTTTAAATAAATGACTGGACATCTTCAGCTTAAATGGCATATTAACACATTGCCAATTTTATATACTGATACTTTTTTGCTGAAAACATTCATTTACCACATCTATAAAATTGATTTTTTAAAAAATTTGAATGCTTCATTCTCTTATTTTCTTTGTCAGTGTCTTGTGTTAGAATTTGGCCTCTATTATTGCAATCTCTCCTTTTTACCCCTTCTGTATCTCTGATTTTAACAGATATTCAAAGTAGATGCCAGCCAAGACATAATCATTTCTTTCCTCTTCACATTTTTCTTTATTTTAAAAAGTTGCCTTCATTTTGACATATGAATTTTTTATATTCTTTGAACCAATTTTCTTATTTATTTTGTTCTTCAGTATGTATCTGCCTATAAGTAAACTGATACTTATAACTACAATTTTCATGTCTGCCCAATCTCTCTAAAGTATAAATTGGTATTTATTTATTTATTTATTTATTTATTTATTTATTTATTTATTTATTTATTTATTTATTTATTTATTTATTTATTTAGAGGGGAAGAGAGAGCAGGAGTGGGGCAGGGGCAGAGGGAGAGAGTGTCCCAAGCAGGCTCCATCCATGCTCAGCACGGATCACTACTCCAGGCTCGATCTCCAGACCTTTAAGATCATGACCTGAGCCAAGATCAAGAGTTGGATACTTAACCGACTGAGCCACCCAGGCACCCCAGTTATCACTAAGTTTTAAAAAGCTTTTGTAGAGTTAGTTTGAAAAATCTGTTCTCTATAATTGTGTACAATTTCTAGAGTTTTACATTTATAGGCCTAGCTTGTGTGCTATATCTTGAAGATAGAAAAAGTGTAGGCTGTTCTCAAAATGTTGGACTGAGAAAGTAAGATGTCCTGTTGCCAAAAATAAGGTTGTTTTCATACTGTCTTTGCTAGAATCCTTGCTTTTTTTCTTTAAGCATTTCCATTTGACTAAGTGAACTCTCTTCCTTTGCTTTCTAAAGTTCTAGTTTTTTGGAATCTTATCACTGTTTTTGTCAGCTACTACCTGGATACTCAGATCTAGAATGTTCACACCCCTTCTTTTAACCCATTTTTAGTTATTTGGCAAACATGATTTATTCAATAGAATTTTACTTAATTCTGTTAAATAAAAGTAATGAAAATTGCATATCATGGAGAAATAGAACATTATTTAGAATTCTTAGAAATTGATTCTACATTTGAAAAATATATGAAGTTAAAGAGGCCAAAAAGAAAAAAAAAAGCCACAGTGTTTAAATTGGCATTAGAATACTCATGCTATTAAGAATCCTAAGAGTACTTTTTTCTTTCTTTCAAGTAGGTTTCACATCCAACATGGGGCTCAAATTTATGACCCTGAGATCAAGAGTCACATGCTCTACTAACTAAATCAAACAGGAGCCCAAGAGTACTGTTAAACAGAGAGGAAGAACATCCTTGTACTTACTTACATCTTGAAGGATGTAATTAAAAATTCAATAAACTTTGATGAATCTTACAAACAATAATATTTAAATTTAAAAAGTTCCAGGATTCTGTGAACTACTTTTCATGCAGATTTCTTCTTAAAGTAAACTCTACACCCAATGTGGGGCTTGAGCTCATGACCCCAAGATCAAGAGTTCATGCTTTACCAACTAAGCCAGCCAGGCACCCCAATTTTATGCATATTTTAGTAAACACCCTCAAACAATGCCAAATGCTGTTTATGGATACATATATATATGTAGTAAAAATATGAAACCATAGATTTAAAGGTTAAATACAAATTTCATGAGTGCAGTTTCTTCTCAGGAAACAGGATCAGGGAAGGGTCCAGAGAAATTTCCAGGTGTAAATGTAACATTTAGAGTGGATTCAAGCTATTTAAGCCCAAGTATTAACATTTGTTTTATTTGGATGGTGGGTGATGTGGTTTATGTCATACTTTTCTGTGGTTTGAAAATTTGTTTTATTAAAAGGAGAAAAAAATCAATAGGAAAAATAAAATTAGTATTAAAAGAAGTAAAAAAAAAAAAAAAACCCAGACATGGTACATACTATAAAGACTGAATAATGGCCTGGAAGAATACTTCAACAAGCTCTCACAGGAGCAGAGGAAAAAATGAAAATAGTGAAATAGAATGTACTGATTTTGGAGACTATGGATTCATAATATTACTGTCATTTCTGAAGCAGAGATAAGAAAAAGGAATGAAAACTGTTATCAAAGCATAAATCAGTATTGTTTTCCTATTCTGAAAGAAGACCGAACTCTTTGCATTGAAAGGATTCAGGATATCAACAAACATATGATAAAAAGAGAACAGTACTTAGCTGATGCTAATAAATTGGTTGGATTAAAAAAAGAAGGAAAATCTATAAACATTTGTAATTAGTCCACCATTCCCAGGTTGGTGAAGAGGAACTAAAATCTAGCTTCACCTCTGAAAGTCTAATGCTCATTATGAGTTGTGCTAACAGTTCTGACAGAAAAATGATTCCAGGATAGAGAGGAAGCAAGAAAATCTGAGTTTGTTTTTTTTTTATTTTTTTTTTTAACGTTTATTTTTGAGACAGAGAGAGACAGAGCATGAACGAGGGTGGGGGCAGAGAGAGAGGGAGACACAGAATCCGAAGCAGGCTCCAGGCTCTGAGCCATCAGCCCAGAGTCCGACACGGGGCTCGAACTCACAGACCGTGAGATCGTGACCTGAGTTGAAGTTGGACGCTTAACTGACTGAGCCACCCAGGCGCCCCGAAAATCTAAGTTTTAAATCAGAAGCAGCAGTTCATTTGGCAGAGAATTGATTGGATTCAGTTGACTGCCTAATCTAAGGAAAATTAAAAATCACATTTTTTTTACATTCTCTTATTTGACAAACATATTCACATAATTGAATTAATTATGTATATTATATTTTCCTGTCTTCCTTTTAAAAATCAAGAATCATATCATAAATTTCCTTTGTATCTCCCTACTGTGGGGGTGAGATAGCATTTTGGAGAGGATGTTTCTTTTACCAGCAAAGCTTTTTTGCGTATTGCAGAATATTTAGTACCGCTGGCCATGGGCTTAAAGCTTAATGAAGACCCCCCCAGTCATGTGACAACCAAAACAAAACAACAAACAAAATAAATGCGTACCTCAGAAATACTGTGGATTGGTTCCAGACCACTACAGTAAAGTGAATATCACAGTTAAGTGAGTCAAATGGGGGGCACCTGGGTGGCTCAGTTAGTTAAGTGTCTGACTCTTGGTTTCGGCTCAGGTCATGATCTCATGGTTTTGTGAGTTTGAACCCCACATCGGGCTCTGTGCTGGCAGCACAGAGCTTGCATGGGATTCTTTCTCTCTCTCTCTCTCTCTCTCTCTCTCTCTCTCTCTCTCTCTCTCTCTCTCCCCCCTTTCTCTCTGCCCCTCCCCCACTTGCCCTGCCTCTGTCTCTCTCAAAATAAACTTTAAAAAAATGAGTTAAATGAATTTCTTGGTTTCCTAGTGCATATAAAAGTTATGTTTACACTATATTGTAGTCTACTAAGTGTGCAATAGCATCATATCTAAAAACAATGTACCTACCTTAATTTAAAAATACTTTATTGCTGGGGCACCTGGGTAGCTCAGTCAGTTAAGCATCTAACTCTTGATTTTGGCTCAGGTCATGATCTCACGGTTGGTGAGATCAAGCCCAGTATTGGGCTCTGTGCTGACCATATGGAGCCTGCTTAGGATTCTCTCTCTCCTCTTTCTGTCCCTCTTTCCCCCGCCCCCACCAAATAAATAAATAAGCTTCAAAAAATAAAAATATTTTATTGCTAAAAAATACTGACCCTCTTCTGAACTTTCAGTGAGTTATCATCTTTTTGCTAATGGGGGGTCAGAGTGTCTTATCTTGATGTTGGTTGCTTTTGACTGATCAGGGTGGTGGTTGTTGAAGTTTGGGGTACCTGTGGCAATTTCTTAAAATAAGACAACAGTTTGTCTCATCAATTGACTCTGCCTTTCAAGGACAAATTTTCTGTAGCACATAATACTTCTGATAGCATTTTAATCCACAGTAGAACACTTTCAAAAATGGAATCAATCCTCTTAAAATCTGCCACTCCTTTATCAGCTAAGTTTATGTAATGTTCTAAATCTTTTGTTGTCATTTCAACAGTCCTTACAGTGTCTTCATCAGGAGTAGATCTGTCTTAAGAAACCACTTTCTTTGCTCATCTGTAAGAAGCAGCTCCTCATCTGTGCAAGTTTTATCATGAGATTGCAACAATTTAGTCATATCTTCAGACTCTCCTAATTCTAGTTCTGTTGTATTTTTCACCATATTTGCAATTACTTACTCCGTTGAAGTCTTGAACTCCTCAGTTATCCATGAGAGTTGGAATCAGCATCTTCCAAACTCCTGTTCATTTTGATACTTTGACCTCTTTCCATGAATCATTAATGTTTTTAATGGCAACCTGAATGGCAAATCCTTTCCAGAAGGTTTTCAATTTACTTTGCCCAGATCCATCAGAGGAATCACTGTTTATGGCAGCTATAGCCATACACATGTATTTCTTTTTTTGTTTGTTTATTTTGAGAGAGAGAGAGAGAATGAGCTTGGGAGGGGCAGGAAGGGAGAGAGAGAGAGTATCCCAAGCAGGCATTGCACTGTCAGTGCAGACCCCTCCTTGGGGCTCAAACCCACGAATCGTGAGATCATGACCTAAGCCCAAAACACTGGTCAGACAGTTAACCAACTGAGCCACCCAGGCGCTCCACAATGTATTTCTTTTTTTTTTTTTTTTAATTTTTTTTTTCAACGTTTATTTATTTTTGGGACAGAGAGAGACAGAGCGTGAACGGGGGAGGGGCAGAGAGAGAGGGAGACACAGAATCAGAAACAGGCTCCAGGCTCCGAGCCATCAGCCCAGAGCCTGACGCGGGGCTCAAACTCACGGACCGCGAGATCGTGACCTGGCTGAAGTCGGACGCTTAACCGACTGCGCCACCCAGGCGCCCCCACAGTGTATTTCTTAAATAATAAGACTAGAGGGGTGCCTGGGTGGCATAGTCAGTTGAGTGTCTGACTCTTGATTTCAACTCAGGTCCTGATCTCACAGTTTGTGAGATCGAGCCCTGCAGTACAGAGCCTGCTTGGGATTCTCTCTTCCTCTCTCTGCCCTTTCCCTGCTTGTGCGTGCTGTCTCTCTAAAAATAAATAAATAAAGTTAAAAGAAATAATAAGACTTGAAAGTTAAAATGACTCCTGGATCTACGGGGTGTAGAATAGATGTTATGTTAGCAGGCATGAAAGCAACATTAATCTCTTTGTCCGTCTTGATCAGAACTCTTGAGTGACAAGGTGCGTTTTCAGTGAGCAGTAATATTTGGAAAGGTTTTTTTGTTTTGTTTTTTTCTGAGCAGTAGGTCTCAACAGTGCACTTAAAATATTTAGTAAACCATTTTGTAAACAGATGTGCTGTCATCTAGTTTTCTTGTTCTTTTATGGAATATAAGAAGATAGATTTAGCATAATTCTTAGGGACCATAGGATTTGGGGATTAGTCAATGAACATTGGTTTCATTTTGGTTACCAGCTGCATTAATTTCTAACAAACAAGAGAGCCAGCCTGTGCTTTGAAGCTTTGAAGCCAGTCATTGACTTCTCTCTAGCTATGAAAGTCTTAGGTGGCATCTTTTTTCTATATAAGGCTGTGTCATCCACATCGAAAATCTCTCTTTTTAAAAAAAGTTTACTTATTTACTTATTTATTTATTTATTTAGAGCAGACATTAGCAGGGGAGGGGCAAAGGGGGGGGTGGGAAACAGAGTGAGAGAGAGAGAGAGAGAGAGAGAGAGAGAGAGAGAATATACCAAGCAGGCTCGGCACTGTCCCTGCAGGGCTCAAATCCATGTACCATGAGATCATAACCTGAACTGAAATCGAGAGTCAGATGCCTGACTGGCTGAGCCACACAGGTGCCCTTGAAAATCTGTTGTTTGGTATAACCACTTACATTAATTATCTTAGCTAGATCTTTTGGATAAGTTGCAGCAGCTTCTACATCAGTACTTGTTGCTTCATCTTGCCCTTCTTTGTTATAGTGATGGCTTCTTTTCTTAAACTTCATGAACCAACCTCTGCTAACTTCCAGCTTTTCTGTAGCTTCCTCACCTCTCTCAGCCTTCATAGAATTAAAGAAAGCTAGAGCTTTGCTCTGGATTAGGCTTTGACTTAAGGGAATGCTGTGACTGGTTTGATCTTCTATCCAGACCACTAAAACTTTCTCCGTATCAGCAATAGGGCCATTTGGCTTTCTTATCATTCATATGTTCAGTGGAATAGCACTTTTAATTTCCTTCAAGAAATTTTCCTTTGTATTCACAACTTGGCTAACTGGCATAAGAGGCCTGACTTTTAGCCTATTTAGGCTCTGGATACGGAGGGTAAATAAATGCTTAAGCATTTCTAGCTTTTGCTTGAAAGTGAGAGATGTGTGACTCTTCTTTTCACTTGATCATGTAGAGGCCATTGTAAGGTTATTAACTGCCCTAATTTCAATATTGTTGTGTCACAGAAAATAGGAAGGTCCAAGGAGAGGAAGAGAGATGGGGGAACTGTTGGTCAGTGGAGCAATCAGAACACACACAACATTTATCAATTAAATTATCCGTCTTATATGGTTGCAGTTTATGGCAACTCAAAACAATTACAATAGTAAAAGCAAAGATCACTATTCAAAGTTCACCATAATGATTATATAATAAGAAAGTTGGAAATATTGTGAGAATTATCAAAATAAGACACACAGACATAAAGCGAGCCAGTGCTGTTGGAAAAATGGTGCTGAGAGCCTTGCATGATGCAAGTTTGCCACAAACCTTCAGTATGTCAAAAATCCAATATCTGCAAAGCTCAATGAAACAAGGTATGTCTTTATTGCTTCCACATATTTCCAATTGATTCTTCTGGACAAGTGGTCCTGCCTAAGTTAGAAACTGCTGTTCATGTGTTGATTTGTACTTAGGTTGTCGACCAGCATGTACCAATCAAAATACAAAGTGTAACTGTCTAAATCTTTTTAAAAATGTAATTATTGCAGTAATTTCATCTTTTACCTAGTTTTTCATCATACCTCTTCATCTCCCCCCATATATATATTTAAAGAGTGCCTATATTATTAATAGTTCTATGTTACCTGTAAAATTGAATGGAAAGTACAGAGAATTCTAATATACCCCCTGCCTAGACATGCCATCTTCACTGTCAAAATCAAGTTGAGGATGTTTCCCTCTATTCCTAGTTTGCTGAGAGTTTTCATCATGAATGGGTATTGGATTTTTTCAAGTGCTTTTTCTGCATCTGTTGATTTTATCATGATTTTCTTCTTAGCCCAAGATTTAACAAGTGGTACATTTTGTCATATTTGCACTTGATTTGTTTAAAAAATGTTTGTGTGCATGTATTAGGTTAGTGAAAGCTCCACTCCCTAATTTCATTTCCTGTAGTCCTTACCAAAACTGATCACTCTCCTGAAGTTGGTATGAATCCTTTTTTTTTTCATTATACCTATAATTTCAGCACATATATGCATCCATAAACAACCTACATTATTATTTTGGGTTATTTTATTTTTCATAAATGATATCATACTGTATAATGTTTTTAAAAACCATTTTTAAAAAATTACATGGAGAGTAAGATTAATATTACTCCCATATTTTGCACAAATTGATTTACACAAATATCCTACCAACCATCCATCAAATTAGGATATTTATTTTTATTTTTATTATTTTTCTTTAAAATTTTTAAAGTTTATTTATTTATTTATTTTGAGAGAGAGAGAGAGAGAGCGAGCGAGTTCACCAGTGGGGCAGAGAAAGAGAGGGAGAGAGTGAATCCCAAGCAGGCTCCATACCATCAGTGTAGAGCCTGACACAGAGCCCATACTCATGAACTGCAAGATCATGACCTGAGAGAAACGAAGAGTTTATGCTTAACTGATTGAGCCACTCAGGTGCCCCTATTTTTATTTATTTATTTATTTATTTATTTATTTATTGGTACAAATTAAGAAACTGAAGCAAGTAGGGAAATTGGGATTTGAATTCTGATTCACCCAACTCTGAAGCCCATGATTTATCATATACCAGGCTACTTACATTCCATTCTTTGATGATGCCAGGATTGAATGGCTACTGAAGCTTCTCAGTTATATATTTGCCTTAATTTGGGGCATTGTCAAAGTAATAAAAAATAGTTTTTCTTTTTAACATCAGCCTTTTAGAATCTGTTGATTTAGAAAATATGTAATGATAAAGAAACTTTGGAAGGATGCCTAAGTAACTTAGTTAAGAATAGTTGTTTCCTGAGGTGGAATGAAGGGACCATTTGAGTAGGCAACTGGGAACAAAGGTATGAGTGAAACTTTTCACTGTGTATCTTTATATTTCTGTATTTTAAACCATGCAGCGCATTGCCTATTTAAAAAAGATTTTAGAGGGTCGCCTGGGTGGCTCAGTCGGTTAAGCGTCTGACTTCGGCTCAGGCCATGGTCTCACAGTTTGTGGATTCGAGGCCACCTTCAGGCTCTGTGCTGACAATTCAGAGCCTGGATCCTGCTTTAGATTCTGTCTCTCTCTTTCTGTGCCCTTCCGCTACTCATGCTCTGTGTCTCTCTCAAAAATAAACATTAAAAAAAATTTTTTTTAAAGATTTTAGAGAGAAAAAAGAAATATGTAATCACTGAATTTATCCATACTTTAAAATGGCATTTATTACTGGGCGCGTGGGTGGCTCAGTCAGTTGGGCATCCGACTTCAGCTCAGGTTGTGATCTCGTGGCTTGTGGGTTCAAACCCCATTCTGGCTCTGTGCTGAAGACTCAGAGCCTGGAGCCTGCTTCAGATTCTGTGTCTCTCTTTCTCTCTGCCCCTCCCCCGCTCACACTCTGTCTCTCTCTCTCAACAATAAACAATTTAAAAAAATTTTTTTAAATGGCATTTATGACTCATAATGGCATCTAGTGTATTTGCAAATCAGTAATGCCTTTATTGTGGACAACATACTCATTCAGTTCACAGATGATGCTTGAGGAGCAGTTGCACCTGCTACAGACCCATTGGAACAATTCTGGAGTACCCCCATGGTTGTAATCTGTCTAGCAGGCTGGTAACTTTGGTTCTAGGCCCACCTAGAGTCAAACTTATTTAATGATTCTTATCATTTATTAAATTTGACCTTCGGGGCGCCTGGGTGGCTCAGTCATTTGAGCATCCAACTTCAGCTCAGGTCATGATCTCACGGTTTTTGGGTTCAAGCCCCGCATAGGGCTCTGTGCTGACAGCTCAGAGCCTGGAGCCTGCTTCGGATTCTGTGTCTCCTTCTCTCTCTGCCCCTCCCCTGCTGGTGCTCTGTCTCTCAAAAATAAATAAATGTATAAAAAAAAATTTAAAAAAAATTTGACCTTCCATGATATATGATGAAAAGCAACTTACTGAGAAATGAGTTGTGTTTATCAAAATAACAAAATAATTGAAGGATAATTTTTCTAGTTATGATTTTATGCTGCAACAAGGCTGTTTGGAAGGCATTTCTTTGGGTATTTTATCTTTTGTGTTTCTTTGGGCATTTTATCTTTTTTAGTCTTATATTGCTAGATATATAATATGATACTTGAAAATACTTTTTAACCAAATATCCATCAAAACATTACTATAAGTAGAGTATAATCATTAAAATTTAAGAAGAAAAAGAGCCCTTTTAAAATTTTAGACCCTTTTAATTTTTTTGTTAAATTAGTTTTAAAATTCATTATAGAAATAATGCATGGTCGTCATTATAGAAAAAGAATTCAAAAGGGCACAGAAATCAAAAGAACATTCAGTTCTCTCCATCCAGAGATTACTGCTTATACCTTTGGTTTTTGCTATGTAAACAGTTTAAAATACAACAAATTGAATGAAAATAATTAGAAATTCAAAAGAAAAAATAATGAAAATAAAAATCTAAGTTTCACCTTAAACTAATATTACACTGAATTTTAACTAACTGGAATTCAAATAAAAACTTGAAACTGCATCAGAGAAAGATAAATATATGATTTCATTCATGTGGAATTTAAGAAACAAAACGGATGAAATTAGGGGAAGGGAAGCAAAAGTAAGATAAAAAGAGAGGGAGGCAAACCACAAGAGACTCTTAAATACAGAGAACAAACTGAGGGTTGCTGGAAGGGAGGTAGGTAGGGAGGTGGGCTAAATGTGTGATGAGCATTAAGGAGGGCACTTGCTGGGATGACCACTTGGTGTTATATGTAAGTGATGAATCACTAAATTCTCCTGAAATTAAAAAAAAAAAAAACTTGAAACTACAAAAAAAAAAATGAAATACATCAAATAAAATTATGAAACAATTAAAAAAACCCTAAATTTTCTGATAAGTTAGTCTAATATCTATTTGGCAGACATTCTGGAATCAGACAAACATGAGTTTGAAACTTTACCCTGATACTTAGCAGCTGGGTGATTTCGGATAACTTCTTCATTCCTCTGTATGTTTTAGTATCCTTCTTTGTAAAATTGAAATGATAATGCCCATCTCATAGGATTATTGGGAATATCGCAAAGATTCCAATTATAATTTCCATTTAATAGTTAAATGTATGTTTTTCTGTCTCAAGGTAACAAATATTTGCTATTAATTGAAGGAAGTTAGTTTGTTTTTGCAAAGGATGAAATGTTTGACCAAAGCTATGGGAAGATTTATACTTAACATGTTTTATATTTTGAAATGTAATATCTCTCTATTAGGTGAGAATTGATTTTGACATTGTAGGATTATCATTGACTAGATTTTTTTTTTTTTACCACCTTGCCAATTTTCAGGAAGGAATTGATTGAAGGTAGTAGACAAATCTTCATTATTGTATTATAACTTTTCCTATTGATCCTAGCTAGAGAGGCAGATGAGGGAAAGTGGCAGTTCTTCCACTAGAAATAAAGTGGTTGTACATTTTAATGGCTGATGAGGGCAGAATTGGTTGAACATAAGCTGGAGACTGGTATTTATGGTGGTATTCTTCTCAACTTCTGATATAGCCATTGAGGTTTTTAGGTTAGGGATAAATACTTCATGACATTGACTTCCTCAGAAAATATATTCAGTATATTTCCTCAGAAATATATTCAGTATCACTATCTTGGAAATACTGAATATGAGCCAGCTAATTTTCAGAACTAAATTTAATTTGATTTGTTAAAGGGAACACACACAAAAAAAATCCTCTTTAATTTGACATAAATAAATGGATAGATGTAAACACAATACAGGGTCACATGTTCCATTCATTAGATTTACTTTGTAGACATGACTGTTGAAGACTAAGCCTGGTTTATGTTAAGAAGAAGAAGGTTTTATAGGAGATTTCTCTATCTGTGCTTCAGGTTTTACTTTTGTGATACTAAGTAGGGCTTGTATAGTAGAATTAAAAATTTATATGATTGCATCTCTCTGAGGAAATTGGCATGTTGAATATTTGTGGTTATGAGAAAAAGGTTGATGTGAGGAAGAGGTAAAACAAATAAATGGAGTGTGAGAAGGATAATGTATATAGTCTGATGTTTTGGCTTGTTGTCTATCACTGAACGTTACAAAATTAAAAATGTTTTAAAATGCATGTAATTCTGTAGCTAGTGAACGGGACAAGCACTTAGTGTTGATTGCATTTGTTCTTTTCCCTTATAAATTATAGGTAAACTAATGAAATTATCCTAAGTATAAAATCTGAATTTTCCTTATATGAACTATTGATAATTCTTTTATGTGCTAAAAAATAATAAATATTCCACCATCAATAGGTTACACCATTCAGTCACCTTTTAGATATAATTTGAGATGTGTGGCCACAAGAACCCTCACCCTCCTCTCACATCCTTGAAAATCATCCATACCAAGTTACTTTATATCTGAATTTTATGCATCAGAAATTTCTTTTTGAGATAAAGCATTGCATTTCTCAAAAGTACCATTTTTTTTAAATAAACTTAAAAAATTTTTTTAATGTTTATTTATTTTTGAGAGAGAGAGAGAGAGAGAGAGAGAGAGAGAGAGAGAGAGAGAGAATGAATCCAAAGCAGACTCCAGGCTCCGAGCTATTAGCACAGAGCCTGATGAGGGGCTTGCACTCATGACCTGAGCTGAAGTCTGACACTCAACCAACTAAGCCAACCGGGTGCCCTAAATAAACTTTATTTTTTAGAGCAGCCTTAGGTTCACAGCAAAATGAAGTGGAAAAGTACAGGCACAGCTGCCCCCACTATTGATATCCTGAACCTCTGTGATACATTTGTTAGAATTAATGAACCTACAGATAACACATAATTACTTAGAGTCCACAGTTTAATCTTGGGTTCATTCTTGGTATCGTACATTCTGTGGACAAATGTATAATGACATGCATCCATCATTACAGTATCATACAGAAGAATTGCACTGACCTAAAAATACTCTGTGTTCTGCCCATTCATCCCTCCCTTCCCCCAACCCCTGGCAACCACTGATCTTTTTACTGTCACCATAGTTTTGCCTTTTCCAGAATGTCATATAGTTGGAATAATACAGTATGTAGCCTTTCAGATTGGTTTCTTTCACTTAATAATATGCTTTCAAGTTCTCCATGTCTTTGTTTATCCATTCTTAAGTTGAGAGACATTTGGGTTATAAATAGTTTTGGGTGGCTACAAATAAAGTCATTATAAGCATTTACATGTAAGTTTTTGTGTGAACATAGATTTTCATTACATTTAGGTCAACACCTAGGAGTGGGGTTAATGAGTTAAATGTTAAATGTTTAACTTATAAGAAAATATCAAACTATTTTCCACAGTGGCTGTACTGTTTTACATTTTTATTAGAATTGTTTCCCCATCTGTGTCAACATCCTTGGCACTACTTGATATTGTCAAGAGGTTTCTGTTTTGTTTTATTTTTAACTTTTAGTCATTCTAATAGATGGTAGTACTGTTGTTTCATTGTAGTTTTGAGTATTTTGATGTGAAATTCACATTTATTATGTGAAAACTTATTTGCCAAATGCCTATTTACTTTTAATGTAGGGGAAAGAAAATAGAGATAAAGATTGATGGATCAATCTTGTCCTTGGCATGCTTCTAGGAAAAGCTGGCCAGCAGAGGTTTCCACATTAAACGGCCTTTGGTGTCCAGGCATCAGAAGGGAAAGAGGGCATACTTGGCCTGTTTGACCTTATTACAAAGGACCAGTCTTTGTTTAAACAACAAAAAAACACCCCGTAATTGGAGTCTCTCATTTCAGATATTTAATGCCATAATTAGCTGTTATTTATTTTGCCACATTTTACTTTGTTTATATGTAAGGACTACTACTTGCATGACTCTTTAAACCAAGATTTTGTAATACAAGCCAATTACTGACAGTACTACAAGTACTTGGTCAGAGAAAGGGAATTTGAATGCTATGTAAGTTTTTAGTGCACAAATGTATATGATGGGGCATAATGTATTCTGTTGGTAGAGCAAATGGTCTAATGTCAAGTTCCTTTTTGTAGACACCATACTTTATAGAATATTATTCTCGTTTTACTTTAAATAAAATTTCTGTTAAAATTGAACATGTACACAAATGTTCGTAGCAGTTTTATTTCTGGTAGCCAAAACCTGGATACTACCCAAATGACCTTTTGAAGGGTGAAAAGTTAGACAGATTGTGGTACATCCATACAATGGAATATGACTCCATAAAAAGTAATAAACTGTTGATACAGGCAGCAACTTGGATGAGGCTTAAGGAAATTTTGCTTAGTGAAAAAAGCCAATCTCAAATGGATATGTATTGCATGATTCTCTTTATATAACAATCAAGAAATAACAATATCAAGCTGGATAACAGATTAGTAGTTGCTATTTTTTAGGAATGGAAACAGATGGTGATTATAAATGGTTAACATGAAGGAATCTTGGGATAGTACAGTTGAGTATTGTGATTTTGATAGAATGTAACAGAATCACATAGATTTACACTCATACACATAGATTATTGCATGCATAACTGGTGAAATCTGAATAAACTGTATGAATTATCTTAATGTCAATTTCTTGATTTTGGTATTGTGTAGTGATTATGTGGAATGTTTGCACTGAGGAGGGAGGCATTAGATTTCAAAAAAAAACCCTCAAAACCTTCAAAATAAAATGGAGGGGCCTCTTGGCTGGCTGAGTCAGAAGAGCATATGATGTTTGATCACACGGTTGTCAGTTTGAGCCCCATGTTGGGTGTAGAGATTACTAAAAAAATAATAAAAATTTTTTAAACGAGATGGGATAGGAAAAAGCAATTATGCCATATAGATATGCTTTTTTATATGTGCATTACAGAGTTTTTGTTTATAGTTCAAAACTTTTAAGTATGAATCTTTTGCTGTATCTACTTTATATCTAGAAATATGTTTGATTTTAACCTTTGCAATCATTTGTAAAGTTTGCACATTAGGATAGCTTAAAGAAATACTGGTATTAAATGTGCGAGATAACCTAGTAACTATAATTAAACTTGTCATTAAATGACTTTGAATATGTGGCTACATGTTGCAGAAATATGGTAGAATCATAATTACACTGATGTCCTAGAATTGGTTTTTATAAATAGGCTGTACTTTATTTTCTGGCTCTTTAGTTGATATTAGTAATATTTCATAGAAGACTGCCTAAATGGTTTTAAATGTGGAAATCAAGTTACATTTATTTTTAGTAATTATTCTTTGTGATTACTGAAATCAGTAATTACTGTGTATCTCCAAACAGATCATGTAAGATGCTTGAAGGGTAGAACTCTATATTACCTACTTGTGAATATCTTATTTGCCTTGCCCAATACTTTGATGGTGCTTCTCTTATGATAAATATGGCAGGTCTATGTGTCTAAATGGATTTGGGTATATAGTTCTTGGCTCTTTTATTTTTTGTTCAGAGTTTGGTGCTTAGTTTTGTAGGTTCAGAAAACATTATTTTCACAGATTATTTCCAGTGCTAAGGTGCTAGTGAATTAAGCCATAGTATATAAAATAAGATACACCCTTATCTTCATGTGTATCTTACCTCACTTATTTCTTCTTCTGAATAAGTCAGAAGCCCATGAGTAATAAATATATTGGTCATGTGTATTAGACTGTTATTCTAACTAGTCAAACATATTAGGAAAGTCAACTTTAAGAAACCAAATAAAGATTAGCTGTTGCTTTTGATAACCTTTTACTTCTTTGGTATTCTCAGCAATGTTGATAAATATTTGTTAACTGATAAGTTATGTGGCAAATATTCTATTAGAATTAGTTAAATCAGATTATGTATATGGAAAAAGATTAACTAGCATTGAAATAGATTGGTTGTTCCTTCAGCAAAAGGTGTGATTGAACATTTCTGTTTCTGGCTTTATATTGATTAAAAAAATTTTTTTTAAATATTTTACATTTAGGTTATTTCCAAAGTTTCCTTTTTTTTTTTTTTTTAGTGTTTATTTATTTTTGAAAGAGAGACAGAGACAGAGCACGAGTGGGGGAGGGGCAGAGAGAAAGGGAGACACAGATTCCAAAGCAGGTTCCAGGCTCTGAGCTGTCATCACAGAGCCTGATGCAGGGCTCGAACTCATGAACTGTGAGATGATGATCTGAGCCGAAGTCAGACGCTCAACTGACTGAACTATCCAGGCATCCCTAAAAAAATTTTTTTTTAATTTAAATCCAGGTTAGTTATCATATAGTATAATAATGATTTCAGGAATAGAATTTAGTGATTCATCATTAAATATAACATCAAGTGCCCATCCCAACAAGTGCCCTCCTTAATGTCCATCACCCATTTAGCCCATCCGCCCACCCACACCCTGCCAACAACCCTCAGTTTGTTCTCTGTATTAAGAGTCTTTCATGGTTTGCCTCACTTTCAGTTTTTATCTTATTTTTGCTTCCCTTCCCCTTTGTTCATCTGTTTTGTTTCTTAAATTCCACATATGAATGAAATCATGATATTTGTCTTTGTCTTATTTTGCTTAGTGTAATACACTCTAGTTTCATCCACATTGTTGAAAATGGCAAGATTTCATTTTTTTGATTGCTGAATAATATTCCATTGTATATATAAACCACATCTTCTTTATCTATTCATCAGTTGATGGGCATTTATACTCTTTCCATAATTTGGCTCTTGTTGAAAGCACTGCTATAACATTGGGGTACATGTGCTCCTATGAATCAGCATTCCTGTATCCTTTGGATAAATTTCTAGTAATGCTATTGCTGGGTTGAAGGGTAGTTCCATTGTTAATTTTTTGAGGAACCTCCACACTCTTTTCCAGAGCAGCTGCACCAGTTTGCATTCCCACCAACAGTGCAATAGAGTTCCTGTTTGTCCACATCCTCACCAGCATCTGTTGTTTCCTGAGTTGTTAATTTAGCCACTCTGACTATTGTGAGGTGGTATCTCAGTGTGGTTTTGATTTGTATTTCCCTGATTAATCCATTTACATTTAAAATGTGTACTGAAATATATGAATTTAGTGCCATTGTGTTCCCTGTAGAGTTGGTGTTTCTGGTGACCTTCACTGTCTTTGTTGCTTTAGGTCTTTTTGTTTTGTTTTGTCTTTTTGCCACTCAAAGAGTCCCCCCTTAAAATTTCTTGCAGGGCCGGTTTAGTGGTCATGAATTCCTTTAGTTTTTGTTTATCTGGGAAACTCTTTATCTATTCTTCTATTTTAATGATAGCCTTGCTGGATAAAGAATTCTTGACTGCATATTTTCCTGATTCAGCACACTGGAGTATATCCTGCCACTCCTTTCTAGGCTGCCCCATTTCTGTGGATAGATATGCTGTGAATCTGATTTGTCTTCCCTTATAGGTTCAGGACTTTTTTTCCCTTTCTGCTTTCATAATTCTTTTCTTGTCTGTTTTGTGAATTTGACTATGATATGCCTTGGTGATGGTCGGTTCTTGTTGAATCTAATGGGAGTTCTCTGTGCTTTCTGAATTTTGATGTCTGTGTACTTCACCAGATTAGGAAAGTTTTCCACTATAATTTGCTCATGTAAACCTTCTGCCCCCTTTTCTCTCTCTTCATCTTCTGGGACTCCTATGATTTGGATGTTTTTCCTTTTTAATAAGTCACTGAGTTCTCTAAGTCTTGAATCGTGATCTTTTGCCTTGGTTGCCCTCTTTTTTTTCTGTTTCATTATTCCCCATAATTTTATCTTCTTTTTTTTTTTTTGATGTTTATTTATTTTTGAGAGAGAGAGAGAAAGAGAGAGAGAGAGAGAGAGAGAGAGAGAGCACAATCGGGAGGGCAGAGAGAGAGGGAGACACAGAATCCAAAGCAGTCTCCAGGTTCCGAGCATGAGTACAGAACCTGATGTGGGGCTCAAATTCACAGACCACAAGATCATGACCTGAGCCGAAGTTGGGAGCTCAACCAACTGAGCCACTCAGGTACCCCCATAATTTTATCTTCTACATCACTGATTCACTGCTCTACTTTGCCCATCCTTGATGTCATGACATCCGTTCAAGATTGCATCTCAGTTACAGCATTTTAATTTCAGCCTTATTAGTTTTTGTTTCTTGTGTCTCCACAGAAAGGGATTTTCTGGTGTCTTTTATGCTTTTTTCAACCTCAGCTAGTATTCTTATTATACTGGTTCCAAATTCTAGTTCAGACATCTTACTTATATCTGTTTGATTAAGTCTCTGGCTGTCATTTCTTGCTGTTCTTTCTTTTTGGGTAAATTCCTTTGGTTTGTCATTTTTGAGGAAGAAAAAGATGTATTAATAAAAAATTAAAATTAAAAAATTAAAAACAGTACAAAAATCAAATAAAGGAAGCTAGATCCTGGATATGTTTCAGTCTGCTTATTGAAAGAAGCTTGATAGAGTAGAGAAAGAAGGGAAAGGATAGGAAAAAAAGGCAAGATAAAACTTAAAAATTAAAAAAAATTATATAATAGAATAAAATAAAAGAAAATGAAATAGAAGAAAACAACTTAAGCAAAAACAGAAGCAAAGAAAATGAACAAATAAGTGAACCATCAAACAGAATGAAAACTGAATGAACTTATATCCAGTTTCCCCTGGAACTGAAACTATGAATCACTCTATAGTCCATACACTAAGCAGGTGGAGTGACTTCTGTTGGTCTTCTGGGGATGTGCTTGGAGGGTGTAGTTGGGCAGGTGTTGATGTAATGACTCCGTTCTTCATTGAAGTGGTGCTGCTTAGCTTACTGGGATGGATCCGTGTGGTGCGCTTATGGATGTGTGCATGCACATCATGGGAGAGGTGGTAATGGCTCACCCAGCTTCCTAGTCTCTGGTGCAGGAACTTCGCACTCTCACTGAGCCTTGATCAGGCGCCTATCCTTTGTCTCAGGCCTCAATCCACTTCCTGCCTCTATCCTGTCTGTGTCCAAGCTGTCCATTTGCCAGGTGGCACCTTCCTCCAGAGTTTTATGCCAGAAGGGGTTGTGTCTAAAAATCCCACACTTCAGAGGCCCAGCAGCTTGGACCTGTGCAGACTTTCTTGGGGATAGTCTCTCACTGGACAATGGCCGGGTTCCAGCTTGTCTCAGAAAATGTTCAGCATTTTCAGTGATTGTGCAGCAGCAAAGGTTCAGAGATTATGGCAAATCATAACACACAGCTAGCACCAGGTGTTGCCACAATCTGGCGTCTTTGTCCCAATATCAGTAAATATGGCAGTTTTCTGGGGTCCACTGGGACTTTTGCCTGTGGGGAGACCATAACACCTCTACCAGATGCACTCTAAGCAAGGAAACTGCTTCTCCCCTCTGTGGCACATGGATCCCACAGACCGGCACTGCCTGCTCTTGATGATTCACCCTACTTCCTCACCAGAGCACCACCAGGCACTGAGATCCTAAACTTCACACTTTGTGCTCCAGTGTTTATAGAATCCTGGTGGTATTGAAAACCTCTCTTTTCTCCTTGTCAATGATTGTTGGGAACGGATTTCCTAGTCAGTCTCCTGCAAGTGTTTTCACTCTCTCTCTTTCTTTCTCTCCAGCTGCTTTTTGGGGGGATGCTTTTCTTGCACAGATCCCGATGCCCTGCACTCTTCCCCTTTCTCTTCTTTCCCTGTTCAGTCTCTGCGAAAGCAGCTCCCTTTTCTCTGCAGCTTTTCTATCTCCCAGTTCACTTCTCTGCACTGCGTACCTGCCACCCAGGTGCCCCAGTAAATTTGTTTTAAAAACTAAGGATATTAGGGGCGCCTGGGTGGCTTAAGTCAGTTAAGTGTCTGATTTCAGCTCAGGTCATGATCCCACGGCTCATGAGTTCGAGCCCTGTGTCACTGTGTGCTGACAGCTTGGGGCCTGGAGCCTGCTTCAGATTCTGTCTCTGTCTCTCTCTGCCCCTCCTCCACTCTCTCTCTCCCTCCCCCTCCCCTCCCCTCCCCCTCCCCCTCCCCTTCCCCCTCTCCCTCTCCCTCTCCCTCTCCCTGTCCCTCTCCCTCTCCCTCTCCCTCTCCCACTCCCTCTCCCTCTCCCTCTCCCTCTCTCTCCCCCCCCTCAAAAATAAATAAACGTTAAAAAAATTTTTTAAACAAATTTACTAAGGTATAATTTGTATACTATTTTAAGTGATGGATTATTTTTTTGTAAATTTACAGAATTGTGCAACCATTATCACAATCTAATTTTAGAACGTTTCCATCTGCCTAAAAAGAAACCATGTCCTCCACTGGTAGTCACTCTCCTTATCCATAGTTTACTGTGCCCAATGATGTATGTTTAGCTTTCTACAAATGACTTTAAACTATGATAAATGTGAGTCCTGCAGAATTTTACAAGATTATTTAGCCCTCTAGTTTATTAAATTGTTTGTTTTTATGTTTTGAAGTTTTGATAATTTAAACCATGAACTTTTAAAATGATATTTCTTTACTCACATACCTAAATTGTTTAATAGGAGAGTGGTGAGAATAATTTGTGTAAGAAGGGATTGATTTTGAGAAATCAGTGTTCAGGTTTGATTCTTCTTTGGTGCTAGTTAATGAACAGGAAGAAGTTATTGAATAAATATAAAATTACAAATTTATTCAAGCCTTGATAGGGATTTAGTGGAAAATTTATTATGCCTTTCAAAATGACTAAGATTTCATAAAATAATGCTTTGCTAAGATTGTCATAAAAATAAATTTGTCATTCTTTTATTTATTTTAGCTTCTCAGAACCAAGAACGTCTATGTGCATTTAAAGATCCCTATCAACAAGACCTTGGCATAGGTGAGAGTCGAATCTCTCATGAAAATGGAACAATATTATGTTCAAAAGGTAGCACTTGCTATGGCCTTTGGGAGAAATCAAAAGGGGATATAAACCTCGTAAAACAAGGCAAGTAATACTTTTCTTACCTGAAATAACTTTGTGTTTCATATCATTGAAATTTATCTAACAAGGACATGGACATAGATTAAAACTCTCTCTAGGAAAACAGTTTTAAAATATATATCCATGTATATATTCATCCATAAACTCCATATTTGTGAAAGGTAGTTAGATTTTAGCTTATTTTTATAATATTTTTCCTATTATAATGTTAACAATGTATTTTCTTTCTATGAAGTTTAGAAAATATAGAAAACTAGAAGAAAAACAAATGTCTACAATTCCATCCTCTTACAAGCTCTTTTACCATATTAGTTTATTCCCTGCAGGTATATTTTTTATGTACCTCTATGTTTATTATATGTGCGTATACTTATTTTTCAAAATTAGAATGATGTAGTATGTATAAACAATTTCATACCCAGTTTTCCCTATCTTAAATTATAGTATGAACATTTTCCCATATCTTTAAATATTCTTTGAGAACATTTTTAACCTCTGTACAATATTTCATTGTATACACACATATTGTGTACACACAATTTACTTACACATTACTCTGTTGTTGGACGTTTTACTGTTTTTCAGTTTTACTATAATACATAACGCTTCAGTTAGGTATCTTTGAACTTAAATCTTTGATTATATCTGATTATTTGCTTGGAATAGATTGCTAGAAGTAGACTTATTAAGTTATAAAGCATGAATATTTTAAAGGCTCTTTATAAAAATTGCCATATGGCTTTCTAGAAATGCTATATACATTTACATTCCCTCCAGGAGTATATGGGAGTGTTACTGAAACCTTGTTACAATTGTATATTATTTTTTTAAGCCTAGAACAATTTAATAGATAAAAATGAAATATTAATGTTACTTTAATAGTAATTCTTAGATTAATGATGAGGTTAAACCATTATTAGTGTCTTTTCTCCCCATGAAATGCTTATTAATACTTTGCCATTTTTTTTGTTATTTAAACAATGTGTATTTCCTATTGATTTGCAGGAGTGTTTTATAACATGTATGTATATGCACTTATTCTGTCACATTGATTGTAATTATTAATTTGTTATTTTTCTTTAAATTTTATATATTGTATTAATCCCTAACTTGTTTACGTTAATATCAATTTGTAGGATGTTGGTCTCACATTGGAGATCCCCAGGAATGTCACTATGAAGAATGTGTAGTTACTACTACCCCTCCCTCAATTCAGAATGGAACATACCGTTTCTGCTGCTGTAGCACAGACTTGTGTAATGTCAACTTTACTGAGAATTTTCCACCTCCAGACACAACACCACTCAGTAAGTACTTTAAGTATCTTACTTTTCCTTGTTAATTCCTTTCTGCAAAGATTTGCAAAATTTAAAAATATATAAAATCATCAGTTTGGGCAGGAGTGAGAGGGAGAGTTCAAAACTTCATGAGACTACTCTAACTACCACCTGAAATCCAAAAGAGGTGCACCAGGATTTCTAAGGTATCAGGAGATTACCAAATAATTTTGAATCAAAATATGGTACTTTTCCAACACCTGTGGAGGAGAATTTGGCAATATTAAGAAAACTACATGTGTGCTTTCTTACTCTTTCATCCAGCACCCCCATCTGTAGGATTTTATCTTGAAGATATATTTCTAACAGTACAAAAATACATATGCATAGAGGTACCTGGCTGGTTCACTTGGTAGAGTATGTAACTCTTGATCTCAGGGTCATGTTCAAGCTCCACATTGGGCATAGAGCTTACTTAAAATATATATGCATAGAGTTATCCATTGCAGTATTATTTGTAACTGCAAAATATTGGAAAATATCTAAAGGTTCAGGAATAGGAGATTAGTTAAAATATACTCTGGTATATACATATAATGGAGAACTACCTATACATCTATAACAAAAAATGAGTAAGATCCCTGTGAATTGATATGGAGTGATTTCTAGAGATAATGTTAGGTGAATAAAAAGCATATATACTATGCTGTCTTTGGTGTAAAACAGAGTTTACCATAATTTACAAAAACAAAAAACAAAAACAAAAGATAAACCAGAAAATAATGAAGTTGGCTACTAACAATGGAAGGAGAGAGTAGAGTGGAAAGTATACAAAAAAGAATGAAAGAACTTATGTAAGGATTTTGCAAACAGTGTTTGATTATATATACTCTTTTGGACAAGATGGGATATAAGAGATGGAGGAGAATTGCAAACAAGTACTGAACTCTTTTAGGTTTGCTTTTTGGTAGCGTGGAACACAGCAATTCTGAAACAACTGTAGATGTATAATAGGATTAAGAAAAAATGAGTAAATGGTGTTGTTCTTGGGAGCTGGTGCTGTTACTGAGGGAATATGCACATACAATTATAGATGGGAAGACAAGAGAATATTATGTGAGTAGATTATAATTCAAGGTGTAAGTATGGATTTATGACTTTAAAAACATACATATGTATGTGTTACATGCATGGATAGGTGGCCATATAAATATGTGTATATATTTGTATGTGTATATATTTATATTCATGTGTGTAGTATACCCATACACATACCTATGTAGATTTCTTAGCTCTATTTGTTGAAAAGGACAAGAAGCATTAGCACCCCAGTAGCAGTAAGCAAATGTAATGCCCAGATTTAGACTTTATTTATTTGTTTCTATTTCTTTATTTTTTAATTTGTTTTTAAGTTTATTTATTTTTTGAGAGAGGGAGATACAGAGCATGAGCAGGGGAGGGCAGAAAGAGAGGGAGACACAGAATCCAAAGCAGGCTCTAGGCTCCGAGCTGTCAGCACAGAGCCCAATGCGGGGCTTGAACCCACAAACCGTGAGATCATGACCTGAGCTGAAGCTTGACGCTTAATCCAATGAGCCACCCAGGCGTCCCTAGTTATGTATGTATGTATGTATGTATGTATGTATGTATGTATGTATGTTTATTTTTGAGAGAGAGAGAACGAGAGCATGAGCAGGGGAGGGGCAGAGAGAGGGAGACACAGAATCCAAAGCAGGCTCCAGCCTCTGAGGTGTCAGCACACAGCCCGATGTGGGGCTCGAACTCAGGAACATATGAGATCATGACCTGAGCGGAAGTTGGATGTTTGACTGAACCAACCAGGTGCTTCATATTTAAAAAAAAAAATTTTTTTTTAAATGTTTATTTATTTTTTTTGAGAGAGAGAAAGAGCGTAAGCAGGGAAGGGGCAGAGAGAGAGAGAGAGACACAGAACCCCAAGCAGGCTCCAGGCTCTGAGTTGTCAGCACAGAGCCTGATGCAGGTCTCGAACTCACGAGCTGTGAGATCATGACCTGAGCTGAAGTCTGACGCTCAGCCAACTGAGCCATCCAGATGCCCCAAGGTGCCCCATATTTTTAAAGTGTATTTATTTATTTTGAGAGACAGCGCACACATGCATGTGAGAAGGGGAGGGGCAGAGACAGAGAGAGAATCCCAAGTAGTCTCTGCACTGTCAGCCCAGAGCCCAATGTGGGGCTTGATCTCGGGAACTATGAGATCATGACCCGAGTCATGTCAAGAATAAGATGTTTAACCAACTTATCCACCCAGGCGCACCCAGATTTAGACTTTTATACCACTTCCCACTGAAAGGAAGTTGGGCTCCTTGGAAAAATGACTTATTCTAGGACGGGAGCAGGATAGGTACAAGATAAGCCCAAAGTGTCTTATAACACTAGAAAGTAAGAAAAGAAATGCCCCCAAACAGGTGGAGACTTGTTACAAAGGAGCTAGCTTGAAGTAACTCCTACTGGCTAAATTTGGGACAATTTGAGTGCTAAAAAAGTACAGTAGCAAATTGCAAACCATTGGAGGGAAAATGAACTCATGCATCTATGCTGAAAGCAGAGAAGGTAGAAGAGAGGGTACTTGTTTATAATAGAATGCCAGGTTTCCAACTGGTAAATAAAGGAGTTGGAAATTATCCTGCAGCTATCATGGTAAAGATTGGATCAGACAAGAATAATAAAAATATCCTAAATCTAAGGGCATTTTCAATATGTAACCAGGATATTTGCATTGTTTTAAAGTCTCTCCCACATATTGCAAGGGAGAAATTAGTAATTATAAAGTGAGGGAATTGGATAACACCTTGACCAGGTCATTAAAATTAATATTATTAGTGAAAATGGTAGATGGACATCCATGATACCCTGAGAAGGACACAGTTTCACTAATAGAATACTATATTTCAGGTAAGATTCGCATAACTGGAATCTAATCATGAGGCATCATCAGAAAAACCATGAGCTAGGAATGCTCTGTTACAAAAAGGAGATTTGTCAAAAATGTCAGTGTCATAAAAGGCAAAGAGACTGTGGGAAAGATCTAGATCAAAGGAGGCTAAGGAAACTTGACAACTAAGCCATACCTAACTCTCCTATACTGGATATAAAAAACTGTGATAAAGAACATTGTTAGACCAGTTGACAAAAGAGACGATTAAAGAATTATTTCCTTTTTTTTTATGTTAATTTTTATTTTTGAGAGAGTTTGAACCCAGGAGGGGCAGAGAGAGAGGGAGACAGAGGATCTGAATGAAGTAGGGGCTCTTGACCTGAACCGAAGTCAGACACTTAACCAACCTAGCCACTCAGGTGCCCTAATTAAAGAATTATTTCAATGTTAAATGTACTGAAGCTGATATCAGTACTCTGGTTATGTAAGAGAATATCCATATTCTTAGGAAACATTCTAAGAAATGTTTAGAAACATTTAGAAACATTTAGAAACATGGAGCTAGAATGTATATATATTAACTTTTCTGAAATACTTTTAAAAAAAGCGTGTGTGTGTGTGTGTGTGTGTGTGTGTGTGTGTGTGTGTGTGTATGTGTGTATTCTAGAAAGAGAATGGTAAAACAAGTAAATGGGGTAAAATGGTAACAATAATTGAATATGGGTAAAGGTAAATATGTGGGTATACTTTATACTATTCTTATTCTTATAACTGTTCTGAAAGTCTTAAATTTTTTCTGAATAAAAAATTAATTTTAAGAAATATTTTTGAGATGTAGCACATTTCAAGAATTCTCGGTCAATAGCTTTTATCAGTCCATACCCTGAGATCTTCATTTTGGGATTATTTCCTTTAATGTTTTGATGAAACACTAACTAAACTGAGAGCAATAGGAAGTTTTTTCATGTAGTTCCTATCTACTCAAAGTCATTAGCTTTTATTAAGAAATTATACTCTGGGGTGCCTGGGTGGCTCAGTCGGTTAAGCGGCCGACTTCGGCTCAGGTCATGATCTTGCGGTCCGTGAGTTCAAGCCCGCGTCGGGCTTTGTGCTTACAGCTCAGAGCCTGGAGCCTGTTTCAGATTCTGTGTCTCCCTCTCTCTGACCCTTCCCCATTCATGCTCCGTCTCTCTCTGCCTCAAAAATAAATAAACGTTTAAAAAAAATTAAAAAAAAAAAGAAATTATACTCAATTGACTACATTTATTTTCCACAAAGAAATAAACAAAACAGGGTCTCTAAATTTCACTTTTACATCTAGGTAGTTGTAAGAAAAGTGAATAAGTTCTCAAGATTTTTACGGCCCATTTTAGATTTTTACCTAGATTTTGGTCTGCTGTAACCTTTTGAGCCAAAAGCAGAAGTGTTGCCAACAAAGAATCAATAATGTTAGCCCAATAAAAAGGGAAAATGTTTTAATTAAATGCTCTAATTTGGGAGCATTAACCCATTTATATATTTTGTGGTAAACAAAGCAAGTAAATTTGAAGTTAGTGAATAAAATGGATATTATTTTTTTCATTAATCTCAAGAAAAATAATCATTATTATATAGAATATCTAACATTTAGTCTATAAATAATAGGTGCTTGATCAAAATAAAAAATCTGTAAGTGTTGAAGTTTAAAGAAATTAAAATATAGAATTAAGCAGAACTTTTTGTTCATGGTTATATAATAATACATCAGTAGAAAATTTGGTGATGGTGATTTTTTTTCTCCTTTAAAATTTTATGTTATAAAAATATCATTTATTGAATATTTAACATAAATATAAAAACATTTATATATGTTTAATTACTAGAAACACAGTGCAAACTTATCAGAGATGGAAAAGGGGGATAGTGTCGGGTGACTGTTGATGGGGAAGGTTACATATTATTCTCATAGTCTTGTAGTCTTTTAATCTTTAACCTGTTCATATATTTGTGTACTACTTGTATAAGACAATATTAGGGATACCTGGGTGGCTCATTCAGTTGAACAACCAACCCTTGATTTGGCTCAGGACATGATCCCAGGGTTGTGGGATTGAGCCCTGTATCAGTCTCCTTGCTGAGTGTAGAGCCTGCTTGAGATTCTTTCTCTCTCCTTCTGCCCCTGTCCCCCACTTGCTCTCTCTCTTTCACTAAAATTTGAAAAAATAAATAAGGAAAATATTAAAGGAATACCTGCTTGTTAAATTAGAAAAATAGAAAAATGAGATAATTGATAAGGAGAGAAATTACCTATATCCAAATATAACCGTTGTTAATATTTTGAATGTTTGTTTTCTAGTGTTTCTCTTTAATCTTTGTATAGTTGTATTAGTGATAAAAACACATTTTAGGGGTGCCTGGTTGACTCAGTTGGTGGAGGATGTGACTCTTTGTCTTGGGGTCAGGAGTTAGAGCCCCATGTTGGGGGTAGTCTACTTAAAAAAGAAAAAGAAAAAAGAGTAAGAAAAAAATGCATTTTAGATCCTGTTTTTTGTTTAGTAGACTAGTATTTCCTAGGTTATTGTGTATGTTTCATAGTCATCAGTTTTAATAGCTGTATAATATTTCATCAACTAGATATTTTCCTTATGCATTCCCCTGGTTTTGGACATTTAGACGGTTTCTGGTTTTTTATTACAATAGGCATCCTTGTATATATAATATTATATTAAATTACAGTTACCAGAATTATAATTTTTTATTAAAATTTTTTTAATGTTTATTTAATTTTGAGAGAGAGAGAGAAGGGGCAGAGAGAGAGGGAGACACAATCCAAAGCAGGCTCCAGGCTCTGAGCTGTCAGCAGAGTGCGATGTGGGGCTGTAACTCAGGGACTGTGAGATCATGACCTGAGCCAAAGTCAGACGCTCAACTGACTGAGCCACCCAGGCACCCCCCCAGAATTTATAATTTCTATATCCAGTGGCATCAGTATTAAAATTCTTCGTTTATTGTCAGAATGTGTTTCCATTGGTGGAAACAGTTCACATTCTTCCATCAGTGATATACTAGAATGCATATTTCATCATATCTTTATCAGCACTAGTATTGCTAAATAAAACTTTGCTGAGATCATTTTGAAAAATGATTTGGATTGTTTTTATCAATGAGGTTCACATGCGTTTTTTTTTTTTATGTTTTTATTTTTTTTTTGAGGGAGAGAGAGAGAGGGAGAGACACAGAGTGGGGGAGGGGCAGAGAGAGCCGGAGACAGAATCTGAAGCAGGCTCCATGCTCTGAGCTGTCAGCGCAGAGCCTGACATGGGGCTTGAACTTACAGACTGTGAGATCATGACCTGAGCTGAAGTCAGATGCCCAACTGACTGAGCCACCCAGGCACCCCTGTTTTTACTGTTTTAATTTCCTATATTTGTTGTTCATTTGTAATATTCTTTCTCAATAATGAAACTAATTAGTTTTGAGAAAAATGATTTAGAATCATTGGAAATCTAGTCATTTCATCCCTTCTCAGTTTGTCTTGATACCATAGGGATGACAGGAGCTACATTTTAAGTGGTAATTTAACACGCATTTGTAACATTAAAAAAAATTTTCTTTTGAACCTTGGCCCTTTCTAAGGAAACACCCTCAATAGCTTTCATTAAAAGTTCAATGCTCATTTTATAGCGCCAAATTGTACATTAATCAAGGTGTTAAAATAAAAGTTACACTGAAACAGTATCTCCATACCTCACATGACATTTTTGTGATGGCTATTAAAGCCTTGCATTTGCATAATATTTTTAAATTTCATAGTGCTGTCACATCTATAAATTCTTTGAAGATGTCTCCTTAATATTTGGGTAGTTCAGTCAAAAATAAACCCTTTTGGGGGAGCCTGGGTGGCTCAGTCAGTTGAGTGTCCAACTTTGGCTCACATCATGATCTCATGGTTTGTGAGTTGGAGACTCCCATCAGGTTCGCTGCTATCAGTGCAGAGCCCACTTCAGATCTTCTCTCCCCCTCTCTCTCTGCCGCTCCCCTGCTCATGCTTTCTCCCTCAAAAGTAAATATTAAACATTAGATAATAATAATTAAAAAAAACCCTTTGTCCTATTGAGTAACGATGCCTAATACTCAGGTTGAATGGTCATTCATTGAAATGGTTGTCTTTAGCAGATTTGATTTACAGCTTATCTTTTTTTTTTGTTTTGTTTAACTTTTTGCCTATTATTGTATTGACAGTAAATGTCAGATGTTACTATTTGGGGCCCAAACAAAAAAAAAATGTTTTAAACTTTTATATTTGAAGTTATTTCAAACTTACAAAAACTTCCATATACCTTTTATCCACAGATTCACCAGTTATTAAACACACTGGTATATTTGCCTTATTATTTTCCCTTTCTCTATATACATATGGATATCACTATTTTTTTTCTGAACCTTTTACGCAGAAGTTACAGGTATCATACCTAAATTTTCACATATTTTGTAATTGTCCCCTTGTCTCTTTTACTAGATTCATTTTTTTAAACATTTTATTATAGTTGACACATAATGTTATGTTTGTTTTAGGTGTACGACATAGCAATTCAATATCTCTATTTAATGTTCACCACAAGTGTAACTACCATCTGTTGCCATACAACGTTATTACAATATCATTGACTCTATTCCCTATGCTGTACCTTTTATTCCCATGACTTAGTCATTCCATAATTGGAAACCTGTATCTCTTTCTCTCCTTCACCCATTTTGCCCATTTCCTTACTCCCTTTGTTCTGGTACCCATCACTTTGTTCTCTGTATTTGTAGGACTGAATCTTTTTTTGCTTGTTTATTCATTTGGTTTGTTTTTTAGATTCCACACATAAGTGAAATCATAAAGACGATAGTTTGGTGCCACAAAGTACATGGCAATGCCTTAAACCATATGTGTATTGTCAGGCCTGAGGGCCTCTTACATCTTTGTTAAGGAGAGAGCTAACTTATCCTTTCATACAACAGTCTTCTATGAGATTCTAAAGTCTTTGGTGATAAGGACTTTTTATTAATGCCTCTTTGTCTCCATAGTGACTCATGCAGTGTTAGGTATGTAGTAGTAGAAGTGCAGTAAATGTTTGTTAAATAATAATTTAATAAACAAAGGGATATATGCTAATGTATAAGTTTGGAAATATTTTCAAATGCTTGAAAGGAATAGGATTTGTTATTATTTGTAATCTGGCAATAGTGAATTCAGTGGATTCACTCACTAATGGACAGTTATTTATGAAAGCTGGTTGCTACTTTCAAAAAGGACAAATAGTTCATGAGATACCAAGTGCAGACAAAAAACAATTATTAACTCCCTTATTTTAGATTCATCATGGTAAAGTACAAAAAAGCCCTACTTTTTCCTGTTCTTCTTTGCCATCCCAAAAATGAAACACCAGATTTTAATTTTTAAAATTATTCAGGAATATAGAAAATTTTTCCTAAATAGATGCTGTTACATGATCTTACATTCAGAGACCCTTACTCAAAACGTGCAATTGTGGCATATTTTAATACTGGTAAAGAAAATGATGCACAAGTAAGTTACGGCTTTTTAAAAGGTTGTGTTCTAGGGAACAACAGAAGGTACTTAATGTTCTCTGTTTAGCTTATTCATTTCTCTCTCGATTGTTTTCAGCTGAACAGTTTACTTCCTGACATCAAACTATTCATTGCTCTTACTGGAATTATATCTTTCTCATCAAGTATGCATTTACACAATATCCAGAACCATGTTTACTTGCCCTCTTACTGCTATACCTCATACACAGAGTAGGGTTAGACCTGGTGGCAGTGAAGAAATAAATATATGGGTGACTGAGAATAACAAAATATAGCTCTAGCTCTCTTTCCTTAGAAAAAGCTTGTTTTTTGTACCAACCTCAGTTGAAGCTGAAGACCATAAGGTACTTAGTGATAGAAACTAAAGCATATGAGAGCAGGGAATCTTTAAGGTGGGGCAGGAGTTGTCAGGGAAAATATGACAGACTAACCCATGGCCATAAGTGAATATCTGTAATTTTGCTGAGCCACAGAGTCTTATAATCATTTCAAGATTACTTTGATGTGGAGTTAGGGGAGTGGAGAAAAGTTATTCCACTTAACCTTTAGTTCTTAATTTTTTTTTTTTTTTTTTTTTTTTTTTTTACAGATTAAAGATTTTATGTAGCCTTATAAAACTGCCCTATATATTTTTTTTGGAGACAATGAGATAGGGCACAAATTAATTATTTAATGAGTTTTGCATCATAAGATACTTGCAGTAAACTTAAGATTCTTATAAAATGTTGTTCCAGATGGGATACATGTGGTAGTGAAATTTTAATTGACTTTATCAGGATTATAGACTTACTAGACTGAGCAGTCTCTTTACAATAAAAATATAAAAGAAATTCAGGCATTTAGCATATAGTGAAATCAAAACTAGCTAAATAATACTTTGAAATATTTTATGTGTCAGATGTTGTTCTAAGTGTTGTCTATGCATTAAACTTTTACAATTAACCTTTACAGAAACATATGAAATGGTTACTGTTACATTCTTACTTTAAGTTGAGAACACAGATATGTAATTTACCAAGTCACACAGCTAGTAAGTGGAAGAGCCAAGATTCAAACCTAGGTGTTTTGACTCCAGAATATTTGTTATTAACCATTACTTTCTAGTGTTTTTACCTGTTACTCTTCATAATCAGTTGTTATTAATCATTACTCTTACACTCAAACGGGGGGGCCAGTTTATATTTGTTTGCTCATTCATTTGGAAGGAAGAGAGGTAAGATCATTTTGAAAATACTTGGTTACATTTCTTAAAATTTAAGGACTCTTCATGATTTTTTCACCATATCTCTGTACCACTGAGTATCATAACATGTTTTCTATATTCACATGACATGTTACTTTATTATTTAATATTTTTCTTCAAATGATCTCATTAAAAATTTTATGTCCTTTAAAGGGAAACTTTCTGTTACTACTATAAATGGAAAGCCAATGTCATAAGTAAAGGTAACTTTAATTATTTATCTAAAAATAAAATAAGAAAACTAAACCATATTATATATACTAGGTAGCTGGATGTTGTTGTTTGCCAAATGGTCTGAAACTTGAAGCTTACTTTCTGTGTTAAAAGAGAATAGCAAATGTTTGAGAGGTAATAGAGATACATTGTCACCAAGTTGAGGTTTTCTTCTTTTATAATTGGACAGAAGAAAGGAAGCTAACTTTCATTATTACATGTCCATGTACCACCTAATCCAGAAGTCTGACACTTCACCAAAGTGAACTGTATTATTCTGAGTCTCTTCAAACCATAAGAGACTTTGTAGTATTCATTTTGTTTAAAAAGAAAATCAGTCTTTAAGTAAATTAATGTATATTTATAGTATTTTACTTTCTTATCCCCTTAATTCATGCTTATGTGTTTGTAAATTCCCAGAGTTTGAAAGAAGTGTATAATTACTGTAAGGTTTGAACACTTATTTTAGAACAGCTTCTTGATAAGTTTTCTGGAATTAGTGTAATTAACCTCCCTAACTACAAAGTAAACAAAGTAATTAAGTTAGTAGAAAAGCAGACAAAAACTTGTCATTTTCTAAAAAATTAAATAGACTTAAGTTGTTGTATTTGATGTTCAAAGTTCTCCGATAAAAGTCAGTATAAAGATATAGAATACTTTTATTTTCTTTTATTTAAATCATTCATTAAGTTGATGGTTATATCAAATTGATGAGAAACAAAGATTGAATAAAGGTTTAAGAAGTCACATTCTAATTTATGCTGTGTGGTTCAGATTAAGTATTTTAACTTTAGTGTCTGGCAGCAAATGTCTTTATCTCACACCAAGCTAGAAAATAGAAAAGAAAGCCTACATTTGAAGAAGCTGACATATGGCATAGAGCCACAGATAGGTTTTTAGCTGTTGTGAATTTATAATGATTTTTCAGTTTTTACTGCTTCTATGACAGCATTAAAGTGATTAAATAGACAAAAGGGAAATAAGGATGGCTAGAAGTCTTTGCTTAGTACTTCATGAAGCATTTTAGCAAGAGACAAAACAAAATATGTTGTTCTTTTTTATACTTACTAAAATATTAGTGGGGTGCTTGGTGGCTCAATTGGTTAAGCGATCTATTCTTGATTTTGGCTCAGGTCATGATCTCATGGTTCATGAGTTCGAGCCCCACATCGGGCTCCGTGCTGACAGTGCAGAGCCTGCTTGGGATTCTCTCTCTTTCTCTCTCTGCCCCTCCTGTGCTTGCTGTCTCTCTCTCTCTCTCTCTCTCTCTGTCTCTCAAAATAAATAAAATAAACCTTAAAATTTTTTAAATAAAATAAAAAATAAAAATATTAGTTGAGGGGCGCCTGGGTGTCTCAGTTGATAAAGCATCCAATTCTTGATTTTGGTGTAGGTCATGATCTATGTTTGTGAGTTTGAGCTCTGCATCGGGATCTGTGCTGACAGTGTGGGGCCTGCTTGGGATTCTCTCTCTCTCTCTGCTCCTTCTCCACTAGCATGCTCTCTCTCTCTCTCTCTCTCTCTCTCTCTCTCAAAAATAAATAAACTTAAAAAAAAATGAGTGGAGAAAGGGTGGTGCAAGAGAAGTAAAGTATGTATCTTTCAGAAAATATTAGTTTTTTAATGCAATAGTAACAAGATTTTCTCTTTCTTTCTTTCTTTCTTTCTTTCTTTCTTTCTTTCTTTCTTTCTTTGTTAATGTTTATTTTTTGAGAGAGAGACAGAAGCAAGAGGGTGAGCAGGGGAGGGGCAGAAGAGAAGGGAGACACAGGATCTGAGGCAGGTCCCAGGATCTGAGCTGTCAGCACAGAGCCCATTGAGGGGCTCGAACTCGCTGCCCATGAGATCGTGATCTGGCGCAAAGTAGGATGCTTAACCCACTGAGCCACCCAGGTGCTCCACAAGATTTTTTCACATATTATGTGGTGTTGGTCAGTTTTCATTCTAAAGTTTTGCTAGCTCTGCCCTATTGAATCTCACTTCTAATCCATACCTACATATTTCGTCCCTATTCTCTCTCTCGCAAAACAAAACAAAACAAAACAAAACAAAACAAAACAAAACAAAAAGTAATCCTCCATGTTGGTGTTTTCAAAATTTTTATTATTACTTGATTGTCCTGATGAGCAAGGCAAAACCTGTGACTAATCTGGCTTTACTGACAAACTCAGTGGAAACATTTGGTCTGTAAAATCTAAGACCCAAGCCTGTATGATGGAATTAACTGGTATTTAAAAATAAATGTCTTCTGAAATACTAGACAAATTTGGATGTAGAAGCAAGATATAATTTCCGTGTGTGTATTTTAACATATGTAATTTTTCTTACCTTTTATTTCCAATTCATGTGTGTTCCTCTCTACCTGCCTTAACTGTTTCTCATTTCCTTGTAGTATCTCTCTGATCACTGACAATTTTCTGTATATGTTCATGTAGAAAAACTGATTATCCATTTAATAAATATTTAGTGGTTTCATCTTCCAACATAACATAAGAAGTAGAGTCACAAAAACATGAAAATACTTCAAAAACATTCAAAACCAAGATGAAACTAGGCTTGATTTGAATAGCAACTGGCTTTATAGTAGTATGTTTTTTTTTTTAAGTTAAAATACAATTGGCATGTAACATTCTATTGGTTTCAGGTGTTCAATATAATGAGTCACTATTTGTATGTATTGCAAAATGATTACAGTAAGTCTAGTTAACATCTCTCATTGTGTGTAATTATAAAATTTTTTGTTCTCATAATGAGAACTTTTAATATGTACTCTCTTAGCAACTTCCAAATATGGAGTGCAGCATTATTAACGACAGTTTCCATGCTGTACATTTTATCCCCATGCCTTTTTTATTTTATAACTGGAAGTTTGTTCCTTTTGACCCTCTTCACCGCTTTCACCCACTCCTTTCCTCTGACAACCACCAATCTGTTCTCTGTATCTATGAGCTTGGGTTTTGTTTTGTTTTGCATTCCACGTGTAAGCGAGATTATATGGTACTAGTCTCTGACTTATTTCATATAGCATAATGCCCTCAGGATCTGTCCATGTTGTAAATAGCAAGATTTCTTTCTATTTTATAGCTGAATAATATTCCTATGCACGCACACGTGCACACACACACACACACTCACACACACACACTCACCCATTGATGGGACATGTAGGTTTTTTCCAAATCTTGGCTATTGTAAATAATGCTGCAGTGAACATAGGGGTGCATACATCTTTTTGAGTTACTGTTTTTGTTTTCTTCAAATACCCAAATTGAAATTGCTGGATCATGTTGTAGTTCTATTTTAAAACTGTTGAGGAACCTCCATAGTTTTTTACATAGTTGGTCACACCAATTTACATTCCCACCAGCAGTGCACAAGGGTTTCCGTTCCCACATCCTCACCAACACTCGTTATTTCTTGTCTTTTTGATAAATAATATTTAATAGTAGTTGAACAGATACAGTTTTGGTTGGAAATGCATTGACAACTCAAATACTGTTATAAGCTCTTCTCAAATTGTCTCTGTAAAAAAAAGTACATTATGTTCTAGCTATAGTATAAAATAAGTTAGCCTGATCAGCTGCTAAAAAAAACAAGATCATCTAAGGGGGGGGGGGAAGTGCATTGTTTCAGAAATATTCACTTGATTCTTTGGGAGGTATATAGCATAATGATTAAGAGCTTTGGCTCTCAGTCTCAGTGCATGGGTTAAAAACCTTGCTGTTCTACTTGCTAAACATATGTTTAAACCGTTTACTTAGCCTCTTTCTATATCAGGTACCTCATATACAGAGTTATACTACCTATTTTATATGATTGTTGTATAGAACAAATGAGGTAGTGCATATAAAGTGCCTACCATATACTAAACATTTAATAATAGTTATGATTAGGATAGAACTGTCCTTAAGTCTTTCTAAAAACCAGCTGTTACAAACATCATTCCTCATTTAATTTTCCTTTTACCATTAAGGACATTTTTTTGCTCATTTTTATTTATTATATGAGAGCCTATATTCTGTGACCTTTTTTTATTTGAAGAAAGGATTGTTTTTTGAGTTTCTTGTGAAATGTATTCAGGTTCCTATGTCTTTCTCAGTTGAGAAACAGAACAAAGATAATATTTTCTCATCTTTCATTAACTCCAGCCTCCACTAAAAAAAGAGCCATAAGGAGTTATCTCTGAAACAATGAATTATTCTGCTTTATTTTTCTGAGGTATATACTTTTTTTTCAGGGTTTTTAGCAATGAATAAAATAGTCTTCATTATTCTTGGATTCCATGTTTATGACTTCTCTTACTTGCTAAAAATTTATTTGTAACTCCAAAGTCCATACTCATGGCGCTTTCTTGGTCATTCACAGACATGCACATAATAACAAAAACTTGCCTGACATGCCTGTTCCCAGCTGAGGTTGATCATGGACATGTTCTTGCCTTCTTGCTTCAGCTTTCATACTGGAAACAAGTGTCCTTTTCAGCCTATTTAATGGACTTTTTTGCATTTTTGTTGGTGATTTTTCAGTCTAAAATGGCCCCCAAGTGTAGGGCTGAAGTGCTGCCCTAGTGTTTCTAAGCACAAGAAGGTTGTGATGTATCTTACAGAGAAAATAAATGTGTTAGGTAAGCTTCTTTTGGACATGAGCTATAGTGCTGTTGGCTGTGAGTTCAATGTTAATGAATCAACAATATACAGTATATTAAAGAAAGCATCTTTAAATAGAAGCACATATAAGAGAAGGTTATGTATTGATGGGATTGGTGAATATGTTTTGACCAGAGGCTGACAGGACCCTAACCCTGTATTTCCTATAAGCGCATTGGTTCAGTATATGCTAATTCAGTGTGTGCAATGACTTTATATAACATAACTACCATAAAGAGAAACAAATATATATATACAGTTTTCCCCACTTTGTGAAAGTAGTATGTTCCTATGAAACTTTGCTAAGTTGAAATTTTTTGAGCGTTCCAAGACCCCAAAAAATAACATCTCTTAGGCTTTCCTAGTATCTTAGGACACATCTTGCTAATGGATACACAGAATAAATCAAGATAAAGAACAAATGCTCACAAACACAGTTCACAGCTATGGCAGCTTGATGCTGAGATGCTGAGCGTATTTCCGGGGAAAGAGCTTTTGGTGGAACCACTCTCACTGCTCAGGTTGTGTTCTGTTCCTGTAACAGCAAATGCTGAATGCTATTTTCACTCTTTGACGTTTTTTATTTAAAAAAATCCTCTCCAGATTTAATTTGGCTAGTGAAAACAGGTACTGTGTCTTTCATGAAGCAAAGTGATGTAATTCAAACTTTCAAAAAGTGGAGGATACCAGTATATTGTGGTAGGCAGCTTCTGATGTGGCTCCCAGTGATCCTTGCCTCCTGGTATTCCCACCTCTGTATAATCCTGTCTCCCTGAATGTAGGCAGGACTGAGTAACTTGATTCTAACAAAAAGAATATGACAACGGTGATAGGATATCACTTTTATAATTAGATTTTAAAAGACTGTGAGTTCTATATTGCTGGTATCTTGCTCTGATGAAGAGGGCTGCTTGTCAAAGAATTGAAGTCTACTTTCTGCCAAAAGCCAGAGAGGAACTGAAGCCCAAAGTCCAGCAACCTGCAAGGAACTGAATCCTACCAACAACCACTGAGTGAGCTCAGATACTTGCCCACTTAAACATTGAAATCACTTTGGCAGTGACTTAAACCTTGACTGCAGCCTTGTGAAAGATCCTGAAGCAGAGTACAGTTAAGCAGTGTGTGGATTCCTGAGACACACAGAAACTGAGATAATAGATGTATATTAAGTCAGTATGTGTTGGGGTAGTTTGTTATGTAACAATAGATAATTAATACATATGTAGTTAAATATTTATAGTTATGTATTAAGACCTCTGAACATAATGTATGTTTATTGCATGTGATGGAGCATGCAATAAACATGCTCCATGTTATTTTAAAAAAACATATTTTTTTAAATAAAAAGTGTTTTGACTTTTGTCAGCTTCTATTCTTGCCCCTCAATGTTAAATTATTATTTTCTTTTCACTTCCAAGTTTTTGACAGCAGTGACCACAATTCCTTTTTTTATTACTGCTTTTTCCTCTGAAATTTTTCATATGAATTTTCATATGAAAATTTCTGTATGTAGAGAAAAAAAATTAAGGCTATTACAAGTGTTATCTGATGTTTCCTTGTAGATTCAATAATAATTAACATTTTCAAGTTTGCATGGCCAAGGATATTTTTTAGTAGGGCTGCTATTTTGCATTTTGGATAATAGCTTAGTTGTGCAAGACTGTTCCAAATCTTGAAGGATTTTATTTATTTATTTATCTATCTATCTATCTATCTATCTATTTATCTATTTATATATTTTTAAATATTTCGAGAGAGAGAGAGGTTGGGGGCGGACAGAGAGAAGAGAGAGAGAATCGCAAGCAGGCTCCATGCTATCAGCACAGAGCCTGACAACCCGGGGGTTCGATCTTCTGAACTGTTAATCTCATGAACTGTGAGATCATGACCTGAGCTGCAATCAAGAGTCAGACGCCTAACCAACTGAGCCACCCAGGCGCCCCTAAATCTTGAAGGATTTTAAAGTCCCTG
The DNA here is from genome assembly GCF_018350175.1 of Felis catus. Classification (NCBI taxonomy): domain Eukaryota; kingdom Metazoa; phylum Chordata; class Mammalia; order Carnivora; family Felidae; genus Felis; species Felis catus. The sequence goes on from NC_058375.1 coordinate 188,334,379, forward strand.
ATCTAAGACTCACTAAAGGCTATAGTCCTCCCATCCTAGTCATGTGGCTGCAGTGTCACTTGAGGTCTTCTCTGTCTGGCCTCAGTATCAAGGAGTAACATCTACTCAGAATAAGTTATTCTCATAGTGGATTACTTGATCACAAGGAGTACAAACACAACGAAAAAAGAGTTACTTTCAAAATTTAAAAGGCAAATTTCTTTTAGCACCTATTTATTTGTAGCAGGATTCTCACACAGAGAGTCGTGACACCAAGGCTTTTCTTTCTAGGAAACAACTTTATTTGTGCCGGCACTGCTCAGTTGGGTTCATACCCAAAGAACTGAGCCCCGAACGCCACATGGATTAGATTTATTTTTTTTTCTTTTTACTTTTTTGTCTCCCATATATGGTAACACACACAAACATGCAGTCTGATTAAGTGGTCTCATGTTACAAAGTCCTGAGGGATGTTGTCACGTACGCACATAGCCAGGTTACCTTGAGGGTTTTTTTTTTTTTCCTTAGTGAGGGGACCCTACCACATATTTAGTATTAACTCTGTTTTGTATGTTAAAAAGTGCTCACTCCTTTTAAAATAAAAATTGTTGTATATTAGAATGGACATCCAAAATGTACTGCAAATGATATAAATAAAAATTATTTTTCACTCTGCTAGCTTTTAATGCAAATGTCTTAGTTATGTAATTTTCTACATTGTTTAATATAGCCTGTCAGTTACTGAGGATCAATACATTTTCTTTTTTGTTAAGTCAGTGTTTTTAGTTGATAACTTTTGAAGTGTTGGATCTATCAAAGGATTAGAGCTACATAACAATCATTTAAAAAGCTTACTGTGGTTTGTTTTGCAATTTGATGAAATACTAAGAGAGTTCATTTTAAACTTAAATTGCTTTTATCTCATCTTTATCATATAGACATCATAAGATCAGTAAGGCTTCTTTGTTTGAAAAGTTATATAAATTTGGATTAAAAATAGAACTTCCTACATTGTACAGAATGTCACCAGTGCTGCTTTTTTTTCATTAAAAAAATTTTTTTAATGTTTATTTTTGAGAGAGAGAGAGAGCAAGCAGGGGAGGGACGGAGAGAGAGGGAGACACAGAATCCGAAGCAGGCTCCAGGCTCTGAGCTGTCAGCAGAGCCCAACATGGGGCTCAAACTCACTAACTGTGAGATCATGACCAGAGCCGAAGTCAGATGTTTAACTGATCGAGCCACCCAGGCTCCCCATCCATTGCGTGCCTCTAAGGTAGGTTTGCAGACAGGAATATGTAAAGGGACAAAGAAAGGGACATAGAAGGAAGGGTAAAAACAGAAGTGTCTGTGTTGGAGAAAGATACAGTACCAGCAAGAATTACCCTAACTCCCCTTTGGCCTTACCAGTGTCTCGGTATTTGTCACTTTACCTCTCTGTTCTCACCATCTAAGGAGTGGGGTTTAATAGGAACTGGACAAATATTCAGGGACAGCTTGGGTGAGAATATCAATAATGGTCTGATGAAGACCCTATTCCTTTTACTGTCCTTTTAAGAAAGACCAGATGTGCATGTTTAGAAAGGTCCCTTTAAAGAATTGTCAAGTAAGATACTGTAGATATTTTGAGGGTAAGGGATGAGGGAACAATCTGAGAAATATGGAAAGGATGAATTAAGGGTTTCAGTGGTTTTAAATGTGGATTAAGAATGGTCTTCTGCAGGCACCTGGTGGCTCTGTTGGTTAAGTGTCCAATTCTTGATTTCGGCTCAGGTCATCATCTCATGGTTTTGTGGGTTTGGGCCCCGCATTGGGCTTGCACTGACTGCGCGCAGCCTGCTTGGGATTCTCCCTCTCTCCCTCCCTCTCTAACCCCTCCCTCACGTATGCTCTCTCTGTCTCTCTCAAAATAAATAAATAAACTTTAAAAAACAAAAGAATGATCTTCTGAACAGTGCTGATTTCATAAAGCCTTGTCTAAAAAGACACATTTTCCTCTGTCCTATCTCCCTATCTGTAAGCTTTTTTTTCTGCTCTGTTCCTACACTAGTGCATCTTTTAATAACTCTGGCCTTCTTGGCTGCTAGCTATTGCCTCTGCTGCCAAAACATTAGAAACAGCAAGAGGATACGCAGCTTTTCATTTGTCTACTTTGTTTAATATTTTTCTCTTGCCAACAGAATTGGGTACTTTAAAAGTATTAAATATAACTGAAATCCCAATGTATACATTTGTGGAATGTTTCTATGAGCGTAATAGGGATTAGCTACAATAATCTCCTAATTATCATTTTAAGTCACAGACTCATTACAAGGAAAAATAACTGCATTTGTTATATAGAAAAGCAACCCTGAATTAATTTCATGTGCATACAACAACATGGTTAAATCTTTAAAACATATTGAAAACAAGAAGCAAGACATAAAAATTCCATTTATATAAAATTCAAAAATAGGCATAATAAAACCCAAAACCTAAGCATACAGAGAATGTAATACTATTAAGAAGGGCAAGGAAATGATTACCACAAAAGTCAGAGTAGTGCCTGTTACTGGAAGCAGAAAGGCTGTTATGAACAAGAAGGAGCAAGTAGGAGGTTTTTATGATCCTAAATATTCTATTTCTTGTCATAGCTACATGCATGTTTACTTCATACTAATTCACTGAACTGTACATTTGTATTATAAACAGTATTGTGTATATGGGATTTGTTTCATAATAAAAATGGTTTAAAAAATAGGAAAACATGGGAAAAACTAGAAAACAAATTTAATAGGCAAAAAGCTATTTTTCTGTACACGTCTTTCTTGCTTTCCTTATAAGATTGAGCACATTACTATCATAATTAAAAGAACATCAAATGGGGGAAGTTATATGTACAATGCAACTCATATTTTGTTTTCTAGTAATAAGCAAATGACTGGAAGATAAATTTCCACTTTTATACTTGGATTATTTCATGGTCATTTTCTGAGAACAAGAGTCTTTAGCATGAATTCTGGATTTAGAAGTATCATTTGTAGACTAGTTAGGAATTGAGTAGGGATCTCTGAGTGATTCACCTCTTTGGTTTCATTCTGTATTGTGAGATTTTAATTTTTTATTTGTTTTTGTTTTATTTTAAATACCAGATATTGTAATAGTTACATTTCCATGTTAATTTAGGCTTGAATTGACAATTCTTATTTAGGTTACTGATGTTTTCTAAGAAGTATTAAATAATTATTTTCCAAAGTTGTTGCATGGAGTAACAACCCTTTTGTTTTATCATATCTATGTATAAAGTTAAAAAATAAAATATCTGGGGCACCTGGGTGGCGCAGTCGGTTAAGCGTCCGACTTCAGCCAGGTCACGATCTCGTGGTCCGTGAGTTCGAGTCCCACATTGGGCTCTGGGCTGATGGCTCGGAGCCTGGAGCCTGTTTCTGATTCTGTGTCTCCCTCTCTCTCTGCCCCTCCCCCGTTCATGCTCTGTCTCTCTCTGTCCCAAAAATAAATAAAAACGTTGAAAAAAAATTTTTAAAACAAAATAAAATAAAATATCAATAGAAAAAGGCAATTTGGCCTGGTAGAATTATATCAAAGATATTTTGAGAGCATTTTAAATGTTGTTTTCTTTATACTCTAATGAATCTTTTTTATGGTAGCATAGTGTAGAGATTAATCTTTATCTTCTGCTTTCTTGTATTTACTAAAAATTCGTAATCTGTTTAACTAAATGCTATTTTATCCTTCTGTTATTTAATGACTATTCTAAGAAATATAATTAATTTTGTTAGTTTTAATTCATTATTTAATGAAGGAAATAAAATACTAAAATTCAGTCTCTTCTAACCACAAAACAGCTATTTTAAAGAAATTAGAATCATAAATACTTACAAAGTTAAAAAAAAAAGTTAAGGATAGGCATTGAATGTCTTTTCTGTGTTTTCTTGTCAAATCTCTCTCCCCCCTTTTTTGGTTTAACTCGGATTGTTTCTCTTTTTCTTTCCTTTAGTTTTCCATTATTCCTTTTATAATTCAGCCGTAAAATGCCTGGACTCAGCAGAACATGAACTGTTTTTGTTATTGTTGTTATTTATTGTGTTTGTTTCTTACAAGCTAGGTCTATTCACAGTGATTAAAGAGACAAGTTAAATTTAAGTAGTCTTAAATATTCAGTATTACATACCAACTTGGAAAAGAAATAAACAAGAAATCTGCTTCCTCTTTGTTTTTTTAGACGTTAAACATAAACACTAATCTGATTATGATTACTATATAATTACCATTCCAAACATATTAGAATAAATCAACATTGTTTATTCCTTGTAAAAATATTTGTTCAAAACATTGAGCTGCAGAGTATATCATCATTACAGAAATGATATTTAGGAATCTGAATTATTTTGTTAAGGAGTTCATTTAACTGATCACATTGAATGTTTTGATTTTAAATGTTTTTCTGTTTTTATGAATAAGTACCTTGCTTTAAAAAAATGTTTTTAAACCTAATCCCTAATTTGCCTTTCCACACAGAGTTGTAAAAGATTAAGGAGCCAACAAAACCACCAGTGTGTTATAGTTAGGATTTCCTTTGTTGCTTGCTGCACATGCAACAATGTTGTTCTTTCTTTGACACAGACCCAGACAAAGGCTGAGTGTAGCAAGGAAGCAGACAGCACGCCTCCAGTAGTAGCCCCTGCCTGGCTCCAGGATTTGTAAACAGAAACATCCCAGGCTCCAATAAGGCAGACAGCGGTTCCCTGTCTGTTCTGCATTCAGGAAGCGCTTGCTTGCATAAGCCCAGCCATTGCACACAGGCATACATAGCAGTATTTACATTTGGCTGAGTATTTAATTGAGAAAGCTAATAGGGAGGAAAAAGAGGGTTTATTAGAGCTAGGGGAACAAAACAATTTAGGGTATAGCATATATGTTTAAAAGAGAAAGATTTTTAAAGAAACAAAAAACAAAAGTTATGAGTTTTCTAGTCAAAGGCCTCTTTTATTGCATGCATATATGAATGTACATATTGAAATATTTTTCCTGGCAGTTTTTCAGGGATCTCATATTTTTAGACCATATGACATATCCTGGAAAGTTTTTTATTTGAAATATTAGCCATTGGCATGGTTTTTTAACATATTTAAAACAATTTTTAATACTTTTTTCATCTTCACTATTCTATAAATTAGTAATTCCTATTTCAGATTTTGGATGAATGAATATTTTTGTGTAAAAGCTATATTGCATTTTCTTTTGTAAATTTGAGAATAAAAGCAAAGAGAATGCTAAACCTTCAGAAAAAGATTAGAAGATTCATACAGAATTTTGGAATTTGAAAGACCTTAAAAGTTACCTGTGTAACCACTTTTTAAAAACTAGTTTAATTCATTTTAATAGCAAACTTACAGGAAAAGTGCAGAAGACAGACAACATTAAAAACATGTACTTACTTGTATGTAGGACAACTCAGAAAAGTGTAATGAATGGATGGAATCTACTGTATGATAAAAATGCTGCAAACACTACTTAGTTTCTGTCGGTAAGAAATTTACTTGTTTTTAAAAAATCCAAATGCTAGGGTTGTCCAGAAACATTTGCAGGTTTATTTATAATTGTTATAAAGTTAAACTGCTGAAACTTGTTCACTGAAACATTTAGACTGTGCCAATGCTTTCTGTCCCCTCACTTACATAAATTAACATACAGGGATGCCTGGGTGGCTCAGTTGGTTAGCTTCTCACATCATGATCCCAGGGTTGTGGGATTGAGTCCTGTGTTGGGCTTTCCACTGAGCATGGAGCCTACTTGGGATTCTCCCCCTCCCCCTCCCCCTCTCCTTCTCCCTCTCCCTCCCCTTTTCCCCACTCACACATACTCTCTCTCTTTTTAAAAAAAAATCACATACAAATGAAAATGGAAAAACTACCAGTACCTGATTTTTGTCCCCTATTTTTCCCCTTTCAATTATATACTTAGGTAGGTACTGTTTTGTTTTGTTTTATTTGTTTTTAAGGTAGGTACCTTTTGACCTTATGGGGGAAAATGTCTAACATTCAGAACTACCAATAACAGGAAGAAAGAAAAAAGTGGGTTTTTGTTGGTGTCTAAAAATGAAATGTTTCCGGGGCGCCTGGGTGGCTCCGTGGGTTAAGCATTGGACTTTGGCTCAGGTCATGATCTCACAGTTTGTGAGTTCAAGCCCCGCGTAGGGCTCTGTGCTGACAGCTAGGAGCCTGGAGCCTGCTTCAGATTCTGTGACTCCCTCTCTCTCTGCCCCTCCCCTGCTTGCACTCTGTCTCTGTCTCTCTCAAAAATAAATAAAATGTTAAAAAAATTTTTTAAATGAAATGTTTCCTGTCATAGTGGATTCTTAAGCACATTCTCCACATGTGTGGTGTGCTACTTTGGCATAATTGTTACACATTTGGCATGGATAATACCCAGGCTGGTGTCTTCAAAAAAAGGACAACCAAACGGGCCTCACTTACCTCCTGCAAAGCACCAATGGCTACACACTCTGGAAGTGCAGATCTGTTTTGACATGGTGAGCAATTTCTCACACCAAATGCTGGAAAGGAATACTGGGAATCAGAATTTCATTGGATTCTGATAACATCTTAATTTCATGGACTATAACTATATCAAGACTGTACTGATGAGGTCTCTTTAAGCAGCAAAGATGCTACAAAATTTTTGTATTAAAACTCACATAATTTTTAGAAAAATCTTTTTAGTCTATTTTCTTATACTTTACATTCCTTTATAACAAGTTAGTCCAGATTATAAAAAACATTGTCAAGTACATTGACAACATCAAAAAGAGCAGAAAAAGGATGAGATGGAAAAATTGGAAATTAGATGTAATAATTTAGAAAAACTCAGGGTCCAAGAGTCCCTAATAGATTCTAAGAGTATCACTGTAGACCAAGTGCTATTCAGCATTATAAACCCAGTCATATAAAAAGAAATTTGCTTTAATATGTCTACTTTAAGAAGGCAGGAAAAATGTACATTGTATTTTTAAGAGTATTTTATACAAAGTGGTTCAAGTTTAAAAACATATTTAATTGCAGATACTCATTGGCTTCTTTTTCCAGCAATTTTGTATCTTGTACTAATCATTTTTCAGTGACATTAATAGTCAAGGGAAATTGCCCCTTTTGGGGGATGGGTTGAAATAATGAGCTTAGTTTTGAGTATGTTGTATATATCTCTCTCTAAAATATTCAATGGGAAACAAAGTATATTTGTTAAAGAAGCTCTGTACATACGTGAATTGATTCACGCAGTATTTAATCCATATATTTCAGAAATCAGTCCAGCTGCTGTATTTCCAAATCAAAGAGCTTTTCCTGGTACACACGTTTCTTCTTCCTTAGCTGAACAGTTGAGTCAGGTGGAAGGCAGAGACTCGTTTTCTTTGTTCCCTGTTAAAAATTATTCAGAGCTTTTGGGGCGCCTGGGTGGCTCAGTCGGTTGGGTGTCTGACTTCCGCTCAGTTCATGATCTCATGGTTTGTGGGTTCGAGCCTCATGTCAGGCTCTGTGCTGACAGCTCAGAGCCTGGAGTCTGCTTCGGATTCTGTGTCTCCCTCTCTCTCTGCCCCTCCCATGTTCTCACTCTGTCTCTGTCTCTCAGTAATAAATAAACATTAAAATTTTTTTAAAAATAAAATAAAATAAAAATTATTCAAAGCTTTTTAAGTTCCAGCTCCTCACTGTTGGTTTAGGTAATCAATATTTGACTCTCCTCTAGTTCCCTACTTAAGAATATCTTTTGTTAGACAAAATGTAAAATGTAGTACCTCACATTTCTATTCTAGTAGTTTTTCTCAAGGATTATCTGTATATGACATGCAGAGGAGAAGATACCACTCAAGGCTATCTTGCCTTTTATTCCAAGTAAAACCAGCACTTACGTTCTTACGAAGCATGTTTAAATCACACCTTCTATGAGGTGCTGGGTGGCTCAGTCAGTTGAGTTCTGACTTTTGATTTGGCTCAGGTCATGATCTCACAGTTCATGGGCTCAAGCCCCGGGTTGGGCTTAGTGCTGACAGTGTGGAGCCTCTTTGGGATTCTGTCTCTCCCCCTGCCCCTCTGCCGCTCCACTGCTCGCTCTCTCTCTCTCTCTCTCTCTCTCTCTCTCAAAACAAATAAATACACTTTAAAAATACACTTAAAAGTAATCACACCCTCTACAACCTTTGTTTATGGAGAATAAGATGTCTTTTTTTTTAGTGTTCATTTATTTTTTTTGAGAGAGAGAGAGCACGCTTACAGGGGAGGGGCAGAGAGAGATGAAGACACAGAATCCCAAGCAGGCTTTTTGCGCTGTCAGCATCGAGCCTGATGCAGGGGTTGAACCCACGAACTATGAGATCATGACCCAAGCCAACATCAAGAGACTGAGCCACCCAGGCACCCCAGGATGGCTTTTTAATTTAGATTGCTGGCCCCTGTTTTTTTTTTTATGGGTATTATCCATAAAGAGTTTGATACCATAATTTATTTTAAAGATAGTACCATGCTTGTTAGTTTTGCTGAATAAAATATGGATCGTTTGCAGAAGAAAAGGGACCTAACTGTATATTTTGGATGTCTGTCATTGCTTTGTAATCTGGGGATGTTGTTAACAAAGCCCTTTACATATAGATAAATGCTGAAAAGGGTGCTATTTGAATAGGCACACACATATGAGGAACATTCCTTGATTTACAAAAGCATTTATTCCTTTTGGAATCTGTTTGCAGTATTCTTGTTGGCCTCATGATCAGCCCCAAGCTTCTGCTCATAAACAGCATTCCAGACCTTTTTTTTTCATATCAGGCTGATCTATCTGCCTCATGGTTTTTCAATAGCCCATAATTACACACAACAGTTTAAGTGTACTTAAGAACATCTTTTAAGTGGTTTTGTCTCCCTTATTTGCTTTTGTGGTTCATTCTAAAGAAATCATTTGATTATCTTATGTTGATGATTCTTCTAAGATTTAGATAGTCCAGTGCATTTGATTTATTATATGCCTGTTTCAGTAATCTTACCTTTTTAAAAAAACTTTCAATGTTTATTTTTGAGAGACAGAGAGATAGAACATGAGTGGGGGAGGGTAGAGAGAGGGAGACACAGAACCTGAAACAGGCTCCAGGCTCTGAGCTGTCAACACGGAGCCTGATGTGGTGCTTGAACTCACAAACCGCAAGATCATGACCTGAGCTGAAGTTAGACGCTTAACTGACTGAGCCACCCAGGGACCCCAGTAATCTTATCTTTGAATATTTTGGAATAAGGAGCGAGCAGAGGATAGTAGCTTCTCTTTGGGTAAACTTCCTGGCCATTTAATATGAACTAGGATTCAAAGGTAACAGTATGAAATTGGTGTGAAGTTGATAAGATGCCCGTAGTAAGCTTACATTTTGTAGACAAAGGAAAATAGGTTGAAAACTATCATTTTATTATGCAGTTTGTTTGGCATAGAGGGTAAGGAGGATTTGTATTTCTTCAGTAAGTCTTATGTTATCATATACTAGAATTTCTAAACTCAGACTTTAAGAGAAGCTGGGACACTAAAAGTAAGATGATGGAGGATAATTCTTTTATTTAATTTTTTTTATTTGAGTGTAGTTCATGTACAATGTTATATTAGTTTCAGGTGTACAACATAGTAATTCAGATAATTCTTCATTGATAACAAAACAGGCACATTCTGTATCCCACTAATGAAAAGGACAACCATGCACAAAAACTGGTACGACACTGTGAACCCCTAGAAAGCAAGAAGTGAGCTCTTTTAAAATGATGGCTGTTGGTTTTTGGTTTTTTGGTTTTTTGTTTTTTTTTTTTTTCTGCTTAGAATAAAAATAGTGCAGGGGCATCTGGGTGGCTCAGTCTGTTAAGCGTCCAACTAAGGTCAGGACATGATCTCACCATCTGTGAGCATCTATGAGTTCAAGCCCCATGTCGGGCTCTATGCTGACAGCTCAGAGCCTAGAGCCTGCTTCGGATTCTGTGTCCCTCCCTTTCTCTGCTCCTCCTCCACTCACCCTCTCTCAATCTCTCAAAAATAAATAAACATTTAAAAAAAATTTAAAAAGAATAAAAATAGTGCATATTATTGTAGAAAATTTAGAAAGTACATTTATAAAAATTGCTCAAAATCTTTGTTAACAGGGGCGCCTGGGTGGCTCAGTCGGTTGAGCGTCTGACTTCAGCTCAGGTCATGATCTCACAGCTCGTGGGTTCAAGCCGAGTGACAGGCTCTGTGCTGACAGTTCGGAGCCTGGGGCCTGCTTCGGATTCTGTGTCTCCTTCTCTCTCTGCTCCTCCCCTGCTCATGCTCTGTCTCTGTCTCTCTCAAAAATAAATAAACATAAAAAAAAAATCTTCGTTAACATTTAGGTGCATTTTATTTTAGTCTTTTTTCTGTGTGTGTTTTATAGTAAAACATATCATGTAAAACATAGTTTAACATGAAGTATCATCATATCTGGGTCAAGGAGAATATCCCAGATGACCCCTGTATTTTATCTCTTCTTAATCACAACTCATAATTCCTTCCTAAGGATAGCTATTATTCTGACTCTTATGATAATCATTTCCTTGCTTTTCATAGCTTTTCTATGTTCTGATATATGCCCAAGTTTAATGTAGTTTAATTGTTTCAGCTTTTGAATTTTATATAAATTAAATCATAGCGTCTTCTTTGGTGTCTTGCTTCACACAATATGATGTTTTAAAATTTTGTACTATTGAGGGGTGCCTGGGTGGCTTACTTATTTAAGTGACTCTTTTTTACATTTTTTTAAGTTACTTATTTTGGGAGAGACTGAGTACCAGGAGGGGGAGGGGCAGAGAGAGAGAATCTCAAGCAGGCTGTCAGGGCTTGAATCCACAAACTGTGAGATCATGATGTGAGCTGAAGTCAAGAGTCAGAAGCTTAATCAGCTGAGCCACCCAGGTATCCTGATACTGACTCTTGATTTTGGCTTACAGCATAATCTCACGGTTCATGAGATCGGGTCCTGGTTCGTGAGATCGAGCCCCGTTTCATGAAATTGAGTCCTGCATCGGGCTGTTAACACAGAGCCTAGTTGGTATTCCTTCCCTCCTTTCTCTTTCTTTCTCTGCCCATACCCCACTTGTGCACACTCTCCCTCAAAATAAGTAAGCTTTAAAAAAATTGTGCTATTGAGAAAACTATAGTTCTGGTATTTTTTGTTTGTGTTTTGTCTTTTTAAAAATATAATGAATACAAGTCAGTTCTGCTGTATAATAGTCTATTGTATGGCTATACCACAATTTACTTTTCTATTCTCGTTGATAGATATTTATTTTTTTTCTAATTTTATATACTATGAATGATTCAGTTATCAACATTCTTGAACATATGTCCTGGTTCACATGTGCACAAAATTCTCCAAAGTATATAACTAGGAGTAGAATTGCTTAGTCATTGTGTGTATGTATCTTCAGCTCTAGTAAATAAAGCTGAACTGTTTCCAAAACAGTTGTACCAATTTGGACTACAAGCAGAAGTATATTAAAGTTCTGTATGCCAATACTTTTGCTCTTAATAATTTTTTATGAGGTTTAAAAAAGGTATTAAAATATAAAACATCACCAGCAAATAATTGAGAGGGTTGGAAAAGTATTCTAAAGTCTTTCTATTGCCCAGAAAACAGATGGGCAAAGGCAAATTGTCTAAAATAAGATAATAGAAATAAACACAAAGATGTCACTAATTATCTTAAATGTAAATGAATTTAACACTCCAGTTGAAAGACAAAGAGTGTTTGGATTGATTTTAAAGCACTAGCATCCACTTGCAAAAGAATGGGGTTGATCCCTTACCTCACACCATGTACAAAAATTAACTCAAAATGGATCAGTAACCTAAATATAAAAGCCAAAACCATAGAACATTTAGAACTTCATGGCCTTGGATTTAGCAGTGAATTCTTACCTATGACACCAAAAACACAAGCAACAAAAGTAAAAATAGACAAATATGGACATCATCACATTTAAAAACTTTTGTGCCTGAAAGCATGTATCAAAAAATGAAAAGATAGCCCACATACTACAACATGGATGAACCTTGAAAGCATTGTGCTATGCTAAATGAAATAAACCAGACACAAAATAACAAATATTACATGATTCCACTTATATGAAATATTAGGAGTAGGCAGATTCATAGAAACAGAAAGTAGTTTGAGGTTACCAGGGGCTGGGAGAAGGGGAGCATAGGGATTTATTCTTTAATGGTTACAAAGTTTTTCACTGGAGTGATAAAAATGTTGTGAAAACAGGTAGTGTTAATGATTGCACAACATTGTCACTGTAATTAATGCCACTCCCTTTTACAATCATGAATGGTTAAAAAGGCAAACTTTATATATTCATCACAAGTTTTAAAAATTAGTAATGTAATATACTAAAAACCATTAAATTGTACACTTTAAATGAATGAATTGTATGCTATGTGAATTATATGTCAACAAAGCTTTTAAAAAAAACAAAAATTAAAAACACACTAATAATCCTGTTTAGTTTATTTACAAGAGATACATATAAATCATAAGGATACAGAAAGATAAACAATAAATTGGTGGGGAAAATATATGAATATTAGATATATTAATATCACATCAAATGGACCTTAAGGCATCAAACATTACCAGAGACAAAGAAGGGGTTACTTTATAATGACAAATATTCATTTAATGGAAGATAGAACAATTTAAAATTTGTATGTAGTTAGTAATATAGTTTGAAATACATGCACCAAAAATGGATACAACTAAAAGAGTAGACAAATTCTATTCTTAATTATAATGGAAGATTTTAACACAACTTTCTAGTATTGATAAGCAGTCAAATATTCAATAAACAGAAGATTTGGACAACTCAATGAACATACAGAAAGATGTTCACAAGCTTTTTTTTTTGGTAAGCAGTGTAGTATAAACAACATAAATTGGAGGGTTCTTTATGATCTAGGACAATGTTAATTGAAAAGAAGCAGACCACGGGGCGCCTGGGTGGCTCAGTTGGTTAAGAGTCCGACTTCGGCTCAGGTCATGATCTCACGTCCATGAGTTCAAGCCCCGTGTCGGGCTCTGTGCTGACAGCTCAGAGCCTGGAGCCTGCTTCAGAATCTGACTCCCTCCCTATCTGCCCCTCCCCACTCATGCTCTGTCTCTGTCTCTCAAAAAAATAAATGTTGGAAGTTGGACGCTTGACTGACTGAGCCACCCAGGCACCCCCCAAAAGAATTCTTTACATCCACTAACATTTCCATTTGGCTTTTTTATATCTCATCTGATGTTTACCATCTGTTCATTCATGTGTCCACTTTTTCCACTATATTTTTAAACACATTTATCATAGTTATTTTTTTAAGTCTGATATTTTCGTCATCAGTGATTGTTTCTGTTGATGACTTACTTTTTTTAATGTTTATTTTTTTAATTTATTTTGTTTAATTCTTTTTTGAGAGAGAGAGAGAGAGGAGAGAGTGAGAGAGGGGCAAGAGAGAGAGAGAGACACACAGAATCCAAAGCAGGCTCCAGGCTCCAAGCTATCAGCACAGAGCTCGGTGCAGGGCTCAGACTCACGAACTGCGAGACCATGACCTGAGCCAAAGACAGACACTTAACCAACTGAGCCACCCAGGTGCCCCTTAATGTTTATTTATTTACTTAGAGAGAGAGAGTATGTGTGTGTGTGTACATGAACAGAGGAGGGACAGAGAGGGGGGGGAGAGAGAATCCCAAGGAGGCTCCACGCTGTCAGTGCAGAGCCCCATCTCAGGAACCTTGAGATCGTGACCTGAGCCGAGGTCAAGAGTCAGACACTTAACAGACTGAACCACCCAGGTGCCCCAGATGACTTACTTTTTGAGATTGAACCAGATTTTCTTCTTCACATCTTTTGACTTTTGGTTTAGTAATGAACATTGTGGATAAAAGAAGAGTCTAAAATATTTATGTTCAGAAAAAGATACACTGTTTTGTCAAGCTACTACGATGAAGGGCTAAATGAATGTAGTCTGTTAGCTGTATCTGGGCTTTGCTGTTGGCTTAGTTTGATTCATTTCATTATAGGTTTCAAATGATTTGAGGGCAGGATGAACATTTGCCTAAGTTTGGTTTAAGACCTCAGTGCTTATAGGATTTGTTGTAGTTCTCTTTCTATGCCTTTAGTCTTTGGTAAACCCTATACTCTGGCACTTCAGGAAAGAACTCTCACAACTTTTTTCTTTTTTTAGTGTTTCATTTATTTTTTGAGAGAGAGAGTGCAAGCAAAGGAGGGACTGAGAGAGAGGGTGACAGAGTAGCCAAAGCTGGCTCCACGCTGATGGGCTGACAGCAGTGAGCCCAATGTAGGGCTTGAACCCACGAATCAAGAGATCATGACCTGAGCTGAAGTTGGACACTTAACCAACTGAGCCACCCAGGCACCCGAAAACTCTCTAAACTTTAATACCCCTTGGCCAACCACAGTTGGACACTGTCTTGTAATCAGTGAAAGCCAGCATTGCCCAAAAGGTTTGTCTCAGCTCTCTTGCCCTTCTCAGGCTTCAGCAGGCCTTGTGTACCCACACTTAAGAGGGTTCTCTCAGTTCTCTTGTCCTGCCTCTATTCATACTTGTGAGTACTTGGTAAAGGCCTATAGAAAAGAGTTGGCAGGTGATTGTAAGCTCTTTTTGTGTTCACAGCCCTAGATACTCTTAGCTGTCATGCTGTCCAGTACTCTATGCTTTAAGAATTTGTTAAATGTTCAGCTGTTTCTTCCTACTCACACCTATGGGAGGTGTCCTCTTCAGCTCACTGCATCATCAAGGATAAAGGCAGTTTTAGAAATCTTCTCTCTTAGAAAAGGGTTGTAACTTACTAGTTTTTTTAGTATACTGGTTTCTTTGTGTCATTAGCTCTTAATGAGCTTTAGAGAAAAGATTTTGTAGGTTTATTAAGTGACTTGTTAGGTGTCTTGGCTTGTTATTAGGGTAGAAGCAAAATTTGCTTGCATCCTTTTACATCTTAAGCAGAATTGGAAATAACTTTTTCACATTTAAGCATATCTGATGTGATATTTCATCCTATCTAAACAACCAATAATTGAAAGACTTATCCTTAGGATATAAGGGGGAGGGGTGTTTTTTCCTACCACTAAGAAAAACACTATCAACTAATTGTAAAATGCTGTCAATTGCTTGATGCATCCCACCTTAAGAGATTTTTAGATGAGATCAGTGTCAAAATTGATTAAATATGGTGCTTGCCATCTGCACACATGTGAACTTATTATCCTGGTAGATTATCCACTCAACATCAACTCCCCAATGTTTCTGCCAACAGGCCATTTGAGGAAATCATAGGAGTTCTGTTGTTTGAAAACTCTACATTGGATGGCAAAAATGTTGATATTGCTAAGGTATAGTGTTGGGTAATTGAAGATTCTATGTACTTTCTACTTTTGTGTATAGTAGGAAGTTTTTATAATGAAAAGATTAAAAATAAAGCAAGCAATCTCCCGTTGGCATTTTCTGGTATGAACAAGAAAGCAACGGCGTTGGGGTGACTGGCTGGTTTGTTTGGTAGAACATGGAGCTCTTGATCTTGGGGTTGTGAATTCAAACCCCATGCTGGGTGTAGAGCTTACTTTAAAAAAGCAAGCAAGCAAGCACCTGCATTAACATTTTTAGATTGGATATCAGTGGTTGGGAACAAAATTCCAGAGATGATAGTGGAAAGCTCTCTTTTAAGAAATGCTGTATTTTTCTTCTCAATTATGTTTTGGGATGCCTGGGTGGCTCAGTTGGTTGAGCATCCAACTTCGGCTCAGGTCATGATTTCACGGTTTGTGGGTTCGAGCCCTGCATTGGGCTTTGTGCTAACAGCTCAGAGCCTGGACACTGCTTCGGGTTCTGTGTCTCCCTCTCTCTCTGCCCCTCTCCTGCTCATGCTCTGTCTCTGTTTGTCTCTTAAAAATAAATAAACATTAAAAAGAATTAAAAAAAATTTTTTTTAATGTTTATTTTTGAGAGAGAGGCACACACATACAGAGTGAGAACTGGGGAGAGGCAGAGAGAGAAAAACAGAATCTGAAGCAGGCTCCAGGCTCCAAACTGTCAGCACAGAGCCTGATGTGGGGCTCGAACTCATGAGCTGTGAGATCATGACCTGAGCTGAAATCGGATACTTAACCAACTGAGCCACCCAGGCAACCCCCCCCCCCCAATTATGTTTTTAATGGCACATAAGAAAGAATGTGTGTTGAGTCATTATATTGCCTACCGAAAACTAACATAATGTTAGAAGTAAATTATATCTAAATTAAAAAAAAAAAGTGTATGGAAAACAGAATATAGATGTTAGATTCAAAAAGAGACTCAGAAAAATCAGACTCTGTGAAAAGGTATTAGGGATACCTAAGCCAGTTTGTTTTTATTGTCTTTTTAAAGTTCACATAAACTGATTTTTTTTTATAAACTGATTTTGAAAAATCTATGACTCACCTGCCCTTCCTCTCCAGAAAAAGAAAAAAAAAGAAAAAGAAAAAAAAAAGAAAAAGAAAAATCTATGACTAGATAATCTTAAGGAGTCATTTCAATAAATAAAAAATATATACTCAAGGTTATAAGTCATAGTTTGAGTTATAGTTTAAGCAGCATAATTTTTAGTAGAGTATTCTTTTCTCTAAATAAAAAAAAAGTATGTAAGTACCATATGGTTAACATTTGTAGTGTGTTCAAGATATTGCTCTTCTTCATAGGTTGTGAAACACTTCTGTTGCTTAAATCAGTGACAAAAACAGTTTTTTTAATGGGAATATTTCTGGAAACCTTACTATTTATATTATTATTACATAATTGTATCCTTTTTCCAGAAATTTTTGTAATGCTAAAATTACTATCTAGTAACAAGAAAAATAGACTAGGAAAATTATTCCTATTTTGTAATAAAAGTTTGATAGAATTAAAATATACATCACTTTAGCAGTATGCAGTGTTTTCATAATGTAGTTAAAAATAAGAATATCTAAGGGTACCTGCCTGGATGGCTCAGTTGGTTAAGCATCCAAATTCAGCCTAGGTCATGATTTCACAGTTCATGAGTTCGAGCCATGTGTCCATCTGTGCTGACAGTGTGGAGCCTGGAGTCTGCTTGGGATTCTGTGTCTCCCTCTCTCTGCCCCGCCTGCCACTCTCACTCTGTCTCTCTCTCTCTCTCTCTCTCTCTCTCTCTCTCTCTCTCTCTCTCTCTCACTCTAAAAAAAAATAAATAAACATTTTTTTAAAAGTATAAAAACAAGAATATCTAACCTAGAAGGCCAAATCTTAATGTTCTATCTTTAATAATTTTCACTTGTGTTAAACAGTCTATACTTTTTTAATATACAATGTTATTTTAGAATAGAGAATGTATGCTTTATTACATTTTAAATTTCAGTTTGTAATGTCACATAAACTAAAGAACATTAAGTTTTAAATTCTTAAAATTTTAAAGTGTCAACATATTTCAGAAATTAAAAATAGACTTTTTAGGGGTGTTTGGGTGACTCACCTAGTTAAGTGAGTGACTTGATTTTTGCTCAGGTCGTGATCTCACTTGTGTGATTGAGCCCTGTGGGTTCTGGGCTCTGAACTGAGCATGGAGACTGCTTAGGATATTTTCTCACCCATTCTTTCTCTCTCTGCCTCCCTCTCTGCCCTTCCCCTGCTCTCATGCGGCCTCTCAAAATAAATAAATAAACTTAAAAATTTTTAAAAGACTTTTAAAATAAAACTAGATTTCTCATGACTTCTTATTCCTGATTGAATTTAAAATACACTTTTCATATAAGTAGTGTACTTCAATTCTTTGGGGAATTACAACATTGGCTGTTCATTTGCAGAGATGGTTTTTCCATAATGTCACATTACTATTATAATTTTCAATATTTTATTATTATTTTCTTATATATATATTATTTCTTATATAGACTTAGAGAATCTTTTTTATTAACTCATGTATTTGAATTACACAAGAAAATTAAAACCCATTTTAAAATGCAGCCTTTCTAATTTGAAAATACCAAAACTTTGTTTCATAATAGACTTGTGAATTTTTTTGATCCAGGTAAAGAGCAGCCTCACTATATGAAAAATATAAGTGTATTTTGTCTGTCACATTGGTGGTAAAATTTGGGGCAGGTTTTTGTTTTGTTTTTTAATGTTAACTGAATGAAATTGGATTTAATTGTGTATAACCGTTTTTTGTTTGTTTGTTTGTTTGTTTTTAGATAATAAATCCTAGTGATTTCCTAAGCTTCCACCTTAGGAAGCTAGAAAAAGAGCAAATTAAATCCCAAATAAGCAGAATAAAAGATCAGAAACAATCAAATTGAGAACAAAAAGTTCATAGAGAAAAAAACCATACCAAAAACTGGTTTTTTTGAAAAGAACAAAAAGATTGATAAATATCTAACCAAGCTACTAAGAAAAAAAAGAGAAATAAGTTGCTAATAATCAAGAATGAAAGAAAGGTCATCACTGCAAATCACATGAGTATTAGAAGGATAATAAAAGAATATTATGAACAACTCTTTGCCCACAAGGTTGGTAACTAATGCCTTGAACATACACATCTACCAAAATTCAGAGAGAAATATAGGCATTATCTATTAAAGAAACTCAACCAATAATCAATAACCTTCTAAAACAGAAAGCACTCGGCTCAAGTGGTTTCACTGTTGAATTCTAGCAAACATTTAAAGAAGAAATGATACCTAAGTGCCTGGTGGCTCAGTCAGTTCAGCGTTCGGACTCTTGATTTCTGCTCAGGTCCTGATCTCACAGTTTGTGAGTTCGAGCCCCACATCGGGCTCTGTGCTAACAGTGTAGAGCCTGCTTGGGATTCTCTCTCTCTTCCCCTCTCTCTGCCCCTCCCCTGCTCATGCTTGTGCTCTCTCCCTCTCAAAAATAAATAAATAAAAATTTTAAAAAATAATAAAGAAGAAATGATACCAATTCTCTAAATCACTTTCAGAAAATAGAAGCAGAGGGAACACTTCATAACTCATTCTGTGAAGCCAGCATTACCCTCATACCAAGACAATGAAAAGACCAGCCATACTAGGATATAATATACTAGGATAGAATATTGGCAAAACACATATCAAAGATTTGTGTCCTAAAATATGCAAAGAACTGTTAACAATAGGAAAACAGGGTGCCTGCGTGGCTCAGTCCTTAAGCATTTGACTTCATCTCAGGTCATCATCTCAAGGTTTGTGAGTTCGAGTTCCACATCTGATGAGCTCATGCCCTGTTTTGGGTGAGCTTGAGCCCTGCTCTGGGTGAGCACAAGCTCCATTCCGGGTGAATGTGAACCTCACTTTTCTCTCTCTCTCTCTCTCTCTCTCTCTCTCTCTCTCTTTCTCTGTCTCCCCCTCTCTCCCTCTCTTTCTCTTTCCCTTTCCCTCTCTCTCCTTCTCCTTCTCTCTCTCCTTCTCCTTCTCTCTCTCCTTCTCCTTCTCTCTCTCCTTCTCCCTCTCCTTCTCTCTCTCTCCATCTCCATCTCTCTCTCTCCCTCCATTTCCCTCTCTCTGCCCTTGGTGGGATTCTCTGTCTCTCCCTCTCTCTCTTTGCCCCTTGCTCACTAGCGCTCTCTTTCTGTCTCTGTCTTTCTGTCTCTCTCTCTCTCAAAAATAGTGTCACATCCCTTCCACCTTCATTGTAAAAGACAGTATTACAGAAGAAAAACAAATAGAAGTTTAACATATATACTTCCTGCATACATGAGAGATTCCCAGGAAAATTGAGTAAATCTCTGAAGTAGCCCAAGTAACCAGGGTAAATACTGTCTCCAGCTAAGCCAAAAGAAAATGGGGAAGGGGGAGTGGGTTAAGGAAAGACCAGTAACGGATTGTTACTAGGAAAAGCACAGTAAACAAGTGTATGGTTGTTATGTAGATTTAAGTCCTTGTCTTCTCTATTGATAAAAGTTTCAAGAGTTTTAGGGGCGCCTGGGTGGCTCAGTCGGTTAAGCGGCTGACTTCGGCTCAGGTCATGATCTCGTGGTCCGTGAGTTCGAGCCCCGCGTCGGGCTCTGTACTGACAGCTCAGAGCCTGGAGCCTGTTTCAGATTCTGTGTCTCCCTGTCTCTGACCCTCCCCCGTTCATGCTCTGTCTCTCTCTGTCTCAAAAATAAATAAACGTTAAAAAAAAATTTTTTTTAAAGTTTCAAGAGTTTTAGTCATTTTCGTCTTCCTAGTACCTAGAGGGAGACACCTTACAAATGGAGATTTTCCTTACAAATGTAAATGCCTTTTATAAAAGGGTAACTTCTACTTGGTTTTCAGAGCTGCTTCTGTGTCTGGTGTTCCTTTTTTCTCTTAATTTTATTTTCAGTGTTTATTTTTAAGAGAGAGAGCACAAGCAGGGAAGGGGCAGAGAGAGAGGGAGACAGAATTGGAAGCAGGCTCCAGGCCCTGAGCTGTCAGCACAGAGCCCTACACGGGGCTCAGTCTCACGAACCGGGAGATCATGACCTGAGCTGAAGTCAGATGCTTAACCGACTGAGCCACCCAGTTGCCTCTGTGTCTGGTGTTTCTTAAAAATAACCAGCTCAAGATAGTCCTTATGCCAAAGAGGCATATTATGAGGTATTATATTCTGCCACCCTCACAGCCACAATAAAACAGAATAGATTGTGTGGCTTAAACAACAGAAATCTATTTTCTCACAGTCCTAGTGGCCAGAAGTCCAAGATTAGGGTGCCAGCCTGGTTGGATTGTGTTAAGAACTCTCTGGCTTGTGGATAGCTACCTTCTCACCGTTTCCTCACATGGCAGAGAAAGTCCTCTGACATCTCTTCTTATAAGGGCACTAGTCCTATCATGAAGGCCCCACTCCCGTGGCTCACCTAAACCTAATCCCAAAGGTCCCATCTCCAAAACCCATCACATTGTGTGTTAAGTCTTCACCATATGAATTTTAAGAGAACACAGTTCAGTCTGTAATACATTTTGTTTATTCATTCATCGGTTTATTAACATTCATGTTGTTTCCACTTTGGGCTATTATGATTAGTGTGCCATGAGCATTCCTGTAGAAGTTTTTGTTTGAACACTTGTTTTCAGTTCTTTTGGGTATATGCCAAGAACTTCCAGAATGTTTTCTACTGCATCTACACTATTTACATTCCCACCAGCAATGTACAAGAGTTCTAATTTCTCCATATTCTTGCCAACACTTTTTATTTTCTGTTTTTTTTTTTTAAATTATGGCCATCCTAGTATATGAGAAGTGATATCTGATTGTAAAATGAGTTTTTATATGTAGCTTTCTCCCTATAATTTATTCTATAGAAGAAGGTACAATTATCATTATGTTAAATGATAAGTATGTAAATATACTGCAGATTAAAACATTTTTTTAATGTTTATTTATTTTTGGGAGAGAGAGTGTGAGCAGGGGAGATGCAGAAAGAGAAAGGGAGATACAGAATCCAAAGCAGTCTCCAGGCTCTGAGCTTTTAGCACAGAGCCCAACGCAGGGCTCAAACCTAGGAACCATGAGATCATGACCTGAGCCGAAGTCAACGCTTAACCGACTGAGCCACCCAGGCGCCCCAAATATACTGCAGATTAAATTATTGTTACATATATTGATGAGTGCTGAGAAATACATAGAATTTTTGAATCATTATATTGTGTACACCTCAAACTAATATTAACACTATATGTTATACTTGAATAAACAAATAAATAAAAATTAAAAATAATAAAGTGACTCTGGGTTTAGGTACAAGCCTGGAGTTTGACTTGCTAAATGAGTAAGTATTATAGTGCACCAGAAGATTCTTCTATAGAGATATTGTTTTGACATTGTAATATTCAGTTGTGTTTAATTTGACACAAATACATCCCTTTAGAACAGGAATGCACATTGGAGGAACTCTTTGTTATAGAAGCTTCTGACTTTGCCAGAGGCTTCTAGTTTGATACAACACATAATTGTAATGTCCAAAGTGAGAAAGATTTAAAATAACATATGCTTGAATTTGAATGTAAAGAATTATTATTATTTTTTAATGTTTATTTATTTTTGAGAGACAGAAACAGAGCATGAGCAGGGCAGGGGCAGAGAGAGGCGGGGGGAGACACAGAATCTGAAGCAGGTTTCAGTCTCTGAGCTGTCAGCACAGAGCCCGACACAGGGCTGGAACTCATGAGCCATGAGATCATGACCCAAGCCAAAGTCAGATGCCCAACCGACTGAGCCACCCAGGCGCCCCTTGAATGTAAAGAATTATTAAACAATGATGTTATCAGTCATCAAGCCTACCCTCTGGTCATTATTACCAAACAGTGAATACCTTCAATTAAAAAAAATATATGAACAGCTATTTTCATAGGGTAACTCATTCCATTTTAGACAGCTCTATTTATCAGCCATAAATTCTTGTGCATACTGAGTTAAAAACTGCTGTCCTTGAACACACACTGATTGGATCTCGCTAGCTGTTCTCGCTAGCTGTTAAGTCCTTTTTTCCACATAAAGACAATTATTTATCTTCTCTAGTGTTTTTCTTGTTCCACACCAGACACTTCAGTTCTTTCTACCCATCACAATTTAGAGTTCTTCACTATTCTCTTCTGAATGTGCTCCAGTTTGTGGAAATCCATCCTAAAGTGTGTTTCATCTGGTCCACAGAATGGAACTAACACATAGTATAGTTTACATGCTTGTAATGGCCCTGTAGTTTAGATATGTGTGTTCCCTATCTGCAGGTGAATAACCTTTGGCTCAGACAGGTGAAGAAATTTTCCCAAGGTCATGCAATAAGTGGAAGAACTGAGTTTTAAGTCCACTTCAGATTTCATTGCCTGTAAAGCCATGTTCTTTTCATTAATAATCATAATATCAATATTGATAAACTACCATTTATTGCATAAATAATATATACTCAACATGGTACTAAGTACTTAAACTCCCATCTAAGCCTCACAGAAGACTTTTGAGGTAGACAGTACTGACTTTATAAATGAGAAAATTAAAGATCAGAAAAGGCAAATAATTTGCCAAATTCCACTAAGAGTGACATAGTCAGGATTTAGAACCAAATGTGATTCCAAAGACTGTTCTCTTAATATTGTATTATTCTGCCTATGCTGTTCCATGATGTAGTTGATATTCATTAATTAGCACAGCCAACAGGTGTTTCAGCGTTGTAAATCTATAAGATCATTTGTATGATTAAAAACACATAATTTGTGACCATCACAAATTTATTATTTTTCTTTAATTTCCTTTGATGCAAAAACATTGCTGATTAACTATATATTGATATAGCCTTTCTGTCAGTTCTTAACAAAATGATAAAATAAGAAATAACTGTGTTTTAAAATTTGTCTTCTTTTAGGTCCACCTCATTCATTTAACCGAGATGAGACAATAATCATTGCTTTGGCATCAGTCTCTGTATTAGCTGTTTTGATAGTTGCCTTATGCTTTGGATACAGGATGCTGACAGGTAAAAGTATCTCCTTTTGTTCTTTTGTATCAAATATACCATTTAGTCAGAATCAGTTTTTTCCTTTTTAAAGTTTCTATGCTAAAAAAAACCTCTGTGCTACAGTAGATCCCAACCTCTCTTCGCAAACTTTTTTTCTTAGTTTTTATGAAAAGTTACAAGCATATACAAAATATCTATCACCCAACTTCAATGATTATTACATCTATATATCATCCATAGCCCCACTCACCACACCCTTCATGGTACTGGGTATTTTGAAGTAAATTGCATATGTCATTTATCTGTAAAAACTTTAGTATTATCTCTGAAATATAAGGACTTAAAATATATGTAACCACAATACTATTTTCACACCAATAAATAAATAAATAAATAAATCTTCAGTATCATCAACTGTCCAGTCAGTTCTTTTTTTTTTAAATATTTATTTTAATGTTTATTTATTTTTTGAGAAAGAGAGAGAGACAGAGCACAAGGAGGGGAGGGGCAGAGAGAGAAGGAGACACAGAATCTGAAGCAGACTCCAGGCTCTGAGCTGTCAATACAGAGCCTGACATGGGGCTTGAACTCACAAGCTGTGAGATCAT
The DNA here is from genome assembly GCF_018350175.1 of Felis catus. NCBI lineage: Eukaryota > Metazoa > Chordata > Mammalia > Carnivora > Felidae > Felis > Felis catus. Next base: position 188,358,457 of record NC_058375.1, read on the forward strand.
GACCTGAGCTGAATGAAGCTGGACGCCCAACTGACTGAGCCACTCAAGCACCCCAATTGTCCAGTCAGTGCTAATAAATTTTAGGTTTAATGAGCTTTTTAGAAAATCAGTACCCATTCATTCATTTGAATCACTTTTTTTAAGTTATTAAAACCTTCTTTAATGTTTCTGCAATATTTCTTCGAATTTTAAATTAGGTCTGTTACTGGAACTATCTCCCAAAATTCAGCTTTAATGTTATTATTCATCATTCATCTTCATTTATAGATAATTCTTAGTTTAGTAAATAGTTTTACTCTTGGTGACATTGGGCATAAATCTTGCTGCCTGCCTTCTGTAGTTCTTCTTTTTTAGCAATTATAAGAAAAAATGTAATAAAGATTTTAAGAGAACCGTACATTAGCAACTTCTTTTTCCTATTGTTATAGGAGACCGTAAACAAGGTCTTCACAGTATGAACATGATGGAGGCAGCAGCATCAGAACCCTCTCTTGACCTAGATAATCTGAAACTGTTGGAGGTAAGATTGCTTTTAGAACATATGGACTGTTCTTTCTGCTCTCATAGTATATCTGAGACAGTAACTTCATTCACTCACTGCATCATTCATCCATTTATTCCTTGAGCATTTATTAACTGTCAGTTTGGTACCAAGGCCTATTTCAGGCACTGAGAATATAGGTAAAAACTACAGAGAGCCGCCTTGAGACTTGTATTCTAGTGGGAAAGAGTCTACAAAGAGGTGAAACAAATAAATGTATATTACTTCTAGTAGTAGTAAGTGCTATAGAGAAAAATAAAACAGATAAAAAGAAAAAGATGGAAAGCGGTTTAGTAAAGAAAGTATATTTAGAAAGGATACAGAAAGTGTATTTAGAAAGGAGATGATCTTTGAGTATAGACTGCAATAGTGTATAGGAATAAAGACATGTGAAATTCTGAGAAGAATGTGCCATTCAAGCAACCCATGGTATATGCCAAATAAATATTCCTTGTTTGTGCATATATTGCATATTTTTATAGGTACATACAACTGTTATATGGTAATATCTCAGAACCTATGTTATAGTCTTACCATGATGAATGTTTTTATGATTATTATTAGAATAAATAAACTATGATCCCCATACTAGAGACTGTTAAATAATAGATATGGTAGATTTAGTTATATAAAACATTTTAGGAACCTTCTGTTTGGGAGAAAAATACAATAAACAAAGTTAAAATATTCAAAAAAGCATTTCAACACATAAAGTAGAATTGTTAAAGAGCTAGTATAAATCAATATAGAAGCAACAATCCATAAAAAAATGGACCAAAAAGATGAAGTGTCAATTCATAAAAGAATTAAAGGTAGCTTTTGAATACATAATAAGATGTCCAATTTACTAAATTGGAAAAAAAATACTAGTTAAAACCACAGGATTTTATCCTGGACTGAGTAAAATACTCCCAAACATTGCTGATTTAACTATATATTGATACAGCCTTTCTAAAAGGCAGTCTGTTTATTAAGTAATTAACCTAGAAATAGTTAAATATGACAAAAATATTAAATAAATGATGGTAAATCCTTAACCTGTTTCAGTAAAGTAAAATCCCCAGAAGCCAAAAATGAAGAGAATGGGTTGCATTTTGCTGATTTTATTTTTTTATTGTGTCCTGTATATTGTGAATGTTATATTGAGGAGACCTTGTGTTCTGGTAGGTTTTTCTAAAGTGTGTTTATTTCCATTATTTGTTTTAGTAGGCAGTTAACTTGGTTGGACGTACTGTGAACTCCTTGTCTCAGATGGAAGCTCAAATCTCACTGCCATTGTTTTATCTTTAGCTGGAATTGGTCTCAAGTATTCATTTCATTTCCCCCTCTCTCACTCTTCTTTGTGGGATTCTCCTCTCCCTTTCCAGCATTTTTGGTTGCCCTAAATTCTGTCCTCTGGCTCCTAGGGCCAGGAAGACTATATTTTCTATCGCAGTTCTAACTGCACTGTGCAGTGTTCGTGTCAGCCTGCTTTCAGGCTAAAAGCTATAAAAATGAGTAGTTCACCCTATGGCATTCCTTTCTTTTAAGTGTTGACTCCCCTCAGAATCTACTTCCTTTTGTTCATTCTCTAGCACTTTTAGATTTCTTTTTAAAATTTTGTTCAGAGTTCATAATTGTTATCTATGGGAGGGCTGGGTCTGATAGGAGTTTCCTGAGCCATATGAGATGTAGAATTTATTAGTTTCTTGACAGTGGAGTAATTTAAACTATAAGCAATAGAGAACTGTGGTATACATTTGGATTTACACTTTTCTAGAAAATTGATTGTTCAGTTGTGATATGAATTAATACCTTGCTTTCTTCAAAACAAATTTACAGCTGATTGGCCGGGGTCGATATGGAGCAGTATATAAAGGTTCCTTAGATGAACGTCCAGTTGCTGTAAAAGTGTTTTCCTTTGCAAACCGTCAGAATTTTATCAATGAGAAGAACATTTACAGAGTGCCTTTAATGGAACATGACAACATTGCTCGCTTTATAGTTGGAGATGAGAGAGTTACTGCAGATGGACGCATGGAATATTTGCTTGTGATGGAGTATTATCCCAATGTAAGTTCTTTATAAAAATTAAACTGACATTTATATTAGCTGTCAATCAGAATTTTAGGAGGACTACTGTTATGTAGAACATTGGTGGTTTGCAAACTGGTTAATAATGGTTTGCTGTGAGATAAGGATCTCACATCAGAATGTGAATCAACCAAGTCACTAGTTAACTTTTTAGTTCATCTGTCTGTCTGTCTGTCTGTCTGTCTGTCTGTCTCTCCCTCTCAGCAAGACTTTCTTGATGAGGGAAACAGTGTTTTGACTGACGTTCATTCTTGTGCAAGCTCCTTATCCCTGACTGGTAAATACTTTGTGGATGAGCACCTTGAATAGCACTGACACATACATATTTATGAAAGCTTTCTGTTTCATACTTGTAAAACATAACAATTTAATTTGTATTTGTACTGTAAGAGATACAGTATAAAGAAAGAATGTAAAAGACTATGTTTTCTATCTTAATTTCAGAAACAAAAGAAACATTTAATATGAAATACTTATACTTTTTAACATTGGAGAAAAAAATCAATAATTTTAAATTATCCTTTCCATCATCTTCTCCCCTCTCAACTCACAGAAATGTCTTACTGTTTTGAGATTTTGAAATGTCATAGTTCATTAAATCTCCATGGAATCCTAACCTACTTAAATACTTTGTCAGGCTACTGCTAATTTACCTCCTTATGTACAAGTAAATTAATTCCACTTTTTTTTTTTTGTATTTGTGTATTTCTTCTTTTATATAGGGATCTCTCTGCAAGTATTTGAGTCTCCATACAAGTGATTGGGTCAGTTCTTGCCGTCTGGCTCATTCTGTGACTAGAGGTCTGGCTTATCTTCATACAGAATTACCACGAGGAGGTAAGACAATGAGTAGAAGATGAATGACACTCATGTGGGGCAAAATTCACAAAGGGAAATTGTATTCATATCTTCAAGCTAAGAGTATATTTTATATAATAGCAGATTTATTATTAGCCAGTTGTTTGAAGTATCTGGCTTGAGGAAATATATTTGAAATATAACAGGAAGAATAAGAAAAAGAACTTCGAGACCCTAGAGAGGTCATGGATCCTATTGAGATTTTGATTAAAGCTCTGAACACCTCTGTAAAGATACATGTATGGCAAACTTTTAAAAATGTTCTTTTGATTCTAGGGGTTCTCAGACCCGTTAAAGTCCATCAATGAACTTAGGTTGAGAAGCTCTTAGCTAGGCTGTAGTACATTTCCTTGCATTTATTTGCTTATTTAAATGAAATACAGTGCATTACCAATTCTTAAGTTTTAACATCATATGGATTTTTATTCTATATTTGACTGGTCTTTAGTATAAAACCTACACATATCTTTTTATAACTTAGTGTTTCTCTTAGCTAGGATTAGGTTTGGTCAGATCTGTCAGGGGGAAAAAATCACAGGCTTCAATAAGAATAAATTTTTTTTCTTTCTTATGTAAGAATTTAGAGAGAGTCTAAAATTGGTTTGGTGTAGCCTAAGCCTCCAGTAATAGTTCTCCTCCATTATTCTTTTTTTTTTTCCATTATTCTTTACATATGGCTTACCTTTTCAAGGTCACCTCATTGTCCATCATGCTATATTCTAATCAGTAAGGGAAAGGAAGGGAAGGTAGAAGGAATTGCCCCCTTCTGCCTCCAGAAGTTCTACTCTCATACGTATATTTTATTTTACAGAACTTAGTTCACACTTAACTACCACACTTAAATACAGTTGTTGGTGTTATTATTGTTGTTTTTAAGCTGGCTGTGTTGGCTGTGTTGCTATATCAAATAATATTGGATTCTGTTACTGAGTAGAAGGAGGATAATGCATGCTGGGGAGTTGATCTTCGCCAGTGTTTCAGAACTGTGGTTTGTGTTCTTTGTCATAACTACAGTTTTCTTCAGCATCTGTGCACATTTTTGGTAGTTGTTCAAAACATCTTTTTAATACATTTACTTTCTCACTTTGTTTCAAAACATACATCACAGGCACATCTAAATTAGCTTTGTTGCAAAAATCAGTCTTAGTGCTTTCTCAAGCTCTCATCCCTTACGGATTTTCTTGTCATACTACAGCCCAGAATATTGTTTTTTCAGTTTCTTTGACCCCTGTAGATAAGAGAATCTTTAATATATCAGTTTCTTAGATCTTTGTTCTATTGTATAATAGTGTGGGTCATCTTTTCTAGCTGCTGCTTCATATATAAAAAATTTCTCCTGAATAATTTATCACTTCATTTATCTTGACATCTTGCTTTTCCTGAATACAGAATTGACCAATGTTATCGCCTATGTCAGCAGTTTGATGCACTTATTCTGGTGCTTTAGGACACTAACCATTTGGACTATGCTTCCTTACTCTTAAGTATTACTATAATTCACTTAAAAAGCTGGCTTAGCACAGAACTTAAAATACCATCCTCATCCCCCTTTTCAAGACTTGCATGACTTAGCAAGGTTTCAAAAAAATGAAAAGAATGATTGCCATCAAATAAGAGTTTTATTTAGATGTAGATGTTACTTTCAAATATTAGCTAATACCACTTAAACTAGTTAACCCCCCCCTTGTTTTTAGTTAACCTTTTTTTTTTAAACTGAGCATATACATAGTATTGCAAAAAATAAATAAATACAATAGCTATTTGGGGGGTTTTGTGGGGTTTTTTTTAGTATAGTAGCTATTTGAATTTATGCTTTTACCTAATATTTTAAAGGTATTGGAAATATACAGTATTATTTCAAAATATTTAAAGTGTTATTTCACTTTTTGTCAGAGAACACTATTTTTCATAGTATCTTCATTTTTTTTTTATTTCTTTTTCAACGTTTATTTATTTTTGAGAGACAGAGAGAGAGAGAACACGAGCAGAGGAAGGGCAGAGAGAGAGAAGGAGACACAGAATCCAAAGCAGGCTCCAGTCTCTGAGCTTTCAGCACAGAACCCGACACAGGGCTCAAACTCACAAACTGTGAGATCATGACCTGGGCTGAAGTCAGACACTTAACTGACTGAGCCACCCAGGCACACTCCCTACCCCACCCCCTACCCCCAGTATCTTCAAATGTAACTTTGCTGTTTGGCATAGAAATTTTATGGTAAGAAATAATACTATTATTATTTTATTTAGCTGTTTTTAGCTTCAGAATAAGGAGGAATTGAGCCTGCTTATTTATTTGTAACTGTCCTCCTTATGAATTTTTCCTGATAATGTCAGTGAAACTTATTACCATACTCCCCCCTCCCCCCGAATCTAACAAAGAAAGAACATATTATAGATCACTCAAATCTAACAGAAAATTACTATTAACTATGTACATCCTTCTAAGTCCTTTGCTGTGTGTATGTGTCCATAGAGACTATTTTTTGTTCAGGTTTTATTTTTTAACACAATTAAAATAATAGTATGCCCTGCTTTTCTTTGAAATATTTGCCTAGTACAGTGCTACTGTCCAGGGCAAAATTATTGTATGTTCTCCTTTCTCTGCACTCCCTACCCCCAAATGAAAAGGATTAAAAGGAATACCGAAGAGAACTTTAAGGGGAAAAGTCTCTCAAAAGGGCAGTCTATAGTTCTACCCTTTACATTGGTAATGAAACCTATCTTGTTTCCTTTCTTCTCTTCCTTTCCCTTGTTTTCTTCTTTACCCCCTTCATTCTTTGCTCCCCACCCCTCTTCTTTCATTATTTCATGTCTTTTTTTTTTTTCTTATATAGTAGTAGAAGGTACTACCCTATTTTCTTCTCTGGCTGTATCATTGACTCATTGCCCATTCTCCCCATTATTTTTGCCTAATGTCCTTAAGTGTGAGATCTTTAAGTATTGATTTGGTATTAA